>NC_090446.1:1375620420-1375923291 GCF_031143425.1 Pleurodeles waltl | reverse complement strand
CGGTCCCTGGGGCTGTGGGGGACATGCAGCCCCTGCATTCTATTTAATTAAAACCCTGTGACGGGTCGGACCATGTCGACCCGCACACAACTACGACTTGTGCTGCCGCTGCCCCTGACAGCCCGGAAGCAGCCCGCAGAGCCAGCCTTCCCATTGGCTCCCCGCAGTGTTCACGGGAAGGATGGGCAGAAAAAGGGGTGGCTCCACCACCTCAAGAGGAGACGATCCGGAGGAGAATCCAGAAAGAGACGACCGGCAATAGGACTGCACAGAGACGGAGCAACCACGGAAGAACAGAAGGAGGAGACGCCTGGAATCCATGTGAACCGGAGCCAACATCCTCACAGTCCCGACCCAGGGACGAAGACCGCTGGCCCCGGGGAGCCCACGCATGAGCCCGCCACGCTTCAGGAGAAGCGTGGCCAGCCAGGTACGGGGTTCGACACAGGAGAAGGGACGGGAGGCGGGAGGAGGAAGGGAACGACGGGCACAGGACACAACGAGCACGGACGGGTGGAAAAACAGGGCAGAAAGGGGGTTGAGAAACTAAAAGACAAAACGCAGGGAGATCATAAACCTAATATAAGAAAAGGAGAGAAAAGGGAAAAGAAGCAGACCAGGCGGAAAGAAAAGAGGACAAATATTAAGAAACAGACAAACTCCAGACATTAAAGAGAAAAAAGAAGGAAGAAAGGGAAAGGAGAAAAGAAAAACCGGATAGTGGTAATAAGAAAATAGACAGAGCGAAGAGAGAGAAAAGAGGAACCCTCCCCACAGGAAACAGGGAAGAAGAGTGAGACAAGGAAAGAAGGGTGAAGGAAGAAACCGTACTAAAAGACAAGATAAGAGCAGAGGAGACGAAGAGAGACAGAGTAATTAATTGCTGAGACATTAGAGTGGAAAGAAGAGATAGAGAGAGAGAGAGAGAGAGAGAGTGCTGTAAACAAATCATTTACCGTACCTATTCTTCTTCTGTCCCCACATGCTTCCCGAGAGGCCTATGGAAAGAAAAGAAAGAGAGAAGACGTCTACCAACCCCTACCTTAGACTCACCCCAAAGAAAAGAAAAGAACTCTGTAAAAGAACAATAAATCATACTTACTTAAAGAGACAAGCAGTCTGGTGTACTTGATCGGCCAACCTACGACAAAGTGGTGTCAGAAGTGGGATTTACTCCAACTAAATCCCCAGAATGGAGGAAAAACCCACCATGGCAGATGTTATAGCGCAGTTAGCGGAGGGGCAACGTCATCTCCAATTAATGTGGGAACAACAGATGAAGGACGCTCGAGAGGAGCGTGAGGCCTTACAAACAGCCCTTAAGAGCCAGGCCACAATTATGGCCAACAACCAACTAGTCCATGAGACCGCATTTGGCAAACTAACTGAGACCATCGCCCACACTAAGGTACATCCCAACGTACCAAGTAGTGTGTTACAAAAATATCAGGACCAGGAAGACCCGGACTCCTTTTTCCTTAATTTCAAAAGAGTGGCAAGCTCGGCTAGTTGGCCAGAAGATAAGTGGGGGCAATATATTGCCCCACTATTGACGGGACAACTACAAGCAACGTACCAAGCCATCAATCCTACTGGTAATCTCCCATATAAAGACATAAAGAAGACCATCCTAGAAAGGGTAGGACTTGACAGCGAGAGTTATCGGTCCAAATTCCGCCACATGAAGTGGCTTCCACAGGAGAGCCCGCATACCCTATACTACAGGGTACAACATGCTGCTGGTCGATGGTTGCATCCCACTGAGAAGACCCGAGAAGAGATGTTTGACATAATCGTATTGGAACAATTTTTAGACACCCTACCCAACACTACCCGTAATTGGGTTCGCCAACACCCCGGGTTGAGCAATGAGACGGCCATTGAGCTAGCCTGTGCATTTCACAGGAGTCCAGACTTTAGAGCAAACCCCAGCAGAACCCCAGTTCCCTCCCCTGTGCGTCCCAGTATCGGAAAAGGAGCCACCTTACGGCCTCTGGGTACACACGATTCCGGCAGGGTACAGATACCCCATCCTCTCCAATCCTCTTTCCCCACGACCGGACCTCAGTGCTATCACTGCTCGGAATGGGGTCACATAGCACGGTATTGCCCCCAGAAAAAGGACATGGAAGAACCAATGGAAATCGGAGTCACAAAAGGAAGGGTGTTTTGGGCCGGAGAAACCAAACCTACATATACCCTCCCCATCTAGCTCAATGGAAAGGAAAGAGTAGCCCTTGTGGACTCGGGTTGCAGCCAGAGTGTTATACGTCAAGAACTGGTCGAACCCGGACAATGGTTAACCCAGGCACAAGTATTAATCACCTGTGTCCACGGGGACCAGGAGTACTATCCGGTGGCAATCATCAAATTTCAGTGGAGAGGTGAGGAAGAATATCTCAAGGTGGGGGTATTACCTCACCTTGAAGAAGATGTTATCATTGGGACTGATTATACGGCCTTTTCCCTTTTATTGACCAAAGCAGGACAGGAACATGTTATGAAAAAGTGGTGGGAAGAAGTGCCATATGATGCAGGAAAGGTAAATAGTCGGCAACCCAGAATCCGTCTAAGTAAACGACAGAAAAGGATACTAAAACAACAATATTCGAGAAAAGACTATGGAAACAGCGAGACGAATCCAGGAGCCATAGGCAAGGTATATACAGTGGCAGGAGATTTTGGACAGAATCAGAGGGACGATCCCTCCTTAAAGAACGCATGGCAAAAGGCTTTGAGTGACGAGGAACCTGGGATGGGACCGATATTCCTCATCCAAAACCATCTCTTATATAGGCTTCCCCAGTCTACTGACGGCAGGCAGAGACAATTATTAGTCCCCGGTAGTCACCGACAACAGGTTCTACAGTTGGCTCATGGGGACCAAGGGGAAGGGCATCTAGGTAGGGAGAAGACCGGGGAGGCAATACTCCGGAGATTCTATTGGCCTGGGGTCTTCGGGGATATTCGTAGATATTGCTCGAACTGTCCGAAATGCCAATTACACAACCCTACCACACAAACCCCTGCTCCATTACAGCCACTCTCAATTATAGAGACCCCTTTTTCCCGGGTTGGCATGGATATCATCGGTCCTCTCATTCCGTCCAGTAGAGGTAGACAGTACGTCCTGGTGCTGGTTGATTACGCCACCTGCTATCCTGCGGCTATTCCCCTCCCCAGCATGCACACAAAATTAATAGCCCAAGCAATGATTGAGTTTTTCTCAAGGGTCGGGTTTCCTAAAGAGATCTTAACTGACCAAGGCACCCCTTTTATGACCCGGCTTATGGGGGAAGTAAGTAAGACCTTGGGGATAAAACAAATTAGAACATCAGTGTATCATCCACAAACCGACGGTCTCGTGGAAAGATACAACCGGACTATTAAATCTTTACTCAGGAAAAGCATTGCTGAGGATGGAAGGGATTGGGAGAAAAAAACTACCCCTTGTGCTATACGCAACACGCACGCATACTCAATCCTCCCTAGGTCATAGTCCATTCAAATTGTTATTTGGCCGGTCACCCCGAACTCTTCTTGAAATGCTAGCCGAACATTGGGAAGAGACGGACGAGGAAGTAAAATACCTCCTTACGTATACCAAGGAACTGAGGGAGAATTTACAATTGGTCTGGGAGAAGGCCCACACCAGTCTCCGAGAGGCCCAAGGAAAACAGAAGAAGGGATACGACACCAGAAGTATACTTCGTATGTAGGAGATAAGGCACTGGCCCTCCTTCCCAGTAGTGAGAATAAATTATTAGCACGGTGGCAGGGACCGTACGAAGTAGTAGAGCAGATCAACCCCACGACTTATAAATTGGCTCTCCCTCATAGACATGGTAGAGAACAGAGATATCACATAAACCTGTTAAAAAAGTGGCAAGAACCCATTAGTGTCCAAACGAGCCAACACATCACTACCGACAATAAAGGAGATATCCCGTACCCATCCCTTTCTCTCCCTCACGGTCAGGAAGAGTCCAGACCTCAGATCAATATAACCCTCCTAGATCCACAAGTAATATCCCTCTCACAGGTCATTAATTCCTATAAAGATGTATTTTCCAAACAACCCGGACATACCCTGTTAGCTGAACACTGCATCCGCATCAAGAACGAGTCTATATCAAGACAAAGACCCTATCGTATCCCAGAAGCCAAAAAAAACATAATAAAGCAGGAAGTCCAAAATTTGTTGAAGACGGGGATCATAGAACCATCCAACAGCCCGTGGTGTTCTCCTGTTGTTTTGGTCCCAAAACCGGATGGAAGTACACGGTTTTGTGTGGATTACAGGAAGGTCAATGAAAAAACCTATTTTGATGCATACCCGATGCCCCGCATAGACGAATTGTTAGAAAGATTAGGACAAGCTAGATTCATGTTGTGAGAAAACAGGGCTGATTGCAGAGGCCCCCTAACTTTTTGCCCCCATTTTTCACTTTTTGCTGGTGTTTTACTGACTCTTGGCTGTGCCCTGGGTACTGCTTACCAGTCCCAGGGCCAGTTCTCTGTGTAAAATGGATATGCAAATTAGGCTAATTATAATTGACTAAGTGAACCTACCTATAAGTCCCTAGTATATGGTAGGGCATGTAGGTTTAGGGACCACAGCATAGGTGGTGCACCCATAGGTGCACTGCTGAGGTGCCCAGTGTCATTTTAAAGGCAGACTTGCCTTGCTGGCTGCTTTTAAATTAAAGTTATATGCAAATTCGACTTTGGAATGAAAAGTAGTTCCAAAGTCTTAAACTACCTTATTTTTACATATAAGTCACCTCTAAGGTGTGCCCTATGTGCCCCTAGGGTTGGGTGCCATGTAACTATAAGCAGGGACTTTATAAAAATATTTTTATAAGCCCTGGTGAGGTAAAAACAGCCAAATTGGTTTTTCCCTTATTGTAGAAAATGGCCTTCATAGGCTAGAATGGGGAGACTTTATTTTAATTTTTAAAGTCTCCTTAAATGATGCATACCAAGAATTTGGTATCAAATTAATTGTTGTAATAAATCCCACAACTTCCAGTTGTGGGATTTAATATAACTTGTTCAGGTAAAGAGTTTTAAACTTTACCTGAAAAGTTGCCAATTTCAGCCCTGCATTGTTTTTGCTGCTGTGCTCTGATTGGCCAGCCTCTAGCAAGTCTGGCCAGGCTGCCTTGATGACGTGTGAAGTGGCCTGGCTTCACACAAAGGAATGTGCCTGTGGGAGGGAATCTCCCCTCAGCAGATGGTGAGGCAGGAAGGGGGAGGGCTGCCAAACTGGTCTTCAAAGGCAGAGAAGGACATTTGGAGCAACCAGCAACACCCCCACATCCTGCAAGCCCAGACAACTAGGTGCCCCCTTGATTAGATTAGGAGAGGGCAGGGGAGGGGTGTGTTTATGATTTTTAGCCACACCAGTGGGTGGACTCAGCCAGATGTAACCTCCAAAAATCAGATTCAGCTGTGGACCCCAAAAGAACTTTAAAAGGACATCTGGGAGAAGCCCCAGAAGTTTGGAGAAGTTTGGACAACTTTTGTAAAAAAGCTCCATAGAGGGACGACCCGCCGCGGCAACTCTAGCCGGCTTGCCTCAACCGCGACCCGGCCTGATTTGCTGGTTCGTCCCGGTAAAGAAAATCTCCGAAAAAGAGACTAAGTCCGAAGGTAAAAAGTTGACCGGGACCTTCCAGCCAGCGTATCCGAGGAGGGCTCCAGGGACGTCGGATCAAGATCCAGGTTTACCCCGGTCGAAGGATTTTCACCTCGAAAAAGAGACTAAGGGTGTCATTCCTACCCTGGCGGTCCGAGACCGCCAGGGTAGGGGACCGCGGATGCACCGCCAACAGGCTGGCGGTGCATCCAGGCCCATTCGGACCGCGGCGGTAAAGCCGCGGTCAGAAAAGGGAAACCGGCGGTTTCCCGCCGGTTTTCCCCTGGGCTGCAGAATCCTCCATGGCGGCGCTGCAGGCAGCGCCGCCATGGGGATTCTGACCCCCTTCCTGCCAGCCTGGTTCTGGCGGTTTTGACCGCCAGAACCAGGCTGGCGGGAACGGGTGTCGTGCAATGCAAGGCAAGGGCACTGCAGGGGCCCCCTAACAGGGCCCCACTTAGAATTTCAGTGTCTGCTTAGCAGACACTGAAATTTGCGACGGGTGCTACTGCACCCGTCGCACCCCTTCCACTCCGCCGGCTCCATTCGGAGCCGGCTTCCTCGTGGAAGGGTGTTTCCCGCTGGGCTGGCGGGCGGCCTTTTGGCGGTCGCCCGCCAGCCCAGTGGGAAACCCAGAATGACCGCCGCGGTCTTTTGACCGCGGTACGGTCTTCTGGCGAGGATTCCCGCATTGCGTATCCGGAGAAGGGCTCCAGGAGGTCGGATTGGACTGGCAAGTTCGTCCCGCTGAAGAAAATCTTCAAAAAAGAGACTAAGGCGGTCATTCTGACCGCGGCGGTCGGCGGTCGCCGCCCGCCAAGCGGTTCCCGCCGAAAGACCGTGGCGGCCATTCTGGCTTTCCCGCTGGGCCGGCGGGCGACCGCCAGAAGACCGCCGGCCGGCCCAGCGGGAAAGCCCCTTCAACAATGAAGCCGGCTCGGAATGGAGCCGGCAGAGTTGCAGAGGTGCGACGGGTGCAGTGGCACCCGTCGCAATTTTCACTGTCTGCAAAGCAGACAGTGAAAATCTTTGTGGGGCCCTGTTAGGGGGCCCCTGCACTGCCCATGCCAGTGGCATGGGCAGTGCAGGGGCCCCCAGGGGCCCCACGGCACCCGTTCCCGCCATCTGGAAACAGGCTGGCGGGAAGGGGGTCGGAATCCCCATGGCGGTGCTGCAAGCAGCGCCGTCATGGCGGATTCCCTGGGCCAGCGGGAAACCGGCGGGAAACCGCCAGCTCCCCTTTTCTGACCGCGGCTTTACCGCGGCGGTCAGAATCGCCCAGGAAGCACCGCCAGCCTGTTGGCGGTGCTTCCGCTGCCCTCCGCCCTGGCGGTCATGGACCGCCAGGGTCGGAATGACCCCCTAAGTGTGAAGGTAAACTTTTAACCGAGGCCTCCCACGGCCTGTATCCGAGCAGGGCTCCATCGCTGTCCGCCTTAAACTTTGACTTTGCCCCGGTCGAGGTGCAACCAGATTACCCGATTGGCGCTTTTTGTTTCTAGGCGCTAAAAAAAATTATAATTCTTTAAAAATTCATATCTCCGGTTCCCCTTATCCGATTGTATTCGTTTTGGTGTCATTTTAAAGATAACAATATAATCTATTTTTATAAATTGGTTTTGGATTTTTAAACTGTTTCCTGTGTTTTATTTAATTACTGTTTTGTGATATTTGAATGCTTTACACTCTGGGGGTTATTCTAACTTTGGAGGAGTGTTAATCCGTCCCAAAAGTGACGGTAAAGTGACGGATATACCACCAGCCGTATTACGAGTTCCATAGGATATAATGGACTCGTAATACGGCTGGTGGTAAATCCGTCACTTTTCCGTCACTTTTGGGACGGATTAACACCTCCTCCAAAGTTAGAATAACCCCCTCTGTCTCCTAAGTTAAGCCTTGACGCTCGTTGCCAAGCTACCAAGGGTTGAGCTGGGTTTAATTTACTGAGACCTAACTGGACCTTAGTGGAGGTTAGTGGCCTATTGCTAAGTGTAGGTACCTACCTGCCCTTACCAATGACCCATTTTCCAACACATGTCTACTCTTGACTTGACGAAGGGGTATTGGCAGATCCCCTTGAAAGCAGAAGACAAGGAAAAAAACGCCTTTGCAGCTCCCTCCGGGTTGTATCAGTTTACTGTTCTACCCTTCGGGTTACATGGTGCCCCTGCCACGTTTCAAAGACTAATGGATAAGGTCTTACGTCCCCACCAACCATATGCGGCCGCGTATCTAGATGACATAGTGATATACAGCCAGACATGGACTGATCATCTCAATCACTTGAAATCTATCCTACAGGCATTGAGGGAAGCCCAATTAACAGCTAACCCCGAGAAATGTAGACTAGGGTTTACCACAATCAGGTATTTAGGGTACCTCTTGGGGCAGGGACTGGTCCATCCACAAATAGAGAAGGTTGAAGCAATCCAACAGATCCCAGTACCTAGGTCAAAAAAAGACGTACGCACCTTCCTCAGTCTTGTAGGTTACTACAGAAGGTTTATACCACAGTTCTCAACAATAGCCGAACCCCTAACCAACTTACTGAAGAATGCTACTCCTAAAAACTTCTCCACCCTTCCCGAGACTGCCCTTGAAAGTTTTTCTCGTCTCAAAAGTGTCTTGACTACCAATCCGGTATTGTGCTGTCCAGATTTCCATAGCCCTTTTATCTTACAAAATGATGCATCTGATGTGGGACTGGGGGCTGTGTTATCACAAACGCAAACGGACGGATCTGTCCACCCTATATTGTACATCAGTAGGAAATTGCACCCGAGGGAAACACACTACCCCACCATTGAGAAGGAATGTCTGGCCATTAGGTGGGCTGTTGAGTCTTTACAGTATTATCTCAGTGGGCGATCCTTCACCCTGCTGACGGATCATGTGCCTCTCACCTGGCTCGCTCGCAACAAGGATACGAACGCTCGGGTTCTAAGATGGTTCTCTCTTTGCAACCCTTTTCCTTCCAGGTAATCCATTCTCCAGGCCGCCACATGTTGAATACTGATTACCTATCCCGCCACCCAGCTCCTGAGCGTCATCGACAGATGCTCTCTAGGGGGAGTGTCTGTGACGGGTCGGACTATGTCGACCCGCACACAAGTACGACTTGTGCTGCCGCTGCCCCTGACAGCCCGGAAGCAGCCCGCAGAGCAAGCCTTCCCATTGGCTCCCCACAGTGTTCGCGGGAAGGATGGGCAGAAAAAGGGGTGGCTCCACCACCTCAAGAGGAGACGATCCGGAGGAGAATCCAGAAAGAGCCGACCGGCGAGAGGACTGCACAGAGACGGAGCGACCACGGAAGAACAGAAGGAGGAGACGTCTGGAATCCATGGGAGGAGAGTGAACCGGAGCCGACATTCTCACAGTCCCGACCTAGGGACGAAGACCGCTGGCCCCAGGGAGCCCACGCATGAGCCCGCCACGCTTCAGGAGAAGCGTGGCCAACCAGGTTCGGGGTTCGACACGGGAGAAGGGGCGGGAGGAGGAAGGGAATGACAGGCACAGGACACAACGAGCACGGATGGGTGGGAAAACAGGGCAGAAAGGGGGTTGAGAAACGAAAAGACAAAACGCAGGGAGATTGTAAACCTAATATAAGAAAAGGAAAGAAAAGGGAAAAGAAGCAGACCAGGAGGGAAGAAAAGAGGCCAAATATTAAGAAACAGACAAACTCCAGACATTAAAGGGTAAAGAGAAGGAAGAAAGGGAAAGGAGAAAAGAAAAACCGGATAGTGGTAATAAGAAAATGGACAGTGCGAAGAGAGAGAAAAGAGGAACCCTCCCCACAGGAAACAGGGAAGAAGAGTGAGACAAGGAAAGAAGGGTGAAGGAAGAAACCGTACGAAAAGACAAGATAAGAGCAGAGGAGACGAAGAGAGACAGAGTAATTAATTGCTGAGACATTAGAGTGGAAAGAAGAGATAGAGAGAGAGAGAGAGAGAGAGAGTGTTGTAAACAAATCATTTACAGTACCTATTCTTCTTCTGTCTCCACACGCTTCCCGAGAGGCCTATGGAAAGAAAAGAAAGAAGAAGACAAGATTAGTGCCCAGAAGAGAGAAGACGTCTACCAACCCCTACCTTAGACTCATCCCAAAGAAAAGAAAAGTACTCTGTAAAAGAACAATAAATCATACTTATTTAAAGAGACAAGCAGTCTGGTGTACTTGATCGTCCAACCTACGACAAACCCCAAGGAGGTGGCGGACCCCAGGGCTGCAGAGGAGCCATGCGCCCCCTCCTACTTCTCATTTAAGATTAGCCCCAGGAAGGTGGTGGTCCCAAGGCTGAAGCGGGGGTGGCTGGAAGGGGGGGCCTGGACGAGTGCGGTCACTGGGGCTGCCAGGGGGGCAAGTGGTCCTTCCTATCCCTATTGTTTTTTTTGTTTTTTTTTCCACCTTTGGCAGATCTGCGGATCTGCCATGGTTTGCGCCTAATATTTTAAGAAAAGGCTTTTTAAACCCCTGCGGAGTCCCTCTGGGATCCCAGCACCAGAGCTCAGGGGTTAGGGTGGCTCTAACCTGGCCCCTTTTCTTATTTTTTTAACTTTTGAAGCTAAGTCCGAGGATGTCTGACAACAATTCCTTGTTGAGGTTTTGGGAACCAGTCAGATATCAGCGCGTGGACAGTTGGAAAATCCGCATCCCTAGATATCTATATTTTTTGCCCTTGAATATTTCTGAAAACACTGAACGGATTTATACCAAATAAAAAAAAGGAATGTTTTCTGGACCAAGACCTTGTTTTATGCCAAATTTGTTGTAATTCAATTCAGTAGTTCAGGCTGTAGTCGTGTTCAAAAATTTTACAAATCCCATTGATGCAGAATGGGGAAAAAGTGTTTTTTAGCTCCCGCTTGACGGCTCACCCTGAAACTTTCAAGACAGCAGCTGAACTGACCTAAGTATATGTTTTGGAAATTTGTGAAGCTGGCAAAACAAAAAATGCTCCATCTATAGAACAAATGGTCCTAACTATAACTCACTATTGGCGAATGCCACTAGGTAATATATATATATATATTTTTTCAACTAAAAAAACAAAGGTTATAGGGAGGTTATAGTTAGGCTCACATTTTAAACATACAAAACCATAGAAATTCACCTGTTATAATTATGTCATGTAACTGTAACTCGCGCTCCCGCTATTCACAGTTATCTGATCAATAATTTTACTGCAGATGTTACAGTGATATTATCAATGATGTTAGCACAGATGTCATGAATGCTGTCATTTGTGGGGTAATAAGCAGGGCATGGCGAGGACGCAAGTTATAGTTAACTTAGGATACGAGTTATAGTTACTTGAAATAACTGTAACTATAACATTTGAATTTCTATGGTTTCGTATGTTTACAATGTGAGCCAATAACGTCCTTATAATCTTTGTTTTTTTAATGAAATTTCTATATTTTTTAAAATTCTATTTCCTAACTATAATGCCCCTGTAAACTTTGGTTTTATAAGTGAATTTCTACGTTTTTTTTTTACATTAAGTAACTTTCATTACTATACATTATTCGAACCACCCCCGCACACAGCCTTTGGCCCTGTGGCCAACCCCTGTAACCACTCAACCCCACGTTGCGAATGGCTAGGGGCTGGTCGCAGCCCTGCAACCAACCCCTTTAACCACCCAGCTGTGCAGAGCCTTTGGTCATGTACAGTGGTAATTGGACGCAAGTCTGCATGCCTCCCTCTCCAGGCCGATATTGGCCCTGGGGATCCCATTCCCAGGGGCCTGGCCTAAATATGTTTTCTGGGGGGAAGGAGGATGCATGGCCTCCCTCCCCAGGCGTATCTTAGCCCCAGAGACCCTGGCCTAATTATGTAAATTTTGGGGGGGATCGGGATACCCCGGGGCCCGGCCATGTCACCTGGGTGCCCCCCCAGGGCACCCAGTCACAATGTTGGGGACCACAAGAGGAGCCTGAAGGCCCCAGTGGTCCCAGCTGGTTCCCCACCTCCTGTGGGGGCCGGAATTGCTGTCACAGAGAGGAAGCTGCTAAAGCAGCTCCTTCTCTGCGAGAGCAATGTTTCCTCTGTTTTCCTGCCTGCATCTCCGCGAGCAGGGAAACAGAAGAAACCTGCGCTCGCATGAAGTGAGAGCTGTTTGACCGCTCTCATTTCATCCGAGCGGAGTGTTTGCTCTCACTTGGTGGGAGCTGTCAAAGCTCCCGTCAAGTCACAACAAACAGCTATGCCCCGGGGCGGGTACCCTGGGATGTCGCAGGAGGCAGCCCTGGGGAGTGGCGGTCCCCAGGCTCCTCAAGGGGGAATGCGCGTCCTCCCCACACTAAAATAGCCATAGGGAGGTGGTGGTCACAGGGCTCGGGGGTCCCCAACAGACCCCCCCCATGTTTTAAAATCTGTGCCCTAGGGAGGTGGCGGTCCCCAGGGCTGTGGGGCCTGTGTGCCCACTTGCATTGATTTACAAATTCTGCCCATGGGAGGTGGCGGTATCAGGGGCTGCAGGTAGCTGCTCAGAACCCCCACCTTAATTAGTTATTTAGCCCCAAGGAGGAGGCGGGCCCTGGGGGGAGGGCCCCGAAATTGACCCCCTTGATTATTGTTCTAATCAGCCCCAGGGAGGTGGGGGTGCCCGGGGCTGTGGGGGGGGGGATGGGGAGGCACACGCCTACCCACCCCGCACTAATGTGATTTAAGCCCCGGGGAGGTGGTGGTCCCTGGGGGGGAGCGCTGCCCCACTTTATACTGACCACAGGATTGACAGACAGTTCAATTGATTCAGTGCCCTCTTCTTATGCATTAGGGCAATCATTTACATGGCTCTCCGACTGACCAGGTAAGCCGTGGAAACAGATCTTAACCCTTTCATACAACTACTCATGCATGCCAAGGAGAGACTAAAGATGCAAGATAAGTTTTCTTTACATATACTAAAGCAATCGTAATCTAGCATATAAAGAGTGAGTTAGTTACGCAGATGAAACAAAGCGAGGTAATCAACATTACTAACATGGCAAAGGAGATAAACAATCCAACCATGGTGCATGTGGTTCTAGAAGTGGTAGAGGTTCCTACCTAACCCTATGTCTACTCTGAAAATATAGTGGTTGTAACCCTCTGCCTGGCCTGATCCAAGGGAATAGCCCCAGTCCCATACCTGGAAATAGTGTCATGAATCAGCCTATAGTGCAGATTACAATCCCCTTTGGACGCTAGCAGATCAGTGCTAGCTGAGCTGCATGTCGCACAGCATGTGTCCCAGGACAGTTGTGGTTGGAATGCCCTCCTTGGGTCAGTGCACTGTTTATATAATAAACCACACAACACTGGAAATACAGTTCCTATGCAATGCTGTGTCTAGGTTATAGAAGCTGTCTCCTGAATGGGCAACACAGGCTAGCATATCGTGTATCACGTTCCATAGCCTTGGACAGAAAGTACTGATTATATGTTGTGCGGAGGCTAACTAAATGAGCAGCATGTGTCTTGCTTTCCCAGAATAGAAGCCAACAGATGAAAATGTGTAATAGGCATTACTAAAAAGCAGCCTTAATAAAATGAATAAAGTGTGAATAAAACATGAACTGTAAAACTAAGCTAAAACAGGGATGACCAACCTGGGTCCTAGAGGTTCTCATTACACCCTCTCCTTGCCAGTTATAGTAGACAGATCCTATAATCCCATCTAGAAGCCATAAATGTTCATGCCAACAAGCAGAGCATACAATTAAAATGAGCCCTCAAAATAGACAAAGACCCTCATTACAAACCTGCCGGTCAAAGACCGCGGGGGTTGTTTTGGCGAACATATCGCCAACAGGTTGGTGGTACAAATCGCCATATTTTGACCACGGCGGTAGCAACGCGGTCGCACCACCGGGACCGCCGGTTTCCCGCCATCGTTGTTCTGGCGGTTATAATCCGCCAGGGCGGCACTGCTTGCAGCGCTGCCCTGGGGATTATGACTACCCTTCCCGTCAGCCTGTCCATGGCGGTCTCTGTCCATGGTGGTAGAGACCGCCATGGAAAGGCTGGCGGGAAGGGGAGTTGCGGGGCCCCGGGGGGCCCCTGCACTGCCCATGCACTTTGCATGGGCAGTGCAGGTGCCCCCAGGCACAGCTCCACCCTGCTTTTCACTGTCTGCACAGCAGACAGTGAAAAGCGCGACGGGTGCAGCTGCACCCGTCGCACGGCCGCAACACCGCCGGCTCCATCAGGAGCCGGCTGCAATGTTACGACCAACATCCCCGCTGGGCCGGCGGGTGGAAACTCTGTTTCCACCCGTCGGCCCAGCGGGGATGTTGTAATGTGGCTGACAGGTTTGCAGCCGCATAGGCGGCCGCTCGGTGGTCCAATTTTGGTGGGCGGCATCCGCCACCTCCCAACGTTGTAATGAGGACCAATATGTTTAAAACAAAGGCCAAATATAAAAGTCATTGGAAGCAACCACATAATTGGAAAAGGAGTCCAAGAAGGATTCTGCATCCACAGACGACAGAGCCATTAAAGCTTCAGTAACAAATCGAAGGAACAAACATGCTCGAGGCCAAGGAAGTAGCATCCTGCGCAATGTCCACAGTTGTAGAGTCAGAGAGAAACATCATAGGCATCCATATCCTAGCAAGATGGCTCATAAAAGGCATCTTGGAGCAACATCGTCTCATAGGACACCTCCAGAAATGAACCCTCAACTTGCACATAACAAGGTCCATGTCCGTAGATAGTACTAATTGCTGTGCATGACACTCATCAAGTTCACCAAAGTGCTTTGGAAAATTAGCATTTAAAAACCACTGTATTTCGGCAGATGACCTCGCCACTTGCAATTTAAATGTGTCACTGGCGGATGTAAACGCCACATGTTCTTAGAACAGTAGGGGTTTCAGTCAGCTCAGCTTGTTCAAGTTACCATTAAAAATAGGAATGGAAGGCAACAAACTTCCTAACCTAATCTCATGAGTGGGAGGAATAACACATTTCCATAGCAGGTCACTATTTGAGAAACTGAAATCACATATGGTACCCCTGCTCCTATCCCACAGCAGCCCTTATCACTCAACATTAAGTAACTTCCATTCTAAATTAATTGGAACACTGGGCGTATCAAGGAGACAGGAACTATCATCAAGCAACATGCTAAATTAGCCACCAACGCATTCAAACACCATGCAATGTCATCTGTTTACAAATTATTGAGTGGCTTACAGAAGTTTTACAATCACTATAGCTGAGAAATACTTCCTTTCCCCACTCATACATTTATAATCAAAAGGCAGATCCTACACCTCATGTAAACAACTCTTCCCTAAAGCTTCAGATCTACCCACCAGAAAATGTTTCAAGCATGAAGTGAATTGAAAAGTCGATACTGGCAGGGAGATTACTCCATGTACTAACCACACTGATGACAATGTTTCAGCCACTGCAAAAAGGCAACTTTTCTATATTGAGCATTGTGTATGTTGCACCCTTCTTTGCCATTATCTGTTGTTTGCTTGTTAGGTTAAATGGTGAAAATAACTCTTTCACGTTCACATGTTGCTAAAGGCACGCAGTTTGATTTCAGAACCTGTAAAGTCCAACTCAGCTGCTTGATGGACCTAAGCTGACTCTGTCCATGTTGTAAAAACAGCATGTCATTTTATATAATGCCTACTGCAGATGTCAAATGTTAAGTGTGTAAATACGAGAGGACAACGTGTTCATTCCATTATCGACAACAGCTAATGCTTTCTCTGTAAGTTTGCCTGATCTACTTGCATTAAACGAGCAGCAGCTTTCATTTGAGAAAGCTTCCATATTTTTTGTATATTGCATACAAGAATCTTTTGAAACATGGTGTTCTAAGACCAAACAAGAAATCTTGCCAATCCATATCCTTAGAGAGGAGAGAGAGCTGTGCTTTTACAGCTATCAAACTAAAATGTTGTAACCATTGGGGGCACAATTTGCCCAAGCTGTATACAGTGACAATCCCTGCATGTTGTGCCTCTAGATAACCAGGGTCTGGTCTGCTTGCTTTAAAACCCTGTGTAGAGTTTATAAAATGTGCAT
The DNA here is from genome assembly GCF_031143425.1 of Pleurodeles waltl. Classification (NCBI taxonomy): domain Eukaryota; kingdom Metazoa; phylum Chordata; class Amphibia; order Caudata; family Salamandridae; genus Pleurodeles; species Pleurodeles waltl. The sequence continues at coordinate 1,375,907,614 of NC_090446.1, read as the reverse complement.
GACGACCATTAGTGTTCGATGGCTGCACTAACCACTCGTTGGGACCTCAAAGTGTAGATTTAAGTGTACCATTTCTGATCATACCATTGAGCTAATCTTCTGTGTAAATAACTAAACTTTGCAAACTGTCAAATTCTGCAATTGAAGCGATACTGGCCACATTCATATATTTGACTTTTGCTAGACCTAGGCAACTTGTCTGTTGAACAGTTCCGTTCAGAAAAATTATCTGTAATGGAATGAGACATGCTTAAAATAAAGCATCCATATTCTGTGTTTGCTAATCATTGTTCCCTAAACTGATTTTAAATCAATGGTTTCATTCCAATAATCACAGCCCTTATTAGCAAGTTGGGAAATTAACACATTTGAATAAATTAATTTAGTAGCAGTCAGCTATTTTTTCCCTTGCTTTTGTTACAGGTAATTTGAAATACTATGTTACAGGATCAGTAGTACCAAGCCCAGAAAAATATATGAATTTGTCTAAATATGTTTTGGAACTCCCTGCTGGTGCAGTTTGACAATGTTTTCATTGGGTGTTATAAAAAATTGTACATGGGGTACTAGCAATATGTAGGTAAAGGTGTCTATAATAATGACAACAAAACATTTCACCATAATTTGCAGAGTTCGTATATATATGTTCTCTTTGAAATACAGCATAATATTCGAGCTTAGAAAGCACTGAATCAACTGTTTTCATGTCCTAGTTATCAGACACAACACCAGGCGTAATTATATTATTCACAGAAATTTTAAAAACACACGGAGTTTGAATAGTCTTTGTAGGACCAAATATATCATATGGAACCTTATCCCAAAAAACAAAAAAATCAATCAGGAACTGGAACAGCAGAACTGTTCACAAGGGACAAATGTCTTCACACTTTGTGGGAAGGCAAGTGAGGCTTCAATACCTCATCTACCAGTTCAACAGCAGAGCATTAAGGAAGATAATGCCCATTTATAAGCAGGAAGAACAAGTGGCTTACCTTCAGGAATGCTTTTTCTGGTGGATACAGTAGCTAGCTACCTGTGGATTCCTCACCTTTTGAGTTCTTCCAATGCGCCCGCATTTGACAGAAATTTTTTCCTAGCTCTCCACGTCAACGAGGACGTCACAATTGCACGGCTCCACATGAGACTCCGTCTGACTTTATCGGAGCCATAAGAAGTCCTCGCCGGTGTGCTGATGTCAGTTTAACCATTTTTTACAGTGCCTTCGAGCAAACAGGTGAATACCGACATCACAAGCACAACACATGCCAACTCAGTAAATATATATATATATATATATATATATATATATATATATATATATATATATATATATATATATATATTAAAACAATAAATAATTCTTTATACAAAAATAAATATATATATAAAAATCACATTTATATATACAACAATATACATACTATCTATAACCTTAACAGTACTCTTGGTATGACCAGACAGGCAACGGGGAGGCGGGAGGACTGGGAGGAATCCACAGTTACCAAAGGTAAGTACCTAGTTCTTCTGATGGATACGACTACCTGTGGATTCCTCACCTTATGAATAGAATCCCAAAGCAGTCCCGCACTGGGAGGTGGGTGCCCGACTGGTCAAATCAAGAAGTCCTGCAAAAAAGAACGGGCAAAATGGCCATATCTCCTAACTTCCGAGTCTAAGCAATAATGTTTTGCGAAAGTGTGGAGGGAAACCCAATTGCTGCCTTACAAATATCAGCAACCGGCACACTTCTAGCTAAAGTGGCAGACTTAGGCGGTCATTCCAACCGCGGCGGGCGGCGGTTGCCGCCCGCCATGCGGTTACCGCCGAATGACCGCACCGCGGTCAAGAGACCGCGGCGGCCATTCTGGCTTTCCCGCTGGGCCGGCGGGCGACCGCCAAAAGGCCGCCCGCCGGCCCAGCGGGAAACCCCCTGCAACAATGAAGCCGGCTCCGAATGGAGCCGGCGGAGTTGTAGGGGTGCGACGGGTGCAGTGGCACCCGTCGCGATTTTCACTGTCTGCATAGCAGACAGTGAAAATCTTTGTGGGGCCCTGTTAGGGGGCCCCTGCACTGCCCATGCCAGTGGCATGGGCAGTGCAGGGGCCCCACGACACCCGTTACCGCCATCCTGCTCCTGGCGGTAAAAACCACCAGAAACAGGGTGGCGGGAAGGGGGTCGGAATCCCCATGGCGGCGCTGTTGGAGGATTCCCTGGGCCAGGGGAAAACCGGCGGGAAACCGCCTGTTCCCCTTTTCTGACCTTAGCCCAGGAAGCACCGCCAGCCTGTTGGCGGTGCTTCCGCTGCCCTCCGCCCTGGCGGTCATGGACCGCCAGGGTCGGAATGACCCCCTTAGTCCTGGTGGAATGGGCCCTAATGCCCTCAGGGGGAATAACAAATCTTTATGCAAAAAAATGACCCACCTTGAAAGCGTCCTCTTGTGGACAACTTTGCCCTTCATTTTGCTCACATATCCAATGAAAAGCAGATCATCAATTCTGAAGTCTCTCGTTCTTTCTATGTAGAAGCTCAGTGCCCTTCTCGGAAGGTCCAGGCTCTGGAGGTGGGGGTGTAGAGCCTGCCCCTGTGACTGCGAGAGGATGTCTACCTTGGTGGAGTGTTGCCTGGCCGATAAGATAACGTCCACCACTTCCGGAGGGAGAGAAAAAAAACTCAGATTGCCCCGTTCAATCTCCAGGCATGAAGGTCGAGGCTTTGGAGGTGGGGGTGTAGAGCCTGCCCCTGCAACTGCGAGAGGGTGTCTACCCCGTGAGGGAGACAGAGCGGAGGGCACAGTGACAGTTGAAGGAGGTCTGTGTACCACACCCTTCCTGGCCAATCTGGGGCTATTAAGGTGACTTGGGCCCAATCTTTGTGAATCTTCCTGAGAACTCGAGGAATCAAGGATATGGGAGGAAATACGTAAAGCAGCTGGTCGCTTCAGGACAACTGAAACATGTCCCCCAATGACCCCCTGCATCAGATACTGGAGACTACAGAACGATGGGCAGTGTGTGTTCTCGTGAGTAGCAAACAGGTCTATCTGAGGAGCTCCCACATCTGAAAGATGTGAAGAACCACGTCCAGATGGAGACGCCACACTTGATCAGTGGAGAAGGGTCGACTGAGACTGTCCACATATACGTTGAGAACTCCGGGCAGATGTTTTGCAACTATGCAAATCCGATAATCCTGCGCCCAGGACCAGAGCCGCAGAGCCTCTCTGCAGAGAAGGTACGAACCTACTCCTCCCTGTTTGTTGATGTACCACATCATGGTAGTGTTGTCTGTTAAGACTTGTACCGAGTGACCACGAATTGGCAGGAGGAAGGCCTTGAGAGCTAAACGGATTGCCCACAGTTCTAACAGATTATTGTGAAATATATGTTCTACTAGAGACCAAAGGTCCTTGATCTCCAAGTCCTCCAGATGAGCTCCCCACCCTAGAGTGGAAGCATCCGTTATGACTGTACTCACCGGAGGTGGAAGCCAAAACGGCCTTCCTTGAGAGATGTTGCTGTCCACAGTCTACCATCGCAGATCCACCACAGAATCTCTGGAGATCGTTACTAACTCCTTGAGATCCTCTTTGTGTTGGAACCACTGCTTGTGGAGGCACCACTGGAGAGCCCTCATCTGCCAATGTGTGTGAGTGACCAACAGAATGCAGGAAGTGAACAGACCAAGCAGATGTAGGACCTTGAGGACTGGAACAGCCGCTCCCTTTTGAAACATTGGAATCATCGCCTGAATGTCCTGTCCAGTACTCCCCCTATGAACAGGAGGCCCTGAGAGGACTCCAGGTGAGACTTGGGCACGTTTACCCGCAAAGCCCAGGTTGAACAACAACTGGGTTGTCACCTGCAAATGGTGCAGCACGAGCTCTGGGGACCCAGCTTTGATCAGCCAATCATCCAGGTAAGGGAATACAGAAATTCCCTTCCTTCTGAGGTCCGCTGCAACCACTGCCATCACCTTCATGAAGACTCGGGGTGCAGAAGTAAGATCAAATGGAAGGACCGCTAACTGGTAGTGTTACCACAAACCGGAGATACTTCCTGTGTGACTTAAGAATAGGATATGAAAATAAGCAACCTGTAAGTCGTCAGACACCATGCAGTCTTCCATGTTCAACGCAAGAAGCACCTGTGCTAGGGTCAGCATTTTGAACTTTTCCTGCTTCAGGAACCAATTCTACATCCTCAGTTCCAGAATAGGCCTCAACTGACCATCCTTCTTGGGAATCAGGAAATACCTTGAATAACATCCCTGACCCCTTTCCTGCTCCGGAACCAGTTCCACTGCACCTTTTAACAAAAGGTTATGCACCTCCTGCTGAAGCAACAGGAGATGCTCTTCTGTGTAAAATGAATGTTGGGGATGGAAGTGGGGAAGAAACTCCCAAAAGGAAAGGGCATAACCTTTTCCCACTATGCTCAGCACCCAAATGTCTGATATAAGCAACTCCTACTCGTGGAGAAAATGTAACAGCCTTCCATGGAGTGAGAACTAGGGCTACTTCCATGGCTGGATTCCCCCAGAGGATGAGGATGAGGTGGAAGGCTGTGGAAGGCTCCTTGCACGCCAACCCTCCCACAGCCCCTATAGAGCCTGCAGAGGGGGTTGGCAGGCTGCTGGACATGGGGCTGTTGCCTCCCACGAAAGGATGATCCGCGGCCAAACCCTCTGAATCTTTGGAAAGATCTGAAGAACACAGAATAAGATGCCTGAAGGTCCAAAGATTTTGCATTGGCTCTGCTATCCTTAAATCTTTCCAGGGCTGAGTCCGTCTTTTCCCCAAACAGTCTTGCACCATCAAATGGGAGGTCCATCAATGTAGCCTGTACATCAGGGGAAAAACCAGAACCTCTGAGCCAAGCATGCCTCCTAGTCGCAACAGAAGGGCCCATGGCTCTAGCAACAGAGTCTACAGTGTCTAGACCTGACTGAATCACCTGCTTTGCTGCCGCTTGACTATCCTGCAACAGTTCGCTAAATTGCTCCTGCTGCAATTTACGGATGATTTCCTTTGCCGTATCCATTAGGGCATAGATTTAGCTCCCCAGTACACATGTCGCATTCAGAGATTTTAAGCCATGCTTCCTGAGGAGAAGCAATATTTAGCAGACTGCTCCATGCGCTTTGACTCCCTATCAGATGGTGTTGTAGAGAACGATCCCAGAGCCGACCCTGAAGAACAAGAAGCTTGCACAACCAAGCTCTCTGGTGTTGGGTGTTGGGACAAAAACTGTGGATCACCTGGAACAACCTTGTACCTTCGGGCTACAGTCTTAGAAACAGCAGGTGTAGTAACTGGTTTCTTCCATATCTCTAATATGTGCTCTGTCAGGGCATCACTGACCAGGAAGAGGGGCTCAGAAGAGGAAGCCGATGGATGCCAAACCTCTGTTAAAATATTGTTCTTTATCTCTGACGCAAAAAGTGGCAAGTCCAAAAATTCTGCCGTCTTCCTTATCACCCCATGGTCTGTAGTCACTTCTGCCATGAGTTCACCTCTAGGGGATAAAAGCTTCCAATCAGGGGACGTATCTAACCCACTAGCAGAGTCTAAGCCCTGGAAATAACCAGAAGGCTCCGAGATTTCTCCTTCCTCCAATTGATCTTGATACTGTGGCTTCTCCAGAAGTTTCAAGGCCTTCCTTCTAGACCTAAGCCTGGACTCCAAACGCGGCATCGATAGAGAATTAATCGATGTTGAAGGAGAAGGTAACACCGGTGAAGGAGGGGAGGAAGGCGAATCCACACTCCGCATAGAAGAAGAGCATCAGGATACATCCACGCTGGTATTGACTCCGGCCGCACCACTGGCGCCATCATCCGGGGTAGAGGCGGTGACATCCTTGGCGCCGAGCCAGTACCCTTGCAAGGAGTTGCTGGTGAATAGGGCATAAATGGGGCCTGCTTATATGGCGCCGACAATCCCAGGGTGAAAGCCAACTGACCCTTGGGACCAGCAGGTGCTCCAGAGGGGACTATCGCCCTATTGAAAAAGCTAAACATAGCATTGAGGAATAAAGACGGATCCGCTCCCAGAGTCGGGAAGGCAGGATACTCTTGTTCCCCTTGCGGTGGCTGCGCTGGATCAGACACTCGAATTCCAAACTCCTGACCGTGGGAGGATGCAGGAGAAAAATTAGCCGTTGGACTTGAAGGCCTCTCAGAGATCTTGATCAAAGTCGGTGCCGGAGATGCCTCAGGAGATTGTGGCTGTGGAGTCACAGTGAGGCTGACCTCCCACCTTGTGCTGCACGTTCTCAGAGGAGACTGCGACCGAACTCGGGATGAACGGTGCCGTGACTCATGTTGTTGGCGTTGCTTCCTATGAGACCTTGAAGATCTGTGCAACGAAGTGTCCCATGTCCTCGATCTTTGCTGACCTCTTTTCTCCTAGGAAAAGCTTAGCATCTCTTGCCTTCAGAGCTTTTGGGTTCCTACGTTGGCAGAATGAGCAACCTGCCATGTCGTGATCAGAGCTCAAACACCAGAGACAGTTATTGTGCAGATCTGTCACCGACGTGTGGCCTCCGCACTCGCTACACGGTTTAAAACTGGATTTCTTTGGTGGAGACATAGTAGTGCTACAATACAATTCCCTCAATACAGTTGAAATACAACGGAGCGGTAGAAAACCCGTTAGCGTCGAAGGCGTGGACTTTTTATGGCTCTGATGACATCAGACGGAGTCGCATGCAGAGCCGTGCAATTTTGACGTCCTCATCGACGTGGAGAACTAGGAAAAAATGTCCTTCTAATGCTGGCACATTGGCACATTGGGAGAATTCATAAGGTGAGGAATCCACAAGTAGTTGTATCCATCAGAAGAAAACAATCACAAATCCAATCCACAAGAAGAAAGCAAGTAAAGTGAGTATAATCAACAAGTAGGACCATGCATGGATTCAATAAGTGTTTTAAGTCAATGAAGAAACTTATGTATACCAGAAAATTATGGTGTTGAATTTGAAGAGAAGTCGTCAGTGTCGACAAAGTATCCAGAAGCAGTCTATGTGAAGGCAGGAGCCGCTGCAGGTGAAAGAGGACTGGTAGACACCACTAGTAAGGGAGATGTAGTAAAGGACTGTAGACTGTAGATTTACATCTGGTACAATATCTGGTACTTATGGTGGTAACCGGAATTCACAACAGTCATTCTCCGCCCTCCCCAGTCTTGGGGATACAATCTCACAGTTGTTTAATGCTTGAAGTGGTATTTCCTGTATAGTAGTGAGAGGGGACAGGAAACTACCCAGGAATCCTCTAGGTCTACCTTGCAGGATCGGCCACATGATGCAATTTGACTTGATCAATGGAGACAAAGCGTTTGTTTTTACAACCAGCAAACAGTGGTAGAATTACAGTTCTGGTACCTTATATTCCAAGAACCGGCACCGGTGAATGGTATGATGAGCCAAATTCCTTTTTCACTGCAATCTTTTCTCACATTAGATCTCCAACCTTTGGAATCCAGCATGTAGATGTTGGTGAATCCCTCATTCCCAAAAGTGGTGGCAAGTGTAGTACAACGTTCAACTCAGAAATGTTGTATTTCCTGCAAGACAGTGAGATGTTTATTTATGTCAAAAGGAGTTTCTGCCACCACTGTTCCAGGACCATCAAGATCTGGGACACACATTAGAATGCCGAACAGGACTTCATATGCGGACAGCCACCCAAAGATCTTTTAGGCAGATTATGTAATGCTCTCTGGACCCCATATAGGTAATGGATCTTACTACGATCTGAACCTAAAACTCTAGCTGTCAAGACTTGCTTTAAGTCTCAGTTTTTTTTCCATAATAGGATTTCCTTCAGAATCAGAGAGGGTAGAATAATGCACCGCCACACTCAGGATTTTCATGGTGTCATGGTATATGTGAATGTGGAGTGTAGCCAGCTGGAATATTACTTAGAGGACCCAATTGAACATGTGCAACAATGTGAGGTAGGGTTCCCTGGAACCAATGTTAGTGTTCATGAAATGTTAGAGGTACTTCTAAGTAGTTATATGTTCTATATTGTGCCGGTGTATGTATGAAATGTATTTGAGCCGCCATCAACTGCAGGATGGTTCTATATGCTTTGTGTGCCACAATCACGTACATAACATCACCACACTCACTAGGTAGCCCATTAGGAAGTAAATGTTGTGAAACAGCATATCTAAAAAAAAATTGGAATAACTACTGGATGTGCCATTTTTGTAAAACAGACTTCAAAGGTGAAAATGCCAAGTAGGGTATCCTTTTGAATGTTCAAGCATAAACAACCTACAGACAACTATAGGTGCTACCTGTACAGCTTAGGAAAATATTTCTCTAACACCACAATGTCTCCGTATAAAGGTGAATAGGGCTCCTTAGGCATACAAATGAAAACTACTCAGGAGATCCGTTAAGTACCTGACATTGATACACTGGTGGTGCCATGTTATGCAGTTCCTACTTTGGTAATAGGACTGCGTGTATAGGAAGGCAGAATGGCAAAGTATGGGAAACTGAGTCCATCCACACAGTTAGTAGCTGCCTGCCTAACTCCTAGCTAGCTCACAGTGCCTCACCCAAACCGCCAAACCAAACCCACAGGTGAAAGGTGATTATGGCAACCCAAACATGACACTTCGACTCCCTAGGGGAGCTGCCAAAACAAATCTTACCTCTTTCAGACTATTACATACGCTTGCCAAGGAAAGACAAAAGATGTGAGATGTTTTTAATACATTTATCAAAACAATCCCAATCTAGCATATAAAGAGTGAGCTGGGATGATTTGGCAAATGAAACAAAGGTAATCAGAATTACGAACATAGTAAAGAAGAAGAACAATCCAACGATGATGTATGTGGTTCTAGACGTGCTAGAGGTTAGTATCTACCCCTATTTCTAAATTGAGAGCATAGTGGTTGTAACCCTCTGCCCGGCCATATCTAAGGGATTAGCCCTGGCTCCATGCCTGGACATAGTGTCAGGAAACATCCTGTGGTGTAGATGGCAATCCTGTAAGGAAGCTAGCAGCTCAGCACCAGCCAAGCAGCATGTCACACAGTGTGTGTCCCCGGACAGACGTGGCCGGAATGCCCTCTGCCCTCACTTAGTCAGTGCACCATTTATATAATAAACCATACTACATTGAAAGGACAGTTCCAATGCAATGCTGTGTCTAGCTGATAAAAGCTCTCTCCTGAACGGGCAACACAAGCTAGCATATTGTGTACCGCATTCAATAGACTTGGACAGAAAGTATTGATTATATGTTGTGAAAAGGCTAAATAAACGTGTGGTTTGATCCTTGCTTTCCTGGAATAAAAGCAAATTCATAAAATGTGTAAAAGGCATTGATAAAAGGCAGCCTTACTAAAATGAATAAATTGTGAATAAAACATGAACTTTAAATCCAAGCTAACAGGGGAGACCACCCCGAGTCCTAGAGGTCCTCATGACAGTACCAACCCCTTGTACACCTTCGAAAGGATTTCTCCCTCGAACCACATGTCACTTTCACCCACAGACTTTCAAGTTCCAGTTAAAGTGAGATAATATAGAAAAGCCAGACGCCTGCATCTTCCTCCTCCCCCACCGCCAACTCTCTAACACCGGGGACTGCAGGTAAATATATGTGTTATAGATCCTCCCACTAACTCTCTAAAGCTGGGCTCTGCCATCAAATGTATGCATTAAAAGTAGGAGGGCCAACCTTGAGCATGGGCTAACAGAAGAGGGGACAAACAGACACAGAAACGCTTGATAAATCAAGTATCATATGCCAGTCATGGGACAAGACACCAAGAGAAACAAGGTAAGAAGAGGAGAAAGGTGACTCAATTACATGAAAAATTAACTAAATAGCTTAGACAAAATCAACTCTAGCAGAATTAAGACCAGGAACAAACATCCCAGAATACAATTACATATAGATTATAGGAGCAACATAAGGCTCCGCCAACGATAATCACTGTCAGAACTGACAACGGGTAGGTGGCGAGCTGCAAGACCCTTTCATCCCCTGTAGGACACACCACAAGGTTAATCCATAACATAACACACAATTGTCATTTTGTGGTAGCAAATTATGCAAAACCTTATTGGTAGTTATACAGTGTTTTCGTTTTCATTGTGTTTGTTTTAGTAGATTATTAAATGGCATTCATTGTATTTATTCTAGACATTAACAATATAACTAGACTTTCCAAAAATCCATTTTGTACACAATATGCAAACCTATATTATTTTAAATGAAATGGGTACCAGGGAGGAAACGAGATACAGAAATTCAAGTAAAATACATTTGATGTATTTTAGCATTTATTTTAGTGTTTAACAGTGTTGGACCCGACAGCCTTAGGGTGGTCATTCCCCAACTTTTTGCCTGTCTCCCTCCACTTTTCTGACACTGTTTTTGCTGGTTTTAGGACTCTGTACACTTCCTCACTGCTAACCAGTGCTAAAGTGCATATGCTCTCTCTGTAAACATACATGGTAACATTGGTTCATTCCCAACTAGCATATCTGATTTACTTGTAAGTCCCTAGTAAAGTGCACTACATGTGCCCAGGGCCTATAAACTGAATGCTAATAGTGGACCTGCAGCACTGTTGTGACACCCATATTTAGTGTGGCCAGAATGGTAACAGAAAATCCTGCTTATTGGTGAGGTTGGATTTTATATAGCAAAAACACTTTTAGAAAGTGAGCATTTGTCTGCACTTAAAATCCATCTGTGCCTTACAGTCTGTCTCCAATCCATGTCTGGGCTGAGCTGGCTCCCTTGTGCATTTCACCCAGACAACCACAAACACAGGATACTCAGTCACACCTGCACTCATCTGCATAATTAATGGGTCTTCCTGGGCTGGGAGGGTGCAGGACTTGACACTTACATTACAAAGGCTAGCGGCCTGTCCTCACACAATGGACTGCCAAACCCTCTACTGGGACCCTGGCAGACAGACCTGTACTGAAAGGGGACCTTGTGCACTTCAAAACCATTCTTTGAAATCTCCCTCACTTCAAAGGCATTTTGGGGTACATAAACTGGGTCTCTGACCTCACCAACTCAGACACTTCTGGACCTGAACCTGCACACTATCAAGAGGAACTGCCTGGCTGCCCATAGGACTCATCTGACTGCTTTGCTGAGAAGGACTGCTGTCGCCCTTCTACCCTGTTGCCCTCTGACTTTGCTGAGAAGTGCTCTCCAAGGGCTTGGATTGAGCTTGCCTCCTGTTTTCTGAAGTCTTAGGGCCAAAAAGACTTAGGCGGTCATTAGAACATTGGCGGTAAAAGCCGCTTACCGCCGTGCAGAAGACCGCCAACACACCGCCGCGGAATTCCACCATAGCTATTATGACCCACATTTCGGAATCCGCCAAAATTCAGAGACCCACACAAGTCCGCCACACCAAAGGTCAGTGATAAACTGGCGAAAACAAAACCGACACCGTCACGCCAACAGAAATACGCCCACACTATCACAACACACTAATCCACGCGGCGGTCTTTCAACCGCGGTATTCCATTGGCGGTACACACCGCTGCGCTCAAAATACACACACTCTTACAAAACACTACCACATTGGACAATTCAAAATACACACACCTGATACACATACACACACCACTCCCACACACCCAATACAATATAAAACACCCACCCACATCACCCACAAACCCCTACGACCACAATTACTGAGAGAAGGCCAGAGAGAGAGCACCAGCAAGAACAACAGCATCCACAGACACACAACACCATCACCCACAGAACTTCCACGCACCTCACACAACACACCACTACATATCAGCACACATATCACCACACACTCCACCCCACACATCACCTACACCACCCCATGGCTCGGCAAAGACACCCCAGGTTCTCGGAGGAGGAGCTCAGGGTCATGGTGGAGGAAATCGTCTGGGTAGAGCCACAGCTATTCGGATCACAGGTGCAGCACTTCCATTGCAAGGAAGATGGAGCTATGGCGAAGAATAGTGGACAGGGTCAACGCAGTGGGACAGCACCCAAGAAATCGGGAGGACATCAGGAAGAGGTGGAACGACCTACAGGGGAAGGTGCGTTCCGTGGTCTCAAGACACCACCTGGCGGTTCAGTGGACTGGCGGCGGACCCCCACCTCCTCCCCCACAACTAACAACATGGGAGGAGCAGGTCTTGGAGATTCTGCATCCTGAGGGCCTCGCAGGAGTAGGTGGAGGAATGGACTCTGGTAATTCAAATCTTAACTATTACAGCCCCCACTATACCTGCATGCTATCACATACCCCCACCCTCACCCCCAGCACGCCAACTCCTCACATATGTCCCAATATCCCAAACTACCCATCCCAACACCAAGCCCTGCATGCAACAACAAAGCATGGACACCCATCACTAAAGCATGCCCACTGCACATACCCATACAACACCCTAAACCATCCTCACACAAGGTCTCACACAGGAATGCAAGCACTGGGGTACACGGTCACCCACCCATTGCACACCATGACACACACAGATGTAATAACCATCCTTTTATACCCCTGCTGGACCCCTACCCAACGTCACCGGACAGGAGGGTCCACACATGTCCACACCACCAACAGAAGAGGCCCAGAGTGATGACAGCACCTCTGTCCAACTGGATCTAGATGACCAGCCCGGCCCATCGGGGACCTCAGGACAGTCGGTTCCCATCATCCAGTCACAAGCCACTACAGACCTTCCACCCTCTGGAAACACCAGCACAGCACCCACCCAGCGGGCCCATACCTCCGTCCCCAGGACACGTCAATCAGCTGTGTGTCCACCACTACAGGGAACCCAGGATAACCCATCACCCCAACAACAACAGGGACCTGGGGGCAGTGGTAGTGGGCACACGGTCCAGGGGACAGAGGCCCATAAACACAGGGGAACTGGGAGGGCTGCTATGCGACAGTGGGCGGACAGGCCAAGGGAACCCACTCTCCACGAGGCCCTCTCCTCCATCATGGGAGTCTACCACCACTCCCAGAAGATGATGGCAACAGTACTGGCCAAGTTTCAGGAGACCCAGTGCCTGCAGGAGGAACATTATATGGGCTTCAGGGAGGAACTCATAACCATCAGCTCCACCCTGGGCACCATCGTAGGGGTGCTGAATGAACTTGTGAACACCAGGAGGGACACTGTGGCACTACAAGGGGCCACTGACAATAGCATGGACGATGAACTGCCCACCATCTCCGCCGGCGCTAGTGGAAAGGACGCCCTGCCACAGGACCACCTCACCAGCACCCCACCCCCTGCCGAGGGAGAACCACCCTGCAAACGGTCCCTGAGATCCAGGACAAAGACAGAGCACGATGCCAAGACTCCTGCCAAGAAATGAGACCACCCTGATTGTCATCCTACTGTCCCACTTTGTCACACTGTCCATACTGAAACTGCCCTAGCTCCACTTCCTATGCGCATATGGGCAATGCACCTGTGAGACTAATAGACTGGACTCTGCCATGGACATTCCTCCGCCATCACCCCTCACCATTTCACTACCCCCTCCAATATTGAGCACTTAAATAAACACACTTAAAGCACAAAACAATCTGGAGTCTGTCTGTGATTTCGAAATAGTGTATTAGCAATTACAGTGACAAAATGCTCTTTCAAGTTTAATGTCAACATACCTATGTCACACAGCTCTAGTCCATGAGAATTCTAACCAGATGTCACACAGTGGGACCCACATCTGTGAAATCGTAAGGGAAAGTGACAACTCAGTGACCATACACTGGGTGAAAACGACAGACAGTAGAGAGGTAGTAGTGTTAAAGTACATGTAGTAGGCAGCTCTGTATTCTTACCTGTGTCTCACTGGAAATATTGCTGGATCACTGAGTCCCTGTTGTTCATTTCTTCTTCCCCTGCTTCTTCGTCTTCACTGTCCACAGGCTCCACAGCTGCAACAACACCGCCATCTGGACCATCCTCCTGCAGAAAAGGCACCTGTCGTCGCAAAGCCAAGTTATGAAGCATACAGCAGGCCACGATGATTTGGCACACCTTCTTTGGTGAGTAGAATAGGGATCCACCTGTCATATGGAGGCACCTGAACCTGGCCTTCAGGAGGCCGAAGGTCCGCTCGATCACCCTCCTAGTTCAACCATGGGCCTCATTGTAGCGTTCCTCTGCCCTTGTCCTGGGATTCCTCACTGGGGTCAGTAGCCATGACAGGTTGGGGTAACCAGAGTCACCTGCAAATGGTGAGGGACAGCTCACCGCAGGATGTAGGCGTCATGCACTGAGCCAGGGAACTTGGCATTCACATGGGAGATATACTGGTCTGCCAAACATACCATCTGTACATTCATAGAATGATATCTCTTCCGGTTTCTGTACACCTGTTCACTCCTGTGGGGGGGTACCAAAGCCACGTGTCCCATCAATGGCACCTATGATGTTGGGGATGTGTCCCAGGGCATAGAAATCCCATTTAACTGTAGGCAAATCCTCCACCTGAGGGAAAACAATGTAGCTCCGCATGTGTTTCAGAAGGGCAGACAACACTCTGGACAATACGTTGGAAAACATAGGCTGGGACATCCCTGATGCCATGGCCACTGTTGTCTGAAAGGAACCACTTGCAAGGAAATGGAGCACTGACATCACCTGCACTTGAGAGGGGATTCCTGTGGGATGGCGGATTGCTGACATCAGGTCTGGCTCCAACTGGGTACACAGTTCCTGGATTGTGGCACGGTCAAGCCTTTAGGTGATAATCAAATGTCGCTCCTCCATTGTCGACAGGTCCACCAACGGTCGGTACACCAGAGGATGCCACCATCTCCTCACATGTCCCAGCGGACAGTGCCTATGAAGGACAACAGCGAGCACAGAGTCAAACAACTCAGAGGTACGTACCCACAGTTTACACAGAACACCTATCATACACAAAAGGTGGCCTGTATGTGTGTTGAGTCTAGGCCTAGGTATGAGTGACGCAGTTGGAAATGAAGCCATGTGGGCCCCTGAAATGGTGGCTGCCTGACATGTAAAGTGGGACAATGGGATGGGAGGTAACTGCGCTGGCGTTGTACACCGTCACGGTAGGCGGTTGAAGACCGCGGCGCACTGCTGCATTGGTTAACATTGGACCCTATGGGTCCAAGGAGCCAATGGCGATGTACGCCGGCGGTGAGGGTACGCACCGCCGCGGACGTGACCGCCATTTTCTATCACTTCAATCACTCGATACCTGATCTTCGACAGGAGAGGACCTACACTGCAAGTGCTGCTGTGACCTCGGTCTGGAAGAGACAATGGCTCGAGTGTCTGGGGAAAGGGCTCCTGCCTTCACATCAGAGGAGTTGGAGAAACTCGTGGATGGGGTCCTCCCCCAGTACACGCTACTCTACGGTCCTCCAGACAAACAGGTAAGTACACTGGGAGCATGCTGTATGGGCTACGCCTGTGTGGAGAGGGATGGATGTAAGAAGGAAGGGGGGAGAGTGCTGCATGCATGAAAGACGGTGATTGCATGTGCCACATGGCAAGGGTAGGGATGGGGGCCAATCACTTCGACAGTGCAGTTGGTAATAACTTCTCTTTTTCCCCTGTACATTTCATGTAGGTCAGAGCCCACCAGAAGAAAGATATTTGGCGTGCCATCGCCAAGGACGTCCGGACCCTGGGGATCTACCACAGATGGAGCACCCACTGCCGTAAAAGATGGGAAGACATTCGCCGCTGGAGCAAGAAGACGGCGGAGGCTCAGCTGGGGATGGCCTCCCTACGTGGGAGGGGTGCCCATCGCACCATGACCCCCTGATGTTCAGGATCCTGGCGGTGGCCTACCGGAGTTGGATGGGCGCTTGAGGGCATCACAGCAGCCACAAGGGGGTGAGTACACTCTCATTCTGCTGCCTTTGTGCGCAGTGGAGGTGTCTGGGTGGGGGAGGAGGGCTGTGGGTTTCCCTAGGTTTCCCGAGTTCCGTAGGCAAGGCCCCTCCGTATGTCAGGCCATGGGGCACCCCAGCCCACCTCTGTAGAGTGCCAAGTACAGCTAGTCATGCCCCTGTGTTATCTATGTGTGCAGATGTCGTCCATAGCCTTGTAGGCCATTTCCCAGAAATTGAACAGTGGAGCCTAAGAGCGCGGCGTAGTGCAGGGGGCTTCTGTGTCTGTCGTGTCTGCCAACGGTAGCAGTAATGCACTCAACATGTCTTTCTTCTGTCGTCCCCCCCCCTTTTTGTGGTCTCCCTGTTCTTGTGTGCATTAGCATCATCAGGCGGAGGAGCAGTGGCAACGGAGCACGAGGGAGCTGCATCCCACATGGCCCTGGAGGACGACACTACGGAGTCTGAATTCACCAGTGGGACGGAGGGCGAGGGGAGCTCCACGGCGGGGACAGGAGCTGACACCAGCGACACGGACTCGTCCTCTGATGGGAGCTCCCTTGTGGTGGCGGCAACACCTGTGCCCCCCGCATCTACAGGTACAGCCGCCACCCCCCCCTACCAGCACCGCCCTCCCAGCAGCCCCTCAGCCTTTGCCCCGTGCCCGCTCACCCAGGAGGGTGGGCATCACCTTCGCCCCAGGCACCTCAGGCCTTGCCCCAGTCACCCCTGCTGCCCTCAGTGAGGAGGCCATTGACCTCCTCAGGTCCCTCACTGTTGGGCAGTCTACCATTTTGAATGCCATCCAGGGTGTAGAGAGGCAGTTGCAACAAACCAATGCATTCCTGGAGGGCATTCATTCTGGTCAGGCAGCCCTTCACCGAGCTTTTCAGACTCTGGCCTCAGCACTGATGGCAGCCATTGTCCCCGTCTCTAGCCTCCCCCTCCAACTTCCTCAACCCTGACCCAATTCCCTGTACCTCAGCCTATCCCAAGCACACCTACAGACCAACATGCACACATCTCAACACCCAAGGGAAGCTCAGGCAAACATAAGCACCACACATCCCACAGGCACTCACGCAAGCATCACACACATGCAGACACACCAACATCCACTGCCTCCACTGTGTCCCCCTCCTCCTCGTCTTCCTCCTCCCTCCCAGTCTCGTCTACACTCACACCTGCATGAAGTACCTCTACAGCCACTACGCCCCTCTCCAGCACACCCACCACCACACCCCGCTCACGTGCAGTCACCACCCCCACTAACATTCACACGTCCCCTGCGTCCTCTCCCAGTGTGTCTGTGATGCCCCCTCCCAAGATACACAAACGCAGGCACACACCCACCCAACAGCCATCCACCTCATGACAGCCTCCAGCGCATGCACCTTCACCCAAAGTGACCAAACGTACACCTCCTCCAGCCCCCTCCAGCTACCCGTCCCAGTGTGTCCAAAAAACTTTTCCTGTCCAACCTTGACCTCTTTCCCACAGCTCCCCCACCCCGTCCGTCTCATAGGTCCCGAACTAGCACCTCAGCCACAACATCTCCGGGACCAGTGGTGCCTGTAGTCACCGGAATGTGGAGTGCACCGACCACCAGGGCAGCCAGTGTGGCACGGAGCCACAGCACAGACAGTCCCCCACCTGTGAAGCATCAGAAGTTGGCCAGTGCCCGGCGGGAGAGGGTGAAGACTCCAGCCACCAAAGCCGCTCCCAGGGGTCCAGTTGGGAGTGTGGAGTCAGCTGTGACACCTTCCAAGGTGGGGAAGGGCCACAAGAAACCCGGCAAGTCTGGGAAGAACTGCACGGCGGAGAAGACCGCCATCATCCCAGCTGCCCAGGAGGCCACCGCCAGCACCAGCTCAGCTGCCCAGGAGGCCACCGCCAGCACCAGCCCAGCTGCCCATGAGGCCACCGCCACCACCAGCCCTGCTGGGCCATGAAGGACCGCCAGCAAAAGGCCCGTTGGGCCATGAAGAACCGCCAGCCCCGCTGGGCCATGAAGGACCGCCAGCAGCTGAGACCCTGCAATGGAGACCGCCATCTGAAGCACCGCTGAACAGGGCACCGCCATCTGAAGCACCGCTGAACAGGGAACCGCCATCTGAAGCACCGCTAACAGGGTACCGCCATCTCAAGCACCGCTGAACAGAGCACCGCTATCTCAAGCACCGCTAGCCCATGAGCGGCAGGGGCACTGACGCAACTGAGTCCGTCACGGGGTGAATGATGCACTCTGGGCACTATGCCCCCTCCAGAACCAGTGGAGACTGACATCCACTACCTCTGTCCTTAACAGGATGAAGCACTCTGGGCACCATGCCCCCTCCAGAACCAGTGGAGACTGACATCCACTACCGCTGTCCTTAACAGGATGAAACACTCTGGGCACCATGCCCCCTCTAGAACCAGTGGAGACTGACATCCACTTGTGAGACTGTGGCTTTGCACTCCCCAGGATTGAACAGTGGGCAGACCACCCAATGTAGAGACTTGGGAGACTGTGGCTTTGCACTCCCCAGGATTGAACAGTGGGCAGACCACCCACTGTAGAGACTTGAGAGACTGTGGCTTTGCGCTCCCCACGATTGAACAGTGGGCAGACCACCCTCTGTAGAGACTTGAGAGACTGTGGCTTTGCACTCCAAAGGATGGAACAGTGGGCATGTGGCCCCCTCGTGGATTCGGCGTCGTGCACTCAAGTGGCTGAGGTGCCCCCCCTTTCCCTCCCCCTGAGGTGCCTGTTTTCTTGCTCTCTGATGCCCCTGCAGTGTTCTCTCCGTCATGGTCGGGGATCTTGTGTGGGCCTCGCCCATACCGTGTGGTCCCAGTGTTCCACGGACTATCTTAGTGCACTACCTGGACTACTATGCTTGGTATATATTTTGTACATGGTGTATTTATATATTTTTGCCTACTTGTTTTTAACCCATAGGGTGCCTTGGACGAGGTCACCTCGTCCTACATCCAGGAACTGGCCCCCTGTGCTCCCCACCCATCCCCCCAAGGCAGGGATGGAAGGGGAAGCCCTTCCCCTTCCACCCCTGACCCCCCCCACCCCCGTGACGTCAGCGCGCGATCGTGCACTGATTTGTCACAGGGCCTCCTCCCTTCGCGCTGGAAGCTCAGCTTCCAGTGAGCGAAAGAGAAATGCTTTACATTTCTCTTTTGATCACGTGGGGGAGGCCCAGAGAGGTTTCAAAGGGAAGGAAATGTATTTCCTTCCCTTTGAAGTCTCTCTGAGCATTTCAAAAGCCGGATTGCTTGCAATCCGGCTTTTGAAATGCCCACTAGACACCAGGGATTTTATTTTTTTTGTTGAAATTGCCATAAGGGAGCAACCCCTTGGGCAAGGGTCGCTCCCAATGGGGGGCATTTTTTGGGAAGGCCTTTTCTGCCCCCCCTGGGGGCAGAAACCTCTAGGCACCAGGGATAATTTTTTTTTTTTTAGGTGGGGAGCGACCCCTTAGGCAAGGGTCGCTCCCCTAGGAGGCAAATTATATTTAGGCCATTTCTGCCCCCCTTGGGGGCAGATTGGCCTATTTTGATGAGGCCAATCTGCCCCCAAGGGGGACAGAAACCACTAGACACCAGGGAATTGTTTTTTTTTACGTGAATTTCACACAAGGGGAGCGACCCCTTAGGCAAGGGTCGCTCCCCTGGGGGGGAAATTATTTTAGGCCATTTCTGCCCCCCTGGGGGGCAGATCAGCCTATTTTGATTAGGCCGATCTGCGGGCAGAAACCACTAAGCACCGGGGATTTTTTTGTTTTTTTTGTTTTACAGATGGGGAGCGACCCCTTGGACAAGGGTCGCTCCCCTGGAGGGGAAAATTTTATTTAGGCCATTTCTGCCCCCTTTGGGGGCAGATCGGCCGATTTTTGCTACGCCAATCTGCCCCCAAGGGGGGCAGAAACCACTAGGCACCGGGGATTTTTTTTGTTGCGCCAATGTCACGCAGGGGGAGCGACCCAGTAGGCAAGGGTCGCTCCGGGGGGGGGGGGGGGGCGCTAATAATAGGCCGATCTGCCCCCAGGGGGGGCAGAAACCTCTAGGCTCCAGGGCAATATTTTTTTTTTTGTTTTGTTTTTTTGTTTTTTTAGAGATGGGGAGCGACCCATTAGGCAAGGGTCGCTCCCCTGGGGGGCAAATTGTATTTAGACCATTTCTGCCCCCCTTGGGGGCAGATCAGCTGATTTTAGGTCAATCTGCCCCCAAGGGGGCAGAAACCACTAGGCACCGGGGATTTCTTTTTGGGCGCCAATGTCACGCAGGAGGAGCGACCCCGTAGGGGGGGGCGCAAATTTATTTAGGCCATTTCTGCCCCCCCTGGGGCCGACTGAGCTAGAGGCCAAAATCCACAGGTAGGCACTTTGCAAAAAACACCTCTGTTTTCTGTGAAAAATTGTGATATGTCTACATTGTGTTTTGGGGAATTTCCTGTCACGGGCGCTAGGCCTACTCACACAAGTGAGGTATCATTGTTATCGGGAGACTTAGGGAAATGCTGGGTGGAAGGAAATTTGTGGCTCCTCTCAGATTCCAGAACTTTCTGTCAACGAAATGTGAGGAAAAAGTGTTTTTTTTGCCAAATTTTGAGGTTTGCAAACCTGGTCAGAGCCCCACAAGTCACCCCATCTTGGATTCCCCTAGGTCTCTAGTTTTCAAAATTGCACAGGTTTGGTAGGTTTCCCTAGGTGCCGGCTGAGCTAGAGGCCAAAATCTACAGGTAGGCACTTTGCAAAAAACACCCCTGTTTTCTTTAAAAAAATGTGATGTGTCCACGTTGTGTTTTGGGGCATTTCCTGTCACGGGCGCTAGGCCTACCCACACAAGTGAGGTATCATTTTTATCGTGAGACTTGGGGGAACATAGAATAGCAAAACAAGTGTTAATGCCCCTTGTCTTTCCCTACATTTTTTCCTTCCAAATATAAGAGAGTGTGTAAAAAAGACGTCTATTTGAGAAATGCCCTGTAATTCACATGCTAGTATGGTCACCCCGGAATTCAGAGATGTGCACTGCTCCTCAACACCTTATCTTGTGCCCATTTTGGAAATACAGAGTTTTTCTTGATAGCTATTTTTCACTCTTTATATTTCAGCAAATGAATTGCTGTATACCCGGTATAGAATGAAAACGCACTGCAGGGTGCAGCTCATTTATTGGCTCTCGGTACCTAGGGTTCTTGATAAACCTACAAGCCCTATGTATCCCCGCAACCAGAAGAGTCCAGCAGACGTAACGTTATATTGCTTTAAAAAATCTGACATTGCAGGAAAAAGTTAGAGTAAAACGTAGAGAAAAATTGCTGGTTTTTTCACCTCAATTTCAATATCTTTCTTTTTCAGTTGTTATTTTCTGTAGGAAACCCTTGTAGGATCTACACAAATGACCCCTTGCTGAATTCAGAATTTTGTCTACTTTTCAGAAATGTTTAGGTTTCTGGGATCCAGCATTGGTTTCATGCCCATTTCTGTCACTGACTGGAAGGAGGCTGAAAGCACAAAAAATCGTGAAAATGGGGTATGTCCCAGTAAAATGCCAAATTTGTGTTGAAAAATTGGGTTTTCTGATTCAAGTCTGCCTGTTCCTGAAAGCTGGGAAGCTGGTGATTTTAGCACCGCAAGCCCTTTGTTGATGCCATTTTCAGGGGAAAAAACCACAAGCCTTCTTCGGCAGCCACTTTTTCCCATTTTAAAAAAAAAACGAAATTTTCACTGTATTTTAGCTAATTGCTTGGCCTCCTTCAGGTGAACCCACAAAGTCTGGGTACCTCTAGAATCCCTAGGATGTTGGAAAAAAAGGACGCAAATTTGGCTTGGCTAGATTATGTGGACAAAAAGTTATGAGGGCCTAAGCGCAAACTGCCCCAAATAGCCAAAAAAAGGCCTGGCACAGGAGGGGGAAAAGGCCTGGCAGCGAAGGGGTTAATATATTACAATAGTTACACAAATTTTCTATTGTCTTTGCATTCTTCCAGGGGGTTTGGGGGGTGTTACTGTGATGTATTGATATGCATTTGTGTGTGTTGTAGTGGGTGAGGGTGGGGGTGTTGCGTGTGTGTGTCCCTGTTTTTTCCCTCCCCCCTCCCCTGTGTCGTAGGTGCAGTACTCACCGTGGTCTTTGCCGCCGGCGTTCGTGCTCCTGGTAGAGGCAGGTAGAATTCGGAGTTCGGGGTCCATGGTGTCCTCGTTCCTCGTGGGGTGTGTAGAGGTGAGCGTTTTCCCTTCGAAATTCCTGTTTCCGCCGTGTTTTTATCCGCGGTGAATCCGCCCTGGGAAAGGTGGCGGATTGGCCTGTCATAATAGTGTGGGCGGTACATTGTCTCCCGCCTGTCTGTTGGCGGTGACCGCCTGTCTGTTGGCGGTGACCGCTGCGCTGTTTGTACCGCCGTGGCGGTTGGAGTGTTAAAGTGGCTGTCTTTGTTGGCGGTTTCCGCCACAGTCGTAATTGCAATTTTTTTACCACCGGCCTGTTGGCGGTTTTACTGCCGCTTTAACACAGTCCGCGAGGGTTGTAATGACCACCTTAATCTCTTCAAGAAACTCCTTTTGCACCGAAAATCGACTCACAGCCTGCCAGAAACGCCGCACAGCCTTGGTGCGACCAAGAAATCGCTGCACGGCCGAACCAGTACGACACAGCTCGACTTCTCGGGTGAAGAATTGATCCGGGCCTGCCTTGCAACCGAAAATTTTATGCAAAGCCCTACTGGATCGACATACAGCCGAATCAGAACGATGCAGCCCGACTTCCCAAGTGAGGAATCGATGCAGCGACTGCCGTGTGGTAGACAATTTGATGCATCGCCTACCGGATCGACGCAATGTCTGTGACTTCGTCCTGCACACCCAGGATTTCCAAGCACCGTCCATGGACATCAAAAAGATTCCTGCATCGCAGTGAGGAACCAAGACTGCATGCCGGAAATCGACGCAAAGCCCCTTGCAGCATGGAAAAAAATGATGCATTGTTTGTGCTGCGCTGGAAATTACGACGCACACCCTATTTTTCCACGCATATCCTCCTCTGCGGTCTCCGTGCGTGTTACTTTTGACGCAAACCAGGTACTTTGTGCAAACAAGAGACAACTGTTGATTTCTAAGATCTAAGACACTTTTTAATCTTGCAAATGAGATATCTCTACTTGTGCTTATTGAATCTTTATCGTTTTCTTTATCGTTACTGTATGATTTATTGCACAAATACTTTATACATTACCTACTAAGTTAGGCCTGATTGATCAGAGCAAAGTTACCAGAGGGTGGGCACAGGATGATTTGGATTGTGTGTGACTTACCGTGACTAAGATTGTGGTCCCTATTTGGACAACTAGAGACCCCATTTCTAACAAACAGCATAACTGTGCTACAGAGGGGTGGATCAAGGATAAAAACAGAATAGAGTCAAAAAACACCAAAGAACATGCAGAGAAAACTGTGACCACCTCTGCGGGAAGCAAACTCCACTAAAACATTATTGGATATCTCTAGGAAAGTACCCTCTTTCTTGGCATGGTTACCCCCATTTTCTGCCTGTTGCCAGTGTGTTTGACTGTGTTCACTGGGATCCTGCTAACCAGGACCCCAGTGATTCTGCTCTCTCCCTTAATACTTTGTTACTTTAACCACTTACACCCCACAATTGGCATACTGGTGCCCCCATGGAGGTCCCTAGTATATGGTCCCCAGGGCATTGACTTCTAGCCACTGGAACTGCAACTGGACCCTCCAGGAACTGACAATCTGCATCCACGACCAAGGCTATGCTTGCAACATTGGTTCCACGGCTCCTTCCAGCTTCTGCAACATTTCCATCCTCTGAGGTCAGCAAGTCTTTAGTCTGCACGAGAAGGAAGAAGGAATCTCCCTTAGAGTAAAGAAGTCACACACCTGCATCCGCAGGAACCAACTGCAACAACGACCGGCTGCGTGGATCTTCTTTCATCCTGAGCTGCATGGATCCTGCATCATGGGTAGTGGTCCGGAGTAGTCTTCTTGGTCCTCTCTGCCAGCTGTCCAACCTTGGTGGAGGTAAGCCTTTGCTTTCCCACACAGGACACTACCCCGGTGCACCATGTCTCTTGCAGCTACCAAGGCTTGTTGGCATCTCCTTCAATGGATCTTCAGGATCCGTGTAGCCCCAGCACCCAGCACTCCTTCCTGCAATGCACAGCTCTCTGCATGCTTCTCCTGCAGTGTGTGACCCTTCCCAGTTGTGCTGCGTGGGCTCCTCTGTAACTCCTGGTTCCTCATCTAGTGGGTCTCCTGTGGAGGCTGCCTCTTCTTCTGTGGACTCTCTGTCTTGCTAAGGGTCCCCCTCGGACTCTCCCATGGGTTGAGTCCTCCTGGACCTTGCTGGTCTCCAGCAGCTCCACTTTGTGCTTTGCCAAGGCTTGGTGGTGGCTTTTCTACGCCACTGACTGACTGCAATCTTCTATCCGGCGTGGGACGTCGACTGCATCCTGCAGGAACTCTTCACCTGCTCCTGGGCTGCATTCCTGACCGTCTTCGTCCTACCGTCGACCAACTCCTGCAACCACAGCTGGGTGGGTAGTAGCTCCTGCTCCCCCTGGACTCTTCTGTGACTTCTGGATTTGGGCCCCTTCTTCCACAGGTCTTCCTCTTCAGGAATCCACTGCTGGTTTCTTGCAGTCTTGTCTGGGTGTTGCCTTTTCTTATTTTCCTTCCTTCTGAGTGTTTTGTGGAAAATCCAGTAACTTACTTCTTTCTTTCTGGTCGCTAAGGGGCACTGTGGTAATTACCTTTGAGATTTTCTATGACTCTGGGCACCATGCCCCCTCTAGAACCAGTGGAGACTGACATCCACTTGTGAGACTGTGGCTTTGCACTCCCCAGGATTGAACAGTGGGCAGACCACCCAATGTAGAGACTTGGGAGACTGTGGCTTTGCACTCCCCAGGATTGAACAGTGGGCAGACCACCCACTGTAGAGACTTGAGAGACTGTGGCTTTGCACTCCCCACGATTGAACAGTGGGCAGACCACCCACTGTAGAGACTTGAGAGACTGTGGCTTTGCACTCCAAAGGATGGAACAGTGGGCATGTGGCCCCCTCGTGGATTCGGCGTCGTGCACTCAAGCGGCTGAGGTGCCCCCCCTTTCCCTCCCCCTGAGGTGCCTGTTTTCTTGCTCTCTGATGCCCCTGCAGTGTTCTCTCCATCATGGTCGGGGATCTTGTGTGGGCCTCGCCCATACCGTGTGGTCCCAGTGTTCCACGGACTATCTTAGTGCACTACCTGGACTACTATGCTTGGTATATATTTTGTACATGGTGTATTTATATATTTTTGCCTACTTGTTTTTAACCCGTAGGGTGCCTTGGACGAGGTCACCTCGTCCTACATCCAGGAACTGGCCCCCTGTGCTCCCCACCCATCCCCCCAAGGCAGGGATGGAAGGGGAAGCCCTTCCCCTTCCACCCCTGACCCCCCCCACCCCCCGTGATGTCAGCGCGCGATCGTGCACTGATTTGTCACAGGGCCTCCTCCCTTCACGCTGGAAGCTCAGCTTCCAGTGAGCGAAAGAGAAATGCTTTACATTTCTCTTTCGATCACGTGGGGGAGGCCCAGAGAGGTTTCAAAGGGAAGGAAATGTATTTCCTTCCCTTTGAAGTCTCTCTGAGCGTTTCAAAAGCCGGATTGCTTGCAATCCGGCTTTTGAAACGCCCACTAGACACCAGGGATTTTTTATTTATTTTTTAAATTGCCATAAGGGAGCGACCCCTTGGGCAAGGGTCGCTCCCAATGGGGGGCATTTTTTGGGAAGGCCTTTTCTGCCCCCCGGGGGCAGATCGGCCTATTATGAGGCCGATCTGCCCCCAGGGGGGCAGAAACCTCTAGGCACCAGGGATCATTTTTTTTTTTTTAGGTGGGGAGCGACCCCTTAGGCAAGGGTCGCTCCCCTAGGAGGCAAATTATATTTAGGCCATTTCTGCCCCCCTTGGGGGCAGATTGGCCTATTTTGATGAGGCCAATCTGCCCCCAAGGGGGACAGAAACCACTAGACACCAGGGAATTGTTTTTTTTTACGTGAATTTCACACAAGGGGAGCGACCCCTTAGGCAAGTGTCGCTCCCCTGGGGGGGAAATTATTTTAGGCCATTTCTGCCCCCCTGGGGGGCAGATCAGCCTATTTTGATTAGGCCGATCTGCGGGCAGAAACCACTAAGCACCGGGGATTTTTTTGTTTTTTTTGTTTTACAGATGGGGAGCGACCCCTTGGACAAGGGTCGCTCCCCTGGAGGGGAAAATTTTATTTAGGCCATTTCTGCCCCCTTTGGGAGCAGATCGGCCGATTTTTGCTACGCCAATCTGCCCCCAAGGGGGGCAGAAACCACTAGGCACCAGGGATTTTTTTTGGCGCCAATGTCACGCAGGGGGAGCGACCCAGTAGGCAAGGGTCGCTCCGGGGGGGGGTGGGCGCTAATAATAGGCCGATCTGCCCCCAGGGGGGGCAGAAACCTCTAGGCTCCAGGGCAATTTTTTTTGTTTGTTTGTTTTTTTTAGAGATGGGGAGCGACCCATTAGGCAAGGGTCGCTCCCCTGGGGGGCAAATTGTATTTAGACCATTTCTGCCCCCCTTGGGGGCAGATCGGCTGATTTTAGGTCAATCTGCCCCCAAGGGGGCAGAAACCACTAGGCACCGGGGATTTTTTTTTCGGTGCCAATGTCACGCAGGAGGAGCGATCCCATAGGTCGCTCCTGGGGGGGGGGCGCAAATTTATTTAGGCCATTTCTGCCCCCCTGGGGCCGGCTGAGCTAGAGGCCAAAATCCACAGGTAGGCACTTTGCAAAAAACACCTCTGTTTTCTGTGAAAATTTGTGACATGTCTACATTGTGTTTTGGGGAATTTCCTGTCACGGTCGCTAGGCCTACCCACACAAGTGAGGTATCATTGTTATCGGGAGACTTAGGGAAATGCTGGGTGGAAGGAAATTTGCGGCTCCTCTCAGATTCCAGAACTTTCTGTCAACGAAATGTGAGGAAAAAGTGTTTTTTTTGCCAAATTTTGAGGTTTGCAAACCTGGTCAGAGCCCCACAAGTCACCCCATCTTGGATTCCCCTAGGTCTCTAGTTTTAAAAAATGCACAGGTTTGGGAGGTTTCCCTAGGTGCCGGCTGAGCTAGAGGCCAAAATCTACAGCTAGGCACTTTGTAAAAAACACCTCTGTTTTCTGTCAAAAATTGTGATGTGTCCACATTTTGTTTAGGGGCATTTCCTGTCGCGGGCGCTAGGCCTACTCACACAAGTGAGGTATCATTTTTATCGGGAGACTTGGGGGAACATAGAATAGCAAAACAAGTGTTAATGCCCCTTGTCTTTCCCTACATTTTTTCCTTCCAAATATAAGAGAGTGTGTAAAAAAGACGTCTATTTGAGAAATGCCCTGTAATTCACATGCTAGTATGGTCACCCCGGAATTCAGAGATGTGCACTGCTCCTCAACACATTTTGGAAATACAAAGTTGTTCTTGATAGCTATTTTTCACTCTTTATATTTCAGCAAATGAATTGCTGTATACCCGGTATAGAATGAAAACGCACTGCAGGGTGCAGCTCATTTATTGGCTCTCGGTACCTAGGGTTCTTGATAAATCTACAAGCCCTATATATCCCCGCAACCAGAAGAGTCCGGCAGACGTAACGTTATATTGCTTTAAAAAATCTGACATTGCAGGAAAAAGTTAGAGTAAAACATAGAGAAAAATTGCTGTTTTTTTCACCTCAATTTCAATATTTTTCTTTTTCAGTTGTTATTTTCTGTAGGAAACCCTTGTAGGATCTACACAAATGACCCCTTGCTGAATTCAGAATTTTGTCTACTTTTCAGAAATGTTTAGGTTTCTGGGATCCAGCATTGGTTTCATGCCCATTTCTGTCACTGACTGGAAGGAGGCTGAAAGCACAAAAAATCGTGAAAGTGGGGTATGTCCCAGTAAAATGCCAAATTTGTGTTGAAAAATTGGGTTTTCTGATTCAAGTCTGCCTGTTCCTGAAAGCTGGGAAGCTGGTGATTTTAGCACCGCAAGCCCTTTGTTGATGCCATTTTCAGGGGAAAAAACCACAAGCCTTCTTCGGCAGCCACTTTTTCCCATTTTAAAAAAAAAAAACGAAATTTTCACTGTATTTTAGCTAATTTATTGGCCTCCTTCAGGTGAACCCACAAAGTCTGGGTACCTCTAGAATCCCTAGGATGTTGGAAAAAAAGGACGCAAATTTGGCTTGGCTAGATTATGTGGACAAAAAGTTATGAGGGCCTAAGCGCGAACTGCCCCAAATAGCCAAAAAAAGGCCTGGCACAGGAGGGGGAAAAGGCCTGGCAGCGAAGGGGTTAATATATTACAATAGTTACACAAATTTTCTATTGTCTTTGCATTCTTCCAGGGGGTTTGGGGGGTGTTACTGTGATGTATTGATATGCATTTGTGTGTGTTGTAGTGGGTGAGGGTGGGGGTGTTGCGTGTGTGTGTCCCTGTTTTTTCCCTCCCCCCTCCCCTGTGTCGTAGGTGCAGTACTCACCGTGGTCTTTGCCGCCGGCGTTCGTGCTCCTGGTAGAGGCAGGTAGAATTCGGAGTTCGGGGTCCATGGTGTCCTCGTTCCTCGTGGGGTGTGTAGAGGTGAGCGTTTTCCCTTCGAAATTCCTGTTTCCGCCGTGTTTTTATCCGCGGTGAATCCGCCCTGGGAAAGGTGGCGGATTGGCCTGTCATAATAGTGTGGGCGGTACATTGTCTCCCGCCTGTCTGTTGGCGGTGACCGCCTGTCTGTTGGCGGTGACCGCTGCGCTGTTTGTTTGTACCGCCGTGGCGGTTGGAGTGTTAACGTTGCTGTCTTTGTTGGCGGTTTCCGCCACGGTCGTAATTGCAATTTTTTTACCACCGGCCTGTTGGCGGTTTTACCGCCGCTTTAACACCGTCCGCGAGGGTTGTAATGACCACCTTAATCTCTTCAAGAAACTCCTTTTGCACCGAAAATCGACTCACAGCCTGCCAGAAACGCCGCACAGCCTTGGTGCGACCAAGAAATCGCTGCACGGCCGAACCAGTACGACACAGCTCGACTTCTCGGGTGAAGAATTGATCCGGGCCTGCCTTGCAACCGAAAATTTTATGCAAAGCCCTACTGGATCGACGTACAGCCGAATCAGAACGATGCAGCCCGACTTCCCAAGTGAGGAATCGATGCAGCGACTGCCGTGTGGTAGAAAATTTGATGCATCGCCTACCGGATCGACGCAATGTCTGTGACTTCGTCCTGCACACCCAGGATTTCCAAGCACCGTCCATGGACATCAAAAAGATTCCTGCATCGCAGTGAGGAACCAAGACTGCATGCCGGAAATCGACGCAAAGCCCCTTGCAGCATGGAAAAAAATTATGCATTGTTTGTGCTGCGCTGGAAATTACGACGCACACCCTATTTTTCCACGCATATCCTCCTCTGCGGTCTCTGTGCGTGTTACTTTTGACGCAAACCAGGTACTTTGTGCAAACAAGAGACAACTGTTGATTTCTAAGATCTAAGACACTTTTTAATCTTGCAAATGAGATATCTCTACTTGTGCTTATTGAATCTTTATCGTTTTCTTTATCGTTACTGTATGATTTATTGCACAAATACTTTATACATTACCTACTAAGTTAGGCCTGATTGATCAGAGCAAAGTTACCAGAGGGTGGGCACAGGATGATTTGGATTGTGTGTGACTTACCGTGACTAAGATTGTGGTCCCTATTTGGACAACTGGAGACCCCATTTCTAACAAACAGCATAACTGTGCTACAGAGGGGTGGATCAAGGATAAAAACAGAATAGAGTCAAAAAACACCAAAGAACATGCAGAGAAAACTGTGACCACCTCTGCGGGAAGCAAACTCCACTAAAACATTATTGGATATTTCTAGGAAAGTACCCTCTTTCTTGGCATGGTTACCCCCATTTTCTGCCTGTTGCCAGTGTGTTTGACTGTGTTCACTGGGATCCTGCTAACCAGGACCCCAGTGATTCTGCTCTCTCCCTTAATACTTTGTTACTTTAACCACTTACACCCCACAATTGGCATACCGGTGCCCCCATGGAGGTCCTTAGTATATGGTCCCCAGGGCATTGACTTCTAGCCACTGGAACTGCAACTGGACCCTCCAGGAACTGACAATCTGCATCCACGACCAAGGCTCTGCTTGCAACATTGGTTCCACGGCTCCTTCCAGCTTCTGCAACATTTCCATCCTCTGAGGTCAGCAAGTCTTTAGTCTGCACGAGAAGGAAGAAGGAATCTCCCTTAGAGTAAAGAAGTCACACACCTGCATCCGCAGGAACCAACTGCAACAACGACCGGCTGCGTGGATCTTCTTTCATCCTGAGCTGCATGGATCCTGCATCATAGGTAGTGGTCCGGAGTAGTCTTCTTGGTCCTCTCTGCCAGCTGTCCAACTTTGGTGGAGGTAAGCCTTTGCTTTCCCACACAGGACACTACCCCGGTGCACCATGTCTCTTGCAGCTACCAAGGCTTGTTGGCATCTCCTTCAATGGATCTTCAGGATCCGTGTAGCCCCAGCACCCAGCACTCCTTCCTGCAATGCACAGCTCTCTGCATGCTTCTCCTGCAGTGTGTGACCCTTCCCAGTTGTGCTGCGTGGGCTCCTCTGTAACTCCTGGTTCCTCATCTAGTAGGTCTCCTG
Organism: Pleurodeles waltl; assembly: GCF_031143425.1. NCBI lineage: Eukaryota > Metazoa > Chordata > Amphibia > Caudata > Salamandridae > Pleurodeles > Pleurodeles waltl. The sequence continues at coordinate 1,375,877,013 of NC_090446.1, read as the reverse complement.
TGGAGGCTGCCTCTTCTTCTGTGGACTCTCTCTCTTGCTAAGGGTCCCCCTCGGACTCTCCCATGGGTTGGGTCCTCCTGGACCTTGCTGGTCTCCAGCAGCTCCACTTTGTGCTTTGCCAAGGCTTGGTGGTGGCTTTTCTACGCCACTGACTGACTGCAATCTTCTATCCGGCGTGGGACGTCGACTGCATCCTGCAGGAACTCTTCACCTGCTCCAGGGCTGCGTTCCTTACGGTCTTCGTCCTACCGTCGACCAACTCCTGCAACCACAGCTGGGTGGGTAGTAGCTCCTGCTCCCCCTGGACTCTTCTGTGCCTTCTGGATTTGGGCCCCTTCTTCCACAGGTCTTCCTCTTCAGGAATCCACTGCTGGTTTCTTGCAGTCTTGTCTGGGTGTTGCCTTTTCTTATTTTCCTTCCTTCTGGGTGTTTTGTGGAAAATCCAGTAACTTACTTCTTTCTTTCTGGTCGCTAAGGGGCACTGTGGTAATTACCTTTGAGATTTTCTAGTACCCTCAGCTCCCCTCTACACATTCCACTTACCTACATTCCACTTACTTAGGTGGGGGTCCTGCATTCACATTCCATTATTTTAGTATATAGTTTGCCCCCCCCCTAGGGTCACTATTGTCTATTTGCATTTGCACTGTTTTCTATAACTTTTTATGCCTATTACTGATTATTAGTGTACATATTTAGGGCAAGACGTAAGAAGGCTTTTGCGCCTCGCAAATGGCAAAAAACACTGTTTGCGAGGCGCAAAAGCCCTTACGCGATGCTGAAACACATTTTGCGAGTTAGTACCGACTCGCAAAATGTGTTTCAGACTTGCAAATAGGAAGGGGTGTTCCCTACCTATTTGCAAGTCGCACTGCGATGTAGAGTTGATTTGTAACCGCGAAAACGGTCGCAAATCAACTCGCAGTTACCATCCACTTGAAGTGGATGGTAACTCATTCGCAAACGGGAAGGGGTCCCCATGGGACCCCTTCCCCTTTGTGAATGCTCACAATAATATTTTTTCAGAGCAGGCAGTGGTCCTATGGACCACTGCCTACTCTGAAAAAAAACGAAACAAAAAGTTTTCGGTATTTTTTCTATTTGCAGCTCGTTTTCCTTTAAGGAAAACGGGCTGCAAAGAGAAAAAAAAACTGCTTTATTGCAAAGCAACACCTTTCTGCATAACATTTTGCGAGGTGCAAATTGTGAGTCGCTGGGACTCGCAATTTGCACCTCGCAAAATGTTTTCTACCTACATCTGGCCCTTAGTGTGTTCCTTACCTCCTATTGAGGAGTTGCCTCTTTAGTACTTTTTTGGTAATTGTGTCACTAAAATAGAGTAACTTTATTTTCGTAACACTGAGGGCCTCATTCCGACCCTGGCAGTCATGGACCGCCAGGGCCGGGGACGGAGGAAGCACCGCCAACAGGCTGGCGGTGCTTCAGGGGCAATTCTGACCGCGGCGGTAAAGCCGCGGTCAGAAAAGGGAAACCGGCGGTTTCCCGCCAGTTTTCCCCTGCCCCTGCAAGCAGCGCCGCCATGGGGATTCTGACCCCCTTCCCGCCAGCCTGTTCCTGGCGGTAAGAGGCTGGCGGGAACGGCTGTTGTGGGGCCCCTGGGGGCCCCTGCAGTGCCCATGCCACTGGCATGGGCACTGCAGGGGCCCCCTAACAGGGCCCCATTAAGATTTTCAGTGTCTGCAAAGCAGACACTGAAAATCGCGACGGGTGCCACTGCACCCGTCGCACACCAGCAACTCCGCCGGCTCCTTTCGGAGCCGGCTTCATCGTTGCTGGGGCTTTCCCGCTGGGCGGGCGGGTGGGTGGCCTTTTGGCGGTCGCCCGCCCGCCTGCCCAGCGGGAAAGTCAAAATGACCGCTGCGGTCATTTGACCGCGGTACGGTCTTTTGGCGGTCTCCGCCCGGCGGGCAGCGCCCGCCGCCCGCCGGGGTCAGAATAACCCCCTGAGTCTTTCATGTGTGTAAGTGCTGTGTGACTACAGTGGTATTACATGAGCTTTGCATGTCTCCTAGATAAGCCTTGGCTGCTCATCCACAGCTACCTCTAGAGAGCCTGGCTTTTAGACACTGCCTATACTACACTAATAGGGGATACTTGGACCTAGTAAAAGGAGTAAGCACCTACCACACACCAGGCCAGCTTCCTACAATGTTGGTAGGCTTTTATGAATTATTCTGAGTAATCATATACAGTAGAAAGAAAATGGGATGCATGGACCAGTCATACATGATTGTATTAATGAGTTGTAATTAATTCTAAAATGAGGTTATCTTTGGTACTGATTGCTATATATAGAAGTCACCATGGATGTGAAAAGGAAAGGTTCATTTAACGTAAGACAATAAAAATAGGCAGTGCTTTATTAAGGCAAACGTAATCTGAACATAGGAGAACAGGAACAGTTATTGATGGAAATTAATTAACAGGCACCAACACTTCTAAGTCTTGCAGTTTTAACAATAGTTTAACAAATACTTTTTAGAACTATTCGTGCTTGAAGGACCCAGCTGTCCCAAGAGACAACAGAAACACATAATAATAAAAATGACCAGAAGGCAGGCCTTTTCCATCTACACTCCCAGAATCTGGAACTACATCAACTTCAGAAAGTATCAAACCCACCAGCAATTCAGAAAGGAGATGCAGGCCTATCATTTCAGAGAACATAACCACCCTGCACACTAACAACCTACGACAAACATGCTTTTTGTAAACTACCATTAATCGTATCGATGATCAATTCAGCTCACCATAGCTATCCATGCTGGCTTGTGCTTTATTACCACTACATGCCTGCATACATTCTGGGTTATGTAGTTAATGTAAGAGTGTACCCTTTGTGAGATGGCCTTCGAGGTGTGTAGAGAGTACCTCGCCTTTTGACGAATGAATCCTACCACTTACTGTGCCTGCTGCATTCCTGCATCTATCTCTGAGCTGTAGCTCCTTACTATATAGCGTCAATGAAATCGATCAGGAAACACATTTGTTGAGAGGCTATGACTTTCAGTCAAGACCCGAAGGTGAAAGAAGCCCAGTGCCAGGTTGGTCTCTTTGAAAAACTCCATGACATGCTTCTGTTGTTACCAGAACAATAGAATACACTCCATTGAGATTGCCTTATGGGTTTACCTTGGGGGGTATTTGTCTAAGCCTCCTTAAAGAATTAGCTGTCACTGTTGGCAGTCTTCTCTGAGAAATGAGGGAATATTGATCCCGGCTTTAGGGACTCAGCCTGTACTTCTGGGACTTCACCTACAAGTGAAGCTGTATTCGTATACTGACCCATTGTAGACATGGAGACTGTACTTGTGCTGTCAACTGGAAGCCTGAAAGTTGGTTGGACAGTCGGGAGAGGATGGGGCCTCTCCGAAATTTTGGGGGGATGATTGCCCATCCTTTAGCTGGGAACCATGAAGTCTACCAGCTTTCACATGTATCATGAGCTGCTCTGCATGTCATCCCACAAAGCCAGCCTGTTTCCAGTTGTGAAAGATCCTGAGACTGTAAAAACATTTAGATTTTCTTCTGCTGGACATGGAGTGCCCACACGAAACTCTGTGCCTTCTTACCCATGGAGCCGCAGGAAGCAGGAAAACTGTCATGGAAAGGATCATCAGAGTACACTGACATTATTTCAAGGTTTATTCACTTTTGTAACAATGGCCCTCATTATGTCTTTGGTGGTAAAAACCGCCTACCGCCGCATCGACAGCCGCCAAAAGACCGTCGCCGCGGTTACCATCCCTCCACCATAATATGTCCCCAGCTGGATTTCCGGCACAAGAAGGGTGGAAATCCAGCTGTGGCCATACTGGCAGGCGTGGTAAGGTGGCACTGCTACTACCAGCAGCGCCACGCCAGTAGACCGCCGCCATATTATGACAAATAATAGGGCCTGGTGGTGTTCTGCTGGTGGTAGCAGCGCCCCGTCCCGTCCCCTGCCGGAAGACCCTGTGGATGCAGGTAAGTCAGGTTTCCGATAGGGGCAGAGGGTGGGGGGTGTTGTGTGCGTGTGGGGCTGTGTGTGCATGTATGTATGTGTGTGCGTGAATGCGAGTGTGTGTGTAATGTTTGCTTGGGTGTATGCATGTGTGAGAATACGTGTATGCATGGAAATGTTAATGTGTGTCTGTGTGACAGTGTGAATGTGTGTACGGATGTGTGCATGAATGAATGGATGCATGCGTGTATGTATGTGTGTATGTCTGTGTGAATGAGTTTGTGTCTGCCTGTGTGTGTGTGTGTATGAGGGAGGTTGGAAGGGAGGTGGAGCATGGATGAAGGGGGGGTGAGGGGTGTCTGGGGAGTGTTGGTGGGGAGGGGGCCTCCTATCAGTGACAGGGAAGGAATTTATTATGAACGCCACGAAAACAGGTAAGCAGGGTCATGATACTGCTGGCGGTACAATAGCGGCAGCAGGGATGGAGATTCTTATCTCCAGCCCGGCGGCTGCTACCACCATGGCGGTCGCAGTGGTACATTGGCGGGTTGGCTTCAGCCAACTCGCCAATGTCATAATGTGGCGGTAAGTGCCGCCAGCCTGTTGGCGGTACTTCCGCCACATTGTCTCCGACCGCCGGGGTCAAAATGACCCCCAATGTGCTGAAGTTTGTGTAAAGAAATGGCTCTTTTTGCATGCTCATCCTCACATTTTTGGACTGATGCTGCTGTTTTTTTCCAACTGGGTGAGTGCACTGAGGCCTGCTAACTAGACTTCAGTGACCGTGTTCTAACTCCTTACAAAGTGTAGGTCGAATTTGCTATACCCAATTGGCAAGCCCTGGCTTACTTATAAATCCCTAAGTGTTGAATTGGCTATACCAAATTGGTAAATGCTGACTTACTTAAAAGTCCCTAGTAGATGGTATCCAGGGTACCCAGGAAATGTAAGCCAGAGTGTCCACCCAAGGGTGTAGCACTGTTTGTACCACCCTGAATGTGACAAAGGACAAAATGGCTCTAAGCTTTCCACTGCAAATTGGAAGGGCAGTGTTTGCACTGCTAGTATGACTCTTCCATTTAAACTAATGATAAAGCCATCACTTTCCTTGACCTTATATGTATGTTCCTCCTAAGGAAGGCCTATGGAGCCCTATGGTGAGGAGCTATATACTGTTAAGTAAGACATATATTTTTCATATGTCTTAACAGCAACACCTCAAAATTCTCATTATTCTGGTGGAAAAGTTAGTAGTCCTCTTGGCTAACACAGGGTTACCGGCTGGCACCCCAGCCTGGCTAACTCTGAATGGAACTATCTAACTGGGTACTGTAAGGTGTCAAATTAATCGTGGCATTAAACCCGATCTGATGTCTAGGTCAAATTTAATGTCACAATTATTCTGCAACTTTTAGAAGGTTGTGACTCCAGCTAGTCCAGAGGCCTCACAAAGGCTATGACCCACAGGCAGCTTTCTGCCCGCCTGGGGAGAAGTATGAATGACTCCCAGACTTCAGAGCAAAGGCAGCTGCCGCAGAGCGAGTTGTGAACTCATTTTCGGAGAAGTCCACTTGGGCTTTTAGCCCAAAAGGCGAGCTTCAAAGGGGAAGCCACCTATTGGACTTTGGACTAGTAGTAGTGTGGCCAGTACAAGTAATAGTTCCTGAATTCTCTTCAGTGGGAACTAAACAGCCCATTTTAGCACTTGACTCTCACAGGGTAGTGAGGCAGAGCATTCTATGGTCTAGTCAAAGGAGGTGGTGTGGGCTGGTAATCAGCAATCATTGGCACGCAATATTAACACTCAATAAATGAGTCATTACTTTTTTCTTTAGAAAGAGGACTACATTTATTAGACATACATACTACTAAATACTACGCAATAATTTACAAATATACATTGGCAGATGGAAGATACCGTAGATTACATTATGTAATCGCTGGTGACCACCAAAGATATCAAGTGAGTTTCAGCAGTCATTGTATAATAACTATATTACTTTGTTGTGAATCACTGTAATAATTACAATAGTGATGAATCAATAAAACACATGCAATCCTCATGAAAACTCAATAAAACGTTTATCAGGAATAAACTCTGTGTTTGTACAGCCTTTCATATATTGGACATCAAACTGTAATGATCTAAACAACCCCTAGAGAGCATCACAGTAAAACAGCATAGTGAAAAAGCTTTGCAGTGTAACCATACATTCAGCCCCTAAGGGGGGTAACTACATGAACAGTGCATTTCACATTTTTAGGCCATCCCGACCTTCTAAAATGGTACCATACACAAAGCCCCTAAAATGTGCTGCTGTAGAACAAACTCTCCAGCCATAGGGCAGTTTGAAAATGCATTCAACAATAGGAAAGGTGATGATTTTGCCCTCCCCCAAACTTAGGGTGAGGTCCCAGAAGATGACCTGAAAAGCAAGAGCATATCGTGCTGAACAATGTGGTGATGGTCCCATCATCCTAGGACCTTCAAAGGCTGAGATATGGACGTCATTTAAAGTGAGAGGCCCCACAAAGCATAATGGGGTGATTTTGTAGCAAACATGGAATATTATAGCAGCGGCTCTCACACTGTGCTGTGGAGAGCTGTGTCAGTTTCCCTTCAGTGTTTTCCTTTTAGGGACGTGGCCTTGCGCCGCTGTTTCGCCTTGGATACAGGGTGCTAGGCCCACCCGGTGGAGGGCAGCTTCTAGACCCCACACCCAGTTGCCTTCGCCGGCTCCCCACGCAGGCTGCCAGGGGAGCCATCAGCCTACATTTGGGTCTGCCCGCTCCAGCGGTCAGATGTGCATTCTTCAGTGGCATCCTCTGGAATTCTGGATCCCAGGGATAGGGTCCTGGGACCTCTCCTGCTTCAGTTGGGACATGGTGGTACTTCCCTGCGTTTCTTTACTCTTGAGGTGTTGGGGGTGGTGGGGTAGGGTCCCGGGTCCCGGCTCCCTTGAATAGTCAGCACATGCGGGAGATGGGGTTGCTGAGTGGGATGGAGATACAGGGAGGGAGCCCCACACACACCCTCTCCCCCCAAACAACTTCATTGCGTTGTTCCCAGGGTCCTAATCTACCCTCGGGAGGAACATGGTCAGCCCAGCATCGGAGCTCCATGCGCTCCAAGAAGGAAAAGGGTCAAAGTTCACCAAACTTTAAAATGTCATAATTCAGGCCCCAGTTTGGCCGATTTGGACGATCTTCGGCTCATTTTACTCCTATCAGTGAGCTCTATCTCACAATGGTGCAACAACCCTCCTTGCCCCAAAGCAGTCCTGTCCTTCAAAACCAGGTCCAACTACTTTCCTCAGCTATAGACACAATACTGAAAGAACTACTAGATATAAAATCCTCAATTACATCTCTAATTAATGCAGTCTCTGCAAATACCATGGAAGTACAAGGATTAAGAAGTAAAGTTACTGAATTTCATTCCAGAATGCAGACAATGGATAGGCTCATTACGGATATTGAGTCTCGTTTCAATAAGACTCCTGACACAAGTTGTGATAGCTGGTATTTGCAGCAGAAAATTATTGACTTAGAAGACCGCAATAGGAGGAAAAATCTTAGAATCATAGGTCTTCCAGAACAATTAGAGAAAGACAGCTTGTTAGTTTTTTTTACCAATTTAATACCAACACTGATGAACATCACCTTTACCGTTCCATGAGAATTTCAGAGGGCCCTTTTTGTCCACTCCCGTACATCAGATCATTCTACAAACCCTCAACATATTTTAGCCTGCTGTTTGCGTCATCAACATGCTTGTCAAATTATTATGGTAGCAAGGAAACATGGTCCTTATGCATATGAAAAATCACAAGTTATTATCACTGCAGACTTTTCAGCACCCACCTATCTTAAAAGAAAACTGTTTTTAAATTTACACACCAGACTGAAGACGAGAGACATAAAATATGGTCTTTTGGAACCTGCCACTATGATTGTGACTTTTCAAGGGAAAACCAAGGAGTACTTTTAATCCTCATGATTTGGAATCATTTTTGAAAAACTTAGACGATAAGGATTCAGAGACGGAACCCACATCCTCATCTCCACCGCCCATAAAAGAACCTTCTACAGCTACTACTCTGGAAGATATTGGTCAAGGAGAATGGGAGACTGTTCAACAGCAATGGTCTCTTGGCAGTAAACTTAAAGCATGGAAGAAACATCAACCTGGAGATAAATCTAGATCACCTTTGAAATCTTGATCATGATAGATACATAATAGTTTATGCAATAATGCTTTGCACTCTTCTTTCCTCTCTTTATGTAATGTAATTATATAAGTTTTCTGCATCATGTTTTCCTTTTCTTTAGATTTAGAGTATTTTAAAACAATGCCCCCTTGGTGTCCTCTTTTCCTTCTATGCGACTATATCTTAACATGTTTTTGGATACTTTATTTCATTTCGTATTTGAATTGGCACTACTATCCTCGTCTCTGTTTACCACTTCACGGTGTAATTTTTCTATGCCCTCAGTTTAAATATTTAGTTGCTAAGTGTACGTAATTGTCTTATTACTCTGTGTTGTACAATTTAATTTGTACTGTTTGTTTTCTTAAATAATCACTTATTTAAAAGTATCCCTAATGTTTAACTTGATTTTATACCCATATTTCCTTGCCTACCCTCATATTCATACTCATTTATCTATCCTCATTTATATATCCTAATTTTTGTATTTCTTTTTCTCTCCCTTTTATTTTTCCCTTCTCCTATATATCAACTGTTCTATAAATGTATAATCTTACTTTTCTATGTTCCTATGAACTCTATTACTCTTATCAATCTTTTTTCTCGTGTACTTTGAATATGTCAGTTCATAAGATGAAACCTTTAAATGTTGTTTCTTTGAGTGTTAATTGTTTAACACATTTTATGAAGAGAAAGAAAATACTTATTTTTATTGGACAACGAAAACAGGTATTGTATTATTACAAGAAACTCATCTCACTGTGTCAGAACGCGAAAAATTGAAAAGAGATTGGATTGGTCCAGTTATACAAGCTAGCATAACCCATAACAATCTTAACAATGATAACGCTCCTATTCATAAGTGTGGGGTAGCTATTCTTTTTCATACAAAACTACCATATAAAGTTGTTCAAACATAAATAGCTGATAATGGTAGATATCAATTTGCTAAAATTCGTGTTAGAAATTCATTCATCATTATTGGTATGATCTATGCACCCACTGACTCCAAAACAACATTTATTTCTCAGATTAGTAGGTTATTGTTCTCTTTTGGATCTACACAACTAATATTTGAGGGAGATTGGAATGTCACTATAGATCCATTCATTGACAGATCATGTAAACCTGATACTCATCACACAACTGACAGACATATCTTAAAAGATCTTATGGAAGATTTTGCACTACAAGAACCATGGAGACTATTATATCCAGATGACAGAGATTATACTTTTACATCTTGTTCTCATTTAATTAGTTCTAGAATAGATTACTTCCGGGCGTCTTCTACAGCACTACAGTTGATAACACATGCAGGAATTATTCCATGAAGCCTTTCAGATTATGATCTAATAGATATACACGTTAATGTTGGACTAGCACAGACCCCCAAGTCCAATTGGAGATTTAATGTTTCTTCATATAAAACACCTCAAGCAAAAATAAGCTTATATCAACATGCTGAACAATTTCTTAAAGAAAATGAGAATTCAGTTACAAATGCTGGTATACTTTGGAGAGCTGGCAAAGCAGTAATTAGAGGTATGATCATGAGAGACTCATCTATTTTAAAAAAACAATGAAATACTGAGAGGTTATCCTTGGAAAAAGAGGTTATATCACTTACAAACAATTTTAATGAAACTGAATCTCCCAAGATAGTAAAGAAATTACTCTCCTTCAAATTTAAACTTAACAAACTATATACATCCCATGCTGAAAATGCTGAAAAATGTATCTTTTTAATTCGTCAACGCAATTATGAAAGAGGGGAGAAATCTGGAAGACTTTTTTGCATATCAATTATGCCAACAAGAATCCTCCAGAATGATATCTGCTATTAAAAATCCTTCTGGCAATTTATTTACACTATCCTCTGATATACTGACACAATTCCAGATCTATTATGAAACACTCTATACATTGTTACAGTGTACAGATACTAAAGAGGAAGGCGATTTTTTAAACAATTTAAATATTCCAAGATTATCTCAAGAACATAAAAATAGTCTTTGAGGGGAAATTACAAAAGCTGTTGATTGTTTAGCTACAAGCCAGGCTCCCGGAGAAGATGTCTTTCCCATTGAATTTTATAAGATTACTAAAACTCATATCACCCCACTGTTACAAACTTTCTTTAATGAAGCATGAAAAACTGACACTTCTCTCCAGAATTTTTGCGAGCACTTACCACTATTATTCTTAAGCCTGGCAAAGATTTACTAGAATGTTCTAGCTAGAGACCTGTTTCATTGATAAATTGTGACATTAAAATTTTTGCAAAAATACTTGTGATTCATCTTAATTCAGTCATTACATCACTTATTCACCCATCTAAAGTCGCTTTTGTCCCATTCCGTTCTTCTTCAAATCATCTTCGAGCACTTTTACACTTACTTTGGCAACAAATAAATAGAAGAAAACATGATACTGTCCCTAGATACAGAAAAAGCTTTTGATATAGTGGAATGAGGATATTTATTCCAAAATATGGATAGAATGGGGTTTGGAACAGATTTTGTTAATTTAACCAAAGGAATGTATCATTCCCCAACTGCTGCAATTACATGCAATGGCTTTACATCTTCCTACTTTAGAATTTTTCGTGGTACCAGACAAGGATGTTCACTCTCTCCATTGTTGTTTCTCCTTGCTTTAGAACTACCGGCTTTAGCAATCAGACAAAATATCAATATAAAAGGTACTGTAATCTCTACGGGAGAGGTAAAAGCTTTTTATTATGCCGATGATATATTACTGACACTTTCAAAACCGGATTCTTCGGCTAATACTTTGTTTTCCCTTCTGAATCACTTTTCGAAGTTTTTGGGGTATAAAATGTATTGGTCTAAATGTGAGGCACTACCAATGAACACTAGTACTACACTAGCTTCCGAAAAGCGTCCTTTTAAGTGGAGATCTTCTCAACTTAAATATCTTGGGATTTTACTTAACCCTGGGCTGAAGAATGTGCTGATGGGAAATCTGAATCCTATTGTAGATAAACTTAAACTGGATTTTATACGATGGTCTCAATTAAATCTTTCATTATGAGGTAGAGTACAAATTATTAAAATGATTACAATTCCAAAATTCAATTATGTGTTCAGCATGCTATCACTCTCTGTAACGTCTACTTTTTTCAAAAACACCTCATCTTTGATATCTCATTTTATTTGGGGAGAAAATAAACCTTGCATAAGTAGCTCCAAATTACACTCTTCCTCGTTAAAAAGAGGCTTAAGTCTCCCACATTTGGAAAATTATTGGGTGGCCCAACAATGTGTACATTCGACATACATGCTATCCATGAATCGTAATACCCATTTATGGGTGAATTTTGAACAGTTTTTATTGAAAACTACTACCCCCATGGCCATTTATTATACCAAAAATCCAAAATATTCACAATTTTCAAATCCAATTCTTTATTCTTCGCAATTAACATGGCAAAAAGCTCATAGAATAATAAAACACAATGCTTATATTCATTTACACGCTCCAATTTGGAATAATTCTATTACCTACAAGGTTAAAGAGCTGAGTTGGTACGTTTGGAATAATAATAAAATAAACGACATATCAGACTTATATACACAAAATAATTCCCTGAAATCATTCTTGCATTTGCAGGAGACATAGGCCCTCATTCTGACTCTGGCGGTTCCCTACCGCCAGGGCCAACGGGGGCGGGAGCACCGCCGACAGGCCGGCGGTGCTCCCTTTGTCATTCTGACCGCGGCGCTTTGGCCGCGGTCAGAACGGGAAAACCGGCGGTCTCCCGCCGGTTTTCCACTGACCCTTAGAATCCTCCAAGGCGGCGCAGCTCGCTGCGCCGCCGAGGGGATTCTGACCCCCCCTACCGCCATCCTGTTCATGGCGGGAAAGCCGCCATGAACAGGATGGCGGTAGGGGGGGTCGCGGGGCCCCTGGGGGCCCCTGCCGTGCCCATGCCCATGGCATGGGCACGGCAGGGGCCCCCTAACAGGGCCCAACTAGGCTTTTCAGTGTCTGCGATGCAGACACTGAAAAGCGCGACGGGTGCTGCTGCACCCGTCGCACGCCTTCCACTCCGCCGGCTCGATTCCGAGCCGGCTTCCTTGTGGAAGGCGCTTTCCCGCTGGGCCGGCGGGCGATCTGAATCAGATCGCCCGCTGGCCCAGCGGGAAAGTCAGAATACCCCTCGCGGTCAATTGACCGCGCGGCGGTATTCAGGCGGATTCCGACGGGCGGGCGGCAACCGCCGCCCGCCTAGGTCGGAATGACCACCATATTGTCTTCCAAATTCACAGTTTATTAATTTTATTTTATTATTGTCCATTTTAAATTCCATAATCTACTCCTGTATAGACCTTATTATGCAATCATCCATTGCTCACTATATTCACACATGGAAAAATGTCAAAGGTACTGTATCTGGTTTATATTCCATATTAATTGATAGATCCTTCTCAATTGATACATTCGATAACTTAAAAACTTGGTGGCCCACACAACTTTTCGGACAAAGACATGACTAAACTTTTAGAAAATTATAATCAAGGTCTTTGAGACACAAGATTGAAATGTAATTACTTTAAAATACTTCATTGTTGGCATTGGTCACCCGCCAAATTTAGCTCTGCCAAGTTTAGCCCAAATTCCAGTTGTTGAAGATGTCAGCAAATCAATAACGATACTGTGCATGTCTTATGGGAATGCCCTGAGATTCATTCGTTCTGGAGGCAAATAGTAAGCTATTTAAGGACATTTTTACCTGATATTGTCTCTCTTTCACTCCGATTGTCCTTATTACATGATACCTCTAATTTAAAAAGGATCTCTCTCTACAGGTATTCAGACTACAGCTCTTAGGCGGTCATTCTGACCGCGGCGGGCAGCGGTTGCCGCCCGCCATGCGGTTACCGCCGAATGACCGCACCGTGGTTAAAAGACCGCAGCGGTCATTCCAACTTTCCCGCTGGGCCGGCGGGCGACCGCCAAAAGGCCGTCCGCCGGCCCAGCGGGAAAGCCCCTGCAACGAGGAAGCCGGCTCGGAATGGAGCCGGCGGAGTTGCAGGGGTGCGACGGGTGCAGTGGCACCCGTCGCGATTTTCACTGTCTGCAAAGCAGACAGTGAAAATCTTTGTGGGGCCCTGTTAGGGGGCCCCTGCACTGCCCATGCCAGTGGCATGGGCAGTGCAGGGGCCCCCAGAGGCCCCACGGCACCCGTTCCCGCCATCCACCAGAAACAGGCTGACGGGAAGAGGGTCGGAATCCCCATGGCGGTGCTGCAAGCAGCGCCGCCATGGCGGATTCCCTGGGCCAGGGGAAAACCGGCGGGAAACCGCTGGTTCCCCTTTTCTGACCGCGGCTTTACCGCCGCGGTCAGAATAGCCCAGGAAGCACCGCCAGCCTGTTGGCGGTGCTTCCGCCGCCCTCCGCCATGGCGGTCATGGACCGCCAGGGTCAGAATGACCCCCTTAGTCTGGCTAAAGTTAACATATTACATTTTTGGAAATCTAATGTTTTACCAACAATTCAATCTTGGTTGAAAGATATGTTTGAAGTTGCGCAATTTGAAAGAGTTATATAAAAACTGGATTATAATTTAACTCAATTCAATGCTATTTGGGGTTCTTTTTTAGAATAGTTAGATTTCTCTTTTTGTGAATCTCCTCATGTTGTTGTGTTTTATGACGACCTCTTGAATTTTTTATTTTTATACAATGTAGTGAACAAACTGATACATACTTTTCTTAAAATGTGATTGAGTATTATTCTTTACCTCTGCAAAATTAATATTTGAAAAAGATTTCTCCCTATTTTTCCTTAATAATTAGTTATTGTGTCCTATTTTTTTCTTTCTATTATTCAGTATGGAATGATTATGGAAATTCATTATCGGTACACTTATGTTTCAATTACTTGGTGAGTGTTTTTATTTTAGTTAATATGTTTTGTTTGTATATCTGTTTTCAAAAATTGAACAGAGAATTGAAACACAAAAAAGACAAACCGTGAGCATTTAACAAAGTAAACAAACAAAGCAACAGAAAATAAACATTCTTTTACTTCACTTTATCATTCAGCTAATCTAACGTTGTCTGACCTGATAAGTGGACTGAGAGCTGAGCTGTGCCCCACCCCAGTTCTCCAGAAGAAATCTCTATCTTTGCGCTTGGGTTAATCGTGTAGAGTCCGGTTCCAGTTTCTTCCCAAATCAGGCCAAAAGTAGGCAGTTCCTTGCCCAGTGCACCATTTTCTGTGAAAGAAAATCAAAAACGTAATGCCTATTTGAAGTCTAAAGAACGTTTATCAAAGAAAAATAGCAAAAATAAGCACTCAGAGAGACAATCCTTTGCCTCCTGAGATGCTGAGCAATGCAGTGCTAAAGCCTCCCACAATGTATATACTTCTGTGCATTTTAAAACAGTTAAGGAGCAATGCAAAAGCTCCACATAACAGAAACTCAAACTCAAGACAGTGGAAGTTTCAGCAGATGCCAGCCTTTCTCACGAGACAAGGACGGGAAAAACCTTAAAAAGATACGGATAATGTACATTTCTCATACGCTGAGCTAGTGCTTTGTGACTCCTTGCTCACAACTGCCAATACGAAAAAGAGGCTGACTATATCAGAAGTGTGAGTACAGTGTAGACCTAAGTATACCGTGGGCATACAAAATGGCTATAATTTAACACAGTGGCATTTTCATTAACTGTAGTGTAATTGGCATTAAAAATTTATAAAGACAGAACGGGTTTACGATAATGATGTCATTTCCTGCTGAAGTGGAGACTGAAACGTGTGTGTTGGACATAAGAGGGAATTAACTTAAGGGTGGTTGAGGATAACAGGAAGGTTTGAGTGCCCTCCGAAACATTGCGATTGTTTTTGAGGTTCTGTAATCTACTACTTTGGGTACACATTTTGTTTTGGGAAATTGTTAGAAGCAATTCAAGAGGAGTTTGCATTTATAAACACAATGAAGTAATGATAACTGGCAAATAAAGTGCAGGTCAACGTGGGATTTTTGACTATGGCCTTACTACTTTCACTGTGCCAGATAATAGGAAAGGCGGTAACGGGTAGGCTTCAGGGCTTCAATGAACGCAGGTAGGCATGCTTTAGACCGGTGGGCAGCACAGAACTAGTGGCCCTCTTCGGCTTTTGTGACCTCCGACGGAAAGTGGATGAAAGCCGGAGCCCTAATTCTTCTCAGTCTGTCATCAACACTCGACACTGCCGACATACTCCCCGACCAAAAATCTCTATGTATCTCATATTCGTGGGTTTGCATAGACCAGCTAGCCTCCTGTTTTGTGTACAAGACCTAAATGTTTGCGTTATCCTATTTGCCTCTTTTCTATGAGAGCTGAAATGCTCCCTGGGGCGATTTTATCCACCTACTATTTAACATCTGTTTGCAGCCAGCGGCGTCTATTCTGTATAGTCTCATAGTGCACTTTTACATGTACGCAGATGACACATAGCAGATGACTTTCCTGATGCTTGGCTTTTTCAAGATGGGGATGACGAATTCTCCCACAAACAAAGCTGCTCGTTTTATGAACTGCCTTGAAGATTTTTGGTAAAATGCCAAAGGTTGGAATAAAATACAGCTAATGCAGTTCCGAGGTCAGAAATTAAGCCAATATACTACAACCCATTTAAATTCCGTGCTTTAGTTTCTCATCTGCAATTTTATGCGCTGTTTAGCAGTTTTTCATTTTGTATTTTTTATGTGTCAAATGTTATGCTACACAGTTTTAAAGCAGTACTTGCCAGCACTTGTGATTCATATTCCCAGAAAAGTTATTAGGCTAATAATAGCCTTATTTTAACTTTCTCTTACTTAAAACGTCACTCGCTTCTCTGAAAGTAAATGCGGAACGAAAGTCCCTTGATGGAAGAAAGAAAGGCTCCGACACCCGATTTAAAAAATATATATTTATATTGGCATGTCTACGAATTGCAAATCATGGATGCATGGGCGTATTTGCATCATCTGTAAAGCGCAGTGTGAAATTGTAAAGCTGAAAGGAAAAGTCGTCACCAAAAGATTAGTGAGGGATGCAAATGCAGGGCTCAAGCTCCATATCCATTAGCACACAATAGACCCTAACCCCATAAAAAACACAACATCAAAATAAGAAAACAGTTTGAAAAATGGCGAGCAAGTCAAGAGTCATCTTTAATAAAACCATATAAAATCGAGTCAAAGTCCTCCGCCTGCTCATGTCGCATTTTGTTTTCTGGTGCGGTGGTGTTTTTCATGAGCGTATTTCTCGAGGGTTCCACCTTCCTGATGTTTTTTTGGGGGGTGGGAGGAGGTGGAAGGAGGAATCCGATGGGGCACGGGGTATGTTTGAGATATAGCGGCGCCCTATCATTGGACGTTTTCGCGAGGGCTCCCACTCCAAGATGGATTCCCGCGCAGAGGCCGCCCCTGGGCATCTGCACGCGCGACGAGGGCTGCTGCTGGTAGACAAGCCCATTTAATGAGGAATGCAGCTCACTCTGGGACGGTGTTGGGACTTGCAGCTCACAATTACCTGACTTCCTCACCTCTAACGTTTCTACACACTTTGGCCAGCAGCAAATATAGGACCAATGCTTCACTTCAAGATTTATGGTGCCATACATGCAAAGATTTGAGCGCACATAAGAAGGAGAAACAGAAAAGCAACCGGGAATACATTTTGATTTTCCCATCAATTGTATACTGGTGTGGGGGAGTTCTGAGAGTAGGAATGCAAAAAAGAAATGCATTTTGGTAAATCAGGAGTAATGTCATCACGAACAAAAACACGCGAGCACATATAAATGCACACATTTAGAATTGCACTCATATATAAATGTGTACGCCCTCACACACTGAGGCCCACACATACACTTAGGCATCCATGCGCAAGCACACCTGCTAAGTGCACCCATGTCACATCCCCATCAACCGCTTGCCTCAAAAATGTGTGTGGAGCCAGGCGTTTAAGAGGGTCATCCTCGTAAAAAATTAACAGGAATTAGCTCTTTTTTGAAGGCTGATACAGGTTTGAAAAGAGGGTGACTCCATTAAAGTCTATGGAAGCTTTTTGAGTGTCAGGCTGTACAAAAAACATAATAAAACGTAGTGGACACCCGCAAATTCGGGTGAGTTGACAGGTATGAAGTCATTATGTCATGCTTTACACTTTCTGCCACTGCGGCCTTACGGTAGTACCACAGTGTATTGTGTTGTAATGTCACTTTTACCATCAGAATTAGGAATTAAATAATTTGCCACAATGCTGGTATATGAAAACAGCCAGGATCTCAAAGCTACTGAGGCAAACTGACATGTGAACACACATACATCGGCTCTTCCCACAACTCCACAGAGATAAACATTTAGAAACAGCTAAGAGGAAGATTTAGGAAAATGCATTATGGGAATTAAAGTTTCCCATTAACATGCAGGAAGTTTTAAGTGAGAGAAAGGTGAAACAACAACATTTTGGGTTAAAAATAATCTGCCAACTAAATAGGTGTTGGTGGCGTGAATGATTACATCCTAATATCCAACTTCCTTCATGTATACACACAAGTACGCTCCCTCCCCCCACAAACCACACATAAACACACCTATAACCTACGCCTCTTCATGTGTCTGTCGGATATTGCTATCTTCAGAGGTTAGGAAGCCCAGGGCTATAGGTTGCCTTTACGTGGTATGCTTGAATGTTTCACATAGTTTGAATGATTTCGACTCTGGTGAGTGACAGCTCTGCAAAGGAACTCTCCATGCAGGTGAACTGCACCGGAGCCGGGCAGCAGCCGGCCCAAATGGGCCTGGCCCTGAAGGTCTGGATGAAGCAGTAAGATAACGAGTGAGTGTTACTGTACAGCACAACAAATAAACTGCATGTCCTCTGGTGCTTGGATACTTTTACGCGAGGATGTGGTCTTGGCAAAAAGCTCCAGAATTAAATCACCCCTCACACTGCCCACAGTGCCATATTCAGAAACTGATTCGTGGGGCTAATTTCTAACAGTGCTCTCCAGTGTAGGTTACTCATGTTGCCCTCTCTTGCCAGTGCCTGACAATACCCACCAGTGTGAGTTTGACACTGAGCCAGCTCCTCACGCTGCTCTACAGGGCCACCTTATTACACTGCTCAACTATGCTAGATTTCCAGACTGTCCAACTGGGTAATCTTCTTAAACATTCCACCGATGGCAGTTTACTATAACAGCCACCAATGCCTGATTCAGTCTACCCATTAAGGTGACCACCCCCTTGAGGTCTTTAAAGACACTGTTTGTAGTTCAGGTATTTTTGTGTGAATAGCCTCATTCACTCTGTAATTGTGCTCGGCTTCAAATGGACTAATTCGATTTGTACTCCTGACATGAATGATTTGTTGGTGAAATGTTTGTTACTGGAGATGGTGTCTGTTAATTGCATGGATTGAGGTGGGTACCCTACTACCTATCACTAGGGACAGTCAAAATCCGTGTCACAAATTTTTCTGTGGAAACCACATATTTCTGTATTTATCACAAAGAAAGGAGGGATGACTCATTGGCAAGGATACAGGGCCAAAGCTGTTGTCAACATTTTTAGGTCTGGCTCTAGCCAATATCTTTTGAGTTTTATATATCTTTTTATATAATATACTTACATTTAGGAACTTTCAGTTCCTCCTCTTGATTCATTCATCTGCTGTTGTGTCACTTACATTTTGTTTCCGCCCACTACAGCACACAGGACACAGGAGCACATCCGCAAACAAAGTAATTCCCTTCAGTGCCAGGGACTGCTTTGGCAACGTATTCTTCTTGGCACCCAAAGAATATTTTTCCTTTTTTGGCTTTGAAACATTCTTTTTATAACGACGAGGCCCAAGCAGTACAAACATGACAAAACATTACGGGCATTAACAGCGCCAAAAGGCTGGCAGCCAACTACTGTCATCTTGGCTTTGCCAATGCTTCTTTTTATTGCAGGTCGTCTTCTGTAGAGTGAACTAGGACCACGAAGTGACAGGGGTTTGCAGCAAACTGGTAATTACTGAATACAGTGTGATATTTTAATAGTATTGAAGAGCAAAGAATCCTAATGGAATTAAAATAGGAAGTGGCAGTTTCAGGACTCTCCCCAACCACACACACACATACACACACTTTATTGCCTTGCTTGATGGATCTACATGAAACGTATCACAAAGGATAGTAAAGCGGATGCACTTTCCTTCTGGCAAGTTTTGTGTAGATTCGTCGAAGGTCAACAGTTATTAAGAGGACAAAAAATGCCTTTCCTGTGACAATTCTGACTCAACTATTTGATTGTTTGCTCTGATTCCAGACTCCGGCCCTCAGATTTAATGATAGTGGGGTCTAGTCTGCTTCCAGTCTCTGTGGCCCTCAGCGCTACTGATACTGGAGCCCTGCTCTGAGTGTCTCTGGATAGCACTGTTAGTGATTGTGGGGCTGTGGCCTGTTTGTAGTCTATGTCAATCTAATTTATAATCACAGTATGATTTTGGCCTACCGCCAGTTTCTGTGGTCCCTACTTTTAACAAAAGTGAGCCTTGCATGCAGTGTCTGAGGGCATTCATTAGGTCGAGCGTGGAAGCACTTTTTGACCTGTTGTAAGTATTCAGTGGGCTTTTAACCACAGCCATCTCATGCCCATTACTTTCACTAATTTGTGGGCCTGCCTTTCAAAAATCCTTTGATGTCACTGGTAAATGCTTTATGTTTGTCTCACCTTTGGGCGGGTTTTGCAGATTGACCCTGTTACATGTATTATTGCACGACTGCCGATATACTTCAGAGTGGGTGAACTATTTTTTTCTTTTGTCTTTCTCCTTCATGCTCCATGGTGGCAACGGCATGCACAGCACAAACAACGCAGAACAATGGAAACTCCATTGGCGGTATTGAAGCACTGGTCACATTGTTCACACTGTTACCTAATCAGAGTCATTTCTTTTGGCTCTCCGATTCACACTCCATAGCTTTCACAAAAACAATTGTAATTGATCAATTTTTTACGTAAAATCACAGGAATCCTCAAAGTGTCTCTCCCGACACAATGGGAGAGCCTATTCTACAATATTCACTTCAATCGGGAAAATCGTCCCATAATGCTTTGCAGGCCATTACCTTTAAAAAACATTTTTGCTCATAACTCAGCCTGTTGTGGTCCTCGGACATTGGAACCACCACCAAAGTGTTCATGACAACATGCTCTTTCTGACTACATCATCTCTGTGTCCCCGCACTAGGTTAGTGGGGACTCCAAAATAATAACCCCTCCCACCATTCAGTGTCTATTTAAACTCTCTCATGGCTGGAAAGTTTGTTTTTATAGCTGGGAGTACTTTTTGTTTTAAGGGCCTTGTTTATAATATCATTGTGTTAGGTCTGTTAGCTCAGCAAATGTGTAAAGCACTACTCTCTCTAGGGGCTAAATATACAGTTTGATTTCATTACTTTCTGCAATTTTCTTTTCATGTGGTTATGATTTCCAGGAGCTAACAATATTGTTACATTCCCATGTTTTTTACAAAAGCTGTTTTCATTGTGCTGTCTTCTATGGGTTGTTCTAAGCATTACAGTCAACATATCAACATAGTGCAATATTTGCGGCACGGACGTAACTCAGCCTGTGGTAGTCCTAGGACAATGGGACCACTTTTAAAAATGTTGACCACTTTTAAAAATGTTCACCACAATATGCTCTTTTCGTCTACATCATCTCTGGGTCCCACACTAGGTTAGTGGGGACCCCAAAATAATAACCCCTCCCACCATTCAGTGTCTTTTTAAGCGTTCTCATGGTTGTAACTTTTGTTTTATAGCTGGGAGTAGTTTGTGGTTTAATGGCCTGTTTGTAATTTTTTTGCAGTAGGCCTGCTAGCCCTACAAATGTGTAATTTGCTATGTTCTCTAGGGGCTAAATGTATTGTTACAGTGCATTACTTTCTGACATTATTTCATGTGATTATGCCCTCTATGGGTTAACTATATGGTTAAATGACCACATTCATTACAAATGCTGTTTTCTTTGTGATGTCCTTTAGGGGCTGTTCTGAGCGTTATAGTCTAATACCAAAAGATTATTTCTGATAAAGGTTTTTACTATGTTTACAGGATAATTGTATATGTTTTATTGATCTCTCCTTAATACAATTATGACCATGATTCAGGCCAACTTAACATCCTTATTACACACCGAGGGCATCATTTGCCAAACTCTTTGGGTTGGAAAACCGTCACTCCGGTTTTCTGCCCGCTGGCCCTATTCTGAGTTTTCCACTGGCCCAGCGGAAAACTCACCACAACATTGACGCCGGCTTGTAATCGAGCCGGCAGCAATGTTGCGGTGCGTAGGATGCAACAGCACTTGTCGCACTTTTCACCGCCCATAATTCAGGCAGTGAAAAGTGTGACGGAGCTGCCCAAGGGGGCCCCCGTCTCCGTCAGCCTTTGCATGGAGGTAGGACCTCCATGCAAAAGCCAGCGGAGAGGAGACTCGTAATCCCCAGGGCAGCACTGCTTGTAGCGCTGCCCTGGCGGATTAAGACCACCGGCACGCCAGGCTGTCGAATGGCGGCAACCAGGTGGTGCCAGCGGTCGGACCGTTGCAGCTCCGCCACAGTAATAATAGGACCGCCAGACTCGTAATGAGGGGTCCACTGTTTGAACACTCTTGATATGTTTGGGTGACCCTTCTAGTTTATTTCTCTCAGTACTACCCCCATGGCTGTTTTGTGTCTTTTTTGGGGGAATTGTGTTAGCCAGCCAGCACCTCTGATGGTGGGGTGGTGAAAGTGGTATTCTATTGGAATAAGCATGGCAGATTTAAATTAGGATGCTAACTGACATTTACATTTTTGGCTGCAGATAGAGGAAAAAGGTACATGGAAGTGCTTTAGTTATATGCAGGGCAACTGAAATTATGTGGCAGAAAAAGACCAAATTATGAGGCAGGGTTGACCAATTTATGTGTCAAGAAAAGTCCATTTATGAATTTAAAACACCAATAGCTCTAACTCAAGCAAATGCGAGACCTATTACATTGCAAATGCTTGTTTTTAAATGCCATTTAGGGTTCTGGCCTCCTCCTGGTCTGGAACGTTTTAATGGTATTGGTATTGGCATTGGCACTGCACCATGCTTCCAGAGCAAGGGTTGCTGAGAAGGTGCTCCATGAGGACTGCCCCCCACCACTTCCATCTACATCATGCCTACATGTCTTATAAAGTGCTGGCTCTGGGACTTAGCAGCTGATGGGGCAATTATGCAGGTGCCTCCAGCCCAGAGGAATTCACTACCTGAAAGAACAACAATTCTAAAATTATTAATACATTAGAAGGTTATGCTGTGAATACGTCAGAAGATTATGGGGCATATTTATACTCCGTTTGCGCCGGAATTGCGTCGTTTTTTTGACGCAATTCCGACGTAAAACTAACTCCATATTTATACTTTGGCGTTAGACGCGTCTAGCGCCAAAGTCCATGGAGTTTGCGTCATTTTTTAGCGTGGACACCTACTTTGCGTTAATGAGATGCAAGGTAGGCGTTCCCGTCTAAAAAATTGACTCCGAGGCATGTGCGCCGTAGTTACACTCCCGGGCAAAATTCACGCCTGGGAGTGGGCGGGTCAAAAAAAATGACGTACGGCCGCTTTTGCGCCGTTTTTTAGCGCCTGGAAAAGGCAGGCGTTAAGGGACCTGTGGGCTCTGAAGGAGCCCAGAGGTGCCCTCCCATGCCCCCAGGGACACCCCCTGTCACCCTTGCCCACCCCAGGAGGACACCCAAGGCTGGAGGGACCCATCCCAGGGACATTAAGGTAAGTTCAGGGAGGTATTTTTTTTTTTTTTTTTGTGGCATAGGGGGGCCTGATTTGTGCCCCCCTACATGCCACTATGCCCAATGACCATGCCCAGGGGACAGAAGTCCCCTGGGCATGGCCATTGGGCAAGGGGGCATGACTCTTGTCTTTGCTAAGACAGGAGTCATTTCTATGGGGGTTGGGAGTCAAACAAAAAATGGCGCAAATCGGGTTGAGGCGAAAAATTTGCCTCAACCTGACTTGCCCCATTTTTTGGCGCCCAAGCTCCATATCCCCCTACGCCGGCGCTGCCTGGTGTACGTCGTTTTTTTTCACGCACACCAGGCAGCGCCGGCGGCTAACGCCGGCTAACGTCATTGATTAAATACGGCGCCCGCATGGCGCTTCAGAATGGCGTTAGCCGGCGCAAATTTTTTGGACGCAAACCTGCGTTAGCGCAGTTTTGCGTCAAAAAGTATAAATATGGCCCTATATTTGTCAGCAAATTAACGTGGTGTGAACTGCTGCGTTACCCACCCAGGAGAAACAGACGTGTTGTCATATAAATTGAGCACTTTTTCCGTATTTTAATATAGGTCTTAATAATCTAGTTTGTGCCTTTCACGAGGGAGCAATTGGCGGCGTGGGGTGGTGGTGGTGGGGGGGGGGGAGAGAGGGGCGGCTTGTGGCGAAATATCCGTGGAGATGGTGGAAAAGCAGTGTGTTGAAAAGGACCCATACTGCGTTTTTGCCCTAGGCTCAAAAACACCTGTGGAAGGTCTACGATGTTCTTACCTAGTGTGTCGTGCCCCTCTTTTTAGCCAAATAAGCTTGCCCTCACCCCTTATTCCTCACTGAATGGACCTCGTCCAGCACCCTCGCCCTTGCCCTGTGGCCTGAGGGCTTGGCAGCCAGCTCGGTCTATGGATCCGTAATCCTATCAGTTGAGTGTGAAAGGATAGCAGGTTCAGAAGATACTCTACACCAGCTCAGAGCAGGACACACACTCTCCATCTGTCTGAGACCCCCAGGTGAAAGGTGTCCTGAGGACAGGTATTCACAGCTTTCAGATGGACATGCAAAATGGTGAACGCATGTAAACAAAGACACACACCAGAACAGGTGTGGGCACTCGGACACAGAGACAATATACATAGACGTATATCAAAGCAGATTCAAAGGCACACACACACGAAACATTTGAAAATAACAATTATTTAACATAGGAGGGCCACAACAATTGGCCGTTTATTTTAATATGTTTAACATTTTCGCACATCATGGTGCATTGCTGTGTACTATGGGTCGTTGTGTGGTTAGTCACTCAAACACTACTCTTTTCCTATCACACACACATACAAATATATTTTTTATTTTTATTTTCCAAGTTAACCCTACAGAACCTATTTACGAAGTGAAACTGTCATCATTACAGTCGGGCTCTTGTAATCGGGGGATTAACACAGAAGGATGAGTGGCATATCCACTCACATCAGGAGGCTCAGTCTGTATCCTGTGACACATTAAAGTAAGTTACTAAGCCAATGTAGTATAACACCATAATCCCATGAGGTACAGGAGATCCATCTAAAAGGCTAGTTTTGATAACCCAAATATGCCCCAAACTTTTGATGCTATTGATGTACTGTTCAGGGTTGGTGACATAGTTTTGGTGCTAACCCTGAACAGTGCATAGGGGTCCATTGTAACCAATGGTGTACCCCCTTTTAACACCTGCTCTGAGCAGACGTTAAAAGTAGCTGCAAAAATGACACAGTGGAATCTCTTAGATTCCACTGCACCATTTTTGCAGTTCCCCATTGCATGCATTATGCATGGCGCATGCATAATGTGGAGTAAAGGTTTATAAAGTGGAGCAATGCATTCACTTTGTAAATATGGTGCAGCGATTTTTTAAGTCTAAAGCCACATTAGCAGTAAAATAATGACGCTAATGGGGTGCTTGTGCTTCCTAAAACTGGGCCTTTGTGTTTTAAGGCCGCAGGTCCAAAGGGCCTTAGGCTCTCACTAGGAATTTAAAGTGGATAATACAAACATGTAAATATTGTGCAAGATTTTTTACACTTCTCCAAGGACACCAGAATTAGTGGGTAATTAATAACCATTCAAGCCAAATAATCAAGGAATACCTTTATGTTAGCTCAGCTGGAGCAAGGAGCTTCTTCATAGTGCAGTTAGCAAAGGTGTTACCACCAATGATAGCACAAGGCCGATTGAAAGGCGTCACTTAGAGGTATCATTGACCTTGTGGCAGATATAGCAAATCTAAATGCAATAAAATTTGGAACATTCAAGCTTATTTAAAGAAAAATAATTTACTAGAAAAAAATTACAACCCAGCTTGAAAACGGCTAAGTGGGGAAAAAAGTGTGGCAGAAAACCTCAGGAATCAAAATGAAAGAAATAGATTTCTCATGAAAATTCAAAGGTTTAAAGTTAGCAAGAAGTTTAATGTAAATAATGGCTATAGTTTCTTACAACAGTGGCCTTCTGGCCAAGCTAAAAAACAGCAAAGGTGGTGAAAAACGCTCAAAAACTAAAGAAATTCAACTTTCAAAATGTTTCTTCAAACAATCCACCATGTGAATCGAACAAAACAAACGTTTTGATTCCTTTTGGGTGCCAAAAGCTGTCTCAAAGTTGGTGACTGAGATGCTGTGTGCCTAAGTCTATTGCTAGTTCCACACAGCAATGAAAAAAGGGATGAAACTAATGTGCTTACTTTCAACCTTATGCTGGGAGGCAAAGGATACTTGCACAGAGGCCTGTTGCACACCGTACCAGTATTATATGGGCACCTGGTCCTCACAACAACCTGCCTCCATTTACAAATACCGCAGACAATCTAGGATAACCTGCAGGTTTGTTACAATGCAGATCTATGTAGGGCGGGTGGACTAACGGATCACAGACAAGCTCAAAGACATTTAATCATACACACCCCCTACCCATACTACTGAATAGTCTGCAGAGATTGTGGTTGCAAATGTAAATTGTTCAATTTCAGATAGTCTCGTGACTTCAGTCTTTAGAATTTTGCATGTTTTTAGGCTTTTTCGAGGACTTTTCGAAAGTATGGAAGATTTGAGCTAGTGTTGTAATGCGCTAGAATTTTAGAGTCAGATGTGGTTATTATGTCCTTGAAATGGGGTGTGGTTTAAGATGTCAATAATTTCAGGGGGTAGTAACAGGACATTTTTGATGCAGTAGCCAGGACATAGCTCTACGGGCAACACTAAACACTTTGGGCCATATTTATACTTTTTGACGCAAAACTGCGCTAACGCAGTTTTGCGTCAAAAAAATTAGCGCGGCTAACGCCATTCTGAAGCACCATGCGGGCGCCGTATTTAATCAATGACGTTAGCCGGCGTTAGCCGCCGGCGCTGCCTGGTGTGCGTGGAAAAAAACGACGTACACCAGGCAGCGCCGGCGTAGGGGGATATGGGGCTTGGGCGTCAAGAAATGGGGCAAGTCAGGTTGAGGCAAATTTTTCGCCTCAACCCGATTTGCGCCATTTTTTTCGACTCCCAACCCCCATAGAAATGACTCCTGTCTTAGCAAAGACAGGAGTCATGCCCCCTTGCCCAATGGCCATGCCCAGGGGACTTCTGTCCCCTGGGCATGGTCATTGGGCATAGTGGCATGTAGGGGGGCACAAATCAGGCCCCCCTATGCCACAACAAAAAAAAAAAACACTTACCTGAACTTACCTTAATGTCCCTGGGATGGGTCCCTCCAGCCTTGGGTGTCCTCCTGGGGTGGGCAAGGGTGACAGGGGGTGTCCCTGGGGGCATGGGGGGGCACCTCTGGGCTCCTTCAGAGCCCACAGGTCCCTTAACGCCTGCCTTTTGCAGGCACTAAAAAACGGCGCAAAAGCGGCCGTACGTCATTTTTTTTGACCCACCCACTCCCGGGCGTGAATTTTGCCCAGGAGTATAAATACGACACACATGCCTCGGAGTCGATTTTTTAGACGTGAACGCCTACCTTGCATCTCATTAACGCAAAGTAGGTGTCCACGCAAAAAAATTACGCAAACTCCATGGACTTTGGCGCTAGACGCGTCTAGCGCCAAAGTATAAATATGGAGTTAGTTTTGCGTCGGAATTGCGTAAAAAAAAACGACGCAATTCCGGCGCAAACGGAGTATAAATATGCCCCTTTTCCGTCTCCAGTTGCTTGATTATTGTTAGGGACATGACAGTGGGTGGTAAAATCGGTGGGAAGCGAAAACCTCAGGATTCCTGAATATGTCCTTCTAGATTACGTTTATGTTAGATTTAATGAATGTACGTATAACCCTACACTATTGTTGGAATGAGCTAGGTGCCATTTTTTCTTAACTGTGGGTGGTGAAAACGATGGAAACTTTCTCTAAGGCGTAATATTGATACATTTGGCATAGTTCGCTCTTTGCCCTCATGATTATTCTTCAACAGTTTCTTTGGTGCATTTTTCAATGTGTTCTGCCTGCATTGTTGGTGAGTCACTGACACTGGGGCTCCAAGTATTGCCAGGTCTTCTTTAGCTTGGCAAGATCTACGTTATTCCATTTGTTTCCTGTTTGTTTTTTCCTGCTTAATTGTTTTCATTTCGAAGGCGTTATTATGCAAAGAATATTGATGCACCTTCTGGTGGGGTTGTTAGAAGAGCTATATCTTATCTGGTGCGTTAGATTAAATTAAGGTATAAGCTCTCTGCAAGGTGGAAGTGCCAACCTTCTTTCATTGGTTAAACATGCCAGTCCTGAGCTTGTATGATATGAGTGTGAGTGGCAGACTTTGGGGGTCATTTTGACCTTGGCGGTCTTCTGACCGCCAGGGTAAATATAGCGGTCCCACCACCAACAGGCTGGAGGTGAATACCGCCACTCATATTGCCATGGCGGTCGGAACTGGGCCCGAGATGATCATCTCCGACCCGGCGGTCCACAGAAGACCGCCGGCGGTATTAGAAGCCGGGTTTCCACCATGGATTCCGCAGAGGTAGCACCGCCACGAAAACCATAGCGGAAAGGCTACCAGTGATAGGGAATTTCTTTCCTGTCACCGGTAGACGGCTCCCCCACCCACCCCAGCAAGCACTAGACCCTTGTTCCCCCTCCCCTTTCAGCCATCGTCCCCGTCAGCCACATCGTTCCTCTCCCCCACCCCTTTCCCCCCTTAACCCACATCGTTTCTCTCCCCCCCCTCCTCCCCGCATACATGGACACATTCACAACAACATCCATACCTGCACTCATAACTCCATTCATACATGCATTCACAACTCCATTCATACACGCATTCATGCACACATATTCACACCCATCCAAACACGCATACTCACACGCATACACACTGACATGCAGACATGCACTCACTTCAATGTTCAGACAGGCATACAACCACGCATACACACATTCATACACACACGCAGACACCACACACTCACACAGGCACACACAACATCCCCCACCCTACCACCCCTTTCCCTTGTCGGATGATTGTAGAAGGCTGGCCTGGCCTGTAGTGGGTACCAGAGGTACTTACACCTTGTGCCAGGTCCAGTTATCTCTTATTAGTGTAGAAGAGGTGTTTCTAGCAGCTTAGGCTGAACTAGGAGACATGCAAAGCTCCTACTATACCACTGGTGTCATATGCACAATATCATAAGAAAACACAATACACAGATATACAAAAAATAAAGGTACTTTATTTTTATGACAATATGCCAAAAGTATCTCAGTGAGTACCCTCAGTATGAGGATGCCAAATATACACAAGATATATGTACACAATACCAAAAATATGCAGTAATAGCAAAAGGAAGTAATGCAAGCAGTGTAAAGTTACAGTAGATTGCAATAGGAGCACATAGGTATAGGGGCAACACAAACCATATACTCCAAAAGTGGAATGCGAACCACAAATGGACCCCAAACCTATGTGAGCTTGTAGAGGGTCGCTGGGACTGTAAGGAAACAGTGAGGGTTAGAAAAATAGCCCACCCCAAGACCCTGTAAGGTAGGTGTAAAGTGCACCTACAACCCCTAGAGAGCACAGAAGTCGTGATAGGGGGATTCTGCAAGGAAAACCAACACCAGCAAAGCAACAACAGTGGATTTCTGGACCTGAGTACCTGTGAAACAAGGGGACCAAGTCCAAGAGTCGCGACAGTGTCGAGAGTGGGCAGATGCCCAGGAAATGCCAGCTGAGGGTGCAAAGGAGCTGCCACCGGATGGAAGAAGCTTGGTGTTTTGCAAGAACGAAGAGGACTAGGAACTTCCCCTTTGGAGGATGGATGTCCCACGTCGTGAAGAAGCTTGCAGAGGTGTTCCCACGCAGAAAGACCACAAACAAGCCTTGCTAGCTGCAAAGGTCGCGGTTAGGATTTTTGGATGCTGCTGTGGCCCAGGAGGGACCAGGATGTCGCCACTTGGATGAGGAGACAGAGGGGGCGCCCAGCAAGTCAGGGAGCCCTCACAGAAGCAGGCAGCACCCGCAGAAGTACCGGAACAGGCACTTAGAAGAGGAGTGAACCGGAGTCCACCCGAAGTCACAAAAGGGAGCCCCACGACGCCGGAGGACAACTCAGAAGGTTGTGCATTGCAGGTTAGAGTGTCGGGGACCCAAGCTTGGCTGTGCACAAAGGAAATCCTGGAAGAGTGCACAGGAGCCGGAGCAGCTGCAAATCACGCGGTACCCAGCAATGCAGTCTAGTGTGGGGAGGCAAGGACTTACCTCCACCAAATTTGGACTGAAGAGTCACTGGACTGTGGGAGTCACTTGGACAGAGTTGCTAAGTTCCAGGGACCACGCTCGTCGTGCTGAGAGGGGACCCAGAGGACCGGTGATGCAGTCTTTTGTTGCCTGCGGTTGCAGGGGGAAGATTCCGTCGACCCACAGGAGATTTCTTCAGAGCTCCTGGTGCAAGAAGGAGGCAGGCTACCCCCAGAGCATGCACCACCAGGAAACAGGCAAAAAAGCTGTCAGGATGAAGCGATACAAGGTTGCAGTAGTCGTCTTTGCTACTTTGTTGTGGTTTTGCAGGCGTCCTGAGCAGTCAGCGGTCGATCCTTTGGCAGAAGGTGAAGAGGGAGATGCAGAGGAACTCTGGTGAGCTCTTGCATTCGGTATCTGAAGAATTCCCCAAAGCAGAGACCCTAAATAGCCAGAAAAGGAGGTTTGGTTACCTAGGAAGGAGGATAGGCTAGTAAGAAAGGTAAGAGCCTATCAGAAGGACTCTCCGATGTCACCTGATGGCACTGGCCACTCAGAGCAGTCCAGTGTGCCAGCAACACCTCTGTTTCCAAGATGGCAGAGGTCTGGGGCACACTGGAGGAGCTCTGGGCACCTCCCCTGGGAGGTGCAGGTCAGGGGAGTAGTCACTCCCCTTTCCTTTGTCCAGTTTCATGCCAGAGCAGGGCTGGGTGATCCCTAAACCGGTGTAGACTGGCTTATGCAGAGGTGGGCAGCATCTGTGCCCATCAAAGCATTTCCAGAGGCTGGGGGAGGCTACTCCTCCCCAGTCATCACACCTATTTCCAAAGGGAGAGGGTGTCACACCCTCTCTCAGAGGAAATCCTTTGTTCTGCCCTCCTGGGCCAGGGCTGCCTGGACCCCAGGAGGGCAGAAACCTGCCTGAGGGGTTGGCAGCAGCAGCAGCTGCAGTGGAGACCCCGGAAAGGCAGTTTGGCAG
This sequence comes from Pleurodeles waltl, assembly GCF_031143425.1. Lineage (NCBI taxonomy): Eukaryota > Metazoa > Chordata > Amphibia > Caudata > Salamandridae > Pleurodeles > Pleurodeles waltl. The sequence continues at coordinate 1,375,846,326 of NC_090446.1, read as the reverse complement.
TACCCGGGTTCTGTGCTTGAGACCCGGGGGATCATGGAATTGTCTCCCCAATGCCAGAATAGCATTGGGGTGACAATTCCATGATCTTAGACATGTTACATGGCCATGTTCGGAGTTACCATTGTGACGCTATACATAGGTAGTGACCTATGTATAGTGCACGCGTGTAATGGTGTCCCGCACTCACAAAGTCCGGGGAATTTGCCCTGAACAATGTGGGGGCACCTTGGCTAGTGCCAGGGTGCCCACACACTAAGTAACTTTGCACCCAACCTTCACCAGGTGAAGACTTATAAGTTACTTAAGTGCAGTGGTAAATGGCTGTGAAATAACGTGGACGTTATTTCACTCAGGCTGCACTGGCAGGCCTGTGTAAGAATTGTCAGATCTCCCTATGGGTGGCAAAAGAAATGCTGCAGCCCATAGGGATCTCTTGGAACCCCATTACCCTGGGTACCTCAGCACCATATACTAGGGAATTATATGGGTGTACCAGTATGCCAATGTGAATTGGTGAAATTGGTCACTAGCCTGTTAGTGACAATTTGGAAAGCAGAGAGAGCATAACCACTGAGGTTCTGTTAGCAGAGCCTCAGTGAGACAGTTAGACATCACACAGGGAACACATACATATAGGCCGCCACAAACTTATGAGCACTGGGGTCCTGGCTAGCAGGGTCCCAGTGACACATAACAAACATACTGACAACATAGGGTTTTCACTATGAGCACTGGGCCCTGGCTAGCAGGATCCCAGTGAGACAGTGAAAACACCCTGACATATACTCACAAACAGGCCAAAAGTGGGGGTAACAAGGCTAGAAAGAGGCTACTTTCTCACAATGATCACCTTACCTGTTCCAAGGGGAAGGTCGCCCGGCAAGGAACGGGAAGGGGCGCTTCACCGCCGGCAGCACCCCGCCAGCAGGACACTGTCAGGCCATGTTATGGCCCATAATATGGTGGGTCGTGTCCTACTGGTAGGGAGGGACGGTGGTGGAACCGCCATAGCGCCTCCACCCACCAGCACAACTAGGGCCGGATTTGCGCCCAAAGTGTGTCGGAAATCCGAAAGTACCCATGATATGGAGGGCAGGAGACCGCCAGCACTGGTGGTCTCCTGGCACTCGTGCCATAATAAGGTCCTTTGACATGTTTGCCAGATGTCTGTGAAGAGCGTTTATGTCTGACCCCATCATATTGTGTGTAAAGATGGGATTTTGCACTTGGCCTACTATACCTCTGCGGGGCGTTCTTGAGTTGGACAAATATGAGGACATTGTGTTCTTGATTATTCCTACTGCGCCTTTATTTGTGTGTGTATCTGCCCACATACAGCAAGACTTTCATCAGCACAATGTTTTAGAGTGGCGGTTGCAAAGCCATCTCAATGGTCTAATCTCAGAAGAATCCGGTTTACTCTGTTTCACTTCTGCCAAGAAGGACATATTTGAATTTGACTTTATGACGAGAATATTTACACAAAATGAAATAGCTATTTTAATACCATTGAAAAGGTCAAACAGCAAAGCTCATCTCTGAGAGAAGTTCCAGTCAATACACATTCTTGCAGAGACTCAAGCCCACATTAATGGGAAAATGACAGAGTGCGACGCTGCGCCAAAATTGGCAGCTTTACACTCCATCATTTCAACCACGCAGGGATGCGCCGTATTTAATTGAATATGGCGCACCCCTGTGTTGTCACCTGCGCTGGTGCTAAATTTAGCTACCAGCACCACCGCAGGCATCCGTGCACCATCGTGCAAGAATGTCTGAGTTGAGGGGTGTGATTGTTTATGTGTGAGAAGGTGTCCCTTCCTGCACATAAAGGTCCATATTCATACTTTTTGACACAAAACAGCGCAATACCCAGTTTTGCATCAAAAAGTATAGTGCCATCTTGCATCATTCCAGAGTGTCAGTCAGGCCCAAATTTATGGAATCCTGCAAGCCGGCGCAAAGGGTGGGCTACCGTCTGGGAAAATGACATTAGCCGGGTTGGGGTGGTTTTTGCACCAAAAAATGACGTTAGGCTGGTTAGAGGCAAAAATAAATGCCTTTAACCAGCTTAGTGTCATTTCCTGATGCAAAACCATCCCTACCATAGGACTACTGCCTTATAAAAGACAGGAGTCATGCCCACCACCCCAATGGCCAGCACAGGCGACAAGGGTACCCTGGGCATGGCCATTGCACCCAGTGCCATGTAGTGGGGCCCATTTCAGGGCCCCCCTTGGCACTTTACTTTTTTTTTTTAATACTTACCTCTACTTACCCTACTTACCTGGGATGAGGTCCCCCCATCCTCTGGTTTGGGTAGGGGTGTTCCTGGGGTTTGGGGTGGGAACCTGTGGGCTCTTTCCATGGTGTTTGGCCATGGAAATGGGCCCACAGGCCCCCTAAAGCCTGCCCTGACCCAGGCGTTAAATAATGGCACTAAGCAGGCTTAGCGCCATTATTTAGGCCCACCTCCTCCAGTGCACCTTTTTTGAACGGGAGGATAAATAAGGCGCTCGGGGCATTGAGTCATTTTTTGGACAGGACGCCTACCTTGCTTCTCATTGATGCAAGGTGGTTTCATGCATCCAAAAAATTAATTTAACTCCAATATTTTGATACTAGATGCTAGCAATATTTTGACGCTCAACAGGTCTAGCATCAAAATATAAATATGGAGTTAAGTTTGCGCTGAATTTGCTTTAAAAAAAAAAAGACGCTAATTCAGTGCAAAGAAAGTATAAATATGCCCCAAACAATCACTAATAGTGATTTGGCACTTCTGTGTGTACTGCAATCTGTAGCACACAAAGTGCCAAAACGTCATTTTCAAATGATTGTTCATGTGCAGGAGGAGACACCTTCCTGCACATAAACAATCATTTCTGGTATTTTGCTCTTTTGCTGCAGAACGCAGAACGGATAGAAAAAGCAAAAAACGAGGAGGAATAAAAATATTCCTCCTCGTTACGCCTTGCTAATGCCACCCCGGGGGTGGCGTTAGATTTTGGCACTGCCTCAGGTTTACGAAATCAAAATGCAATGGATGTTGCTGTGACACGCCCCCACAGCACACCCACTGCACGCCCCTCTGACGCAGAATACTGCGTTGGAGGGGGACATATTTACAAGGAGGCGTAATGCCACAAAACGTGGTGTTACACCTCTTTGTAAATATGGAGCAGTGGTCAGCGCCACTGGAGCATCACATAAAGTGGCACTCCAGTGACGCTGGGGGATCATAAATATGCCCATCAGTTTTATCAACAAACTCGCAATTTCTACCTAAGTGTACAGAGGAAGCAGGCTATAGTTTCTGACTAACCTTGCTTGAATTGCAGTTATAAAAACTTGCATAGTGTGAATCAGGCTGGATGGGAAAACGTCACCTATGTTAACTTTAGCTGGAAGGATCTGCTTCTCCTGAGATTTTAGATGATAGATAGTTCAATATGGCTCATGCTCATCTGCTGCTGGATAAACTGTAATATAGAAAATAAACAACAAAAGAGTTAATGTGGCAAGAAAATCTGGAAAGAATTGTATTAGGTGGACACCTGGGCATTACATAACCCATCTGATAGAGTACACTAATTACTCACTCAGCAATTTCTAACTCATTTTCCTGAACTCATTATTTCTTGATATTTCAGTGTTGCAAAAGACTGTTTTGGTGACAGTGGAGAACATAGAGCCATCTTGTCACGCACCAACTGCTATAGTCCTGGATGAAGAAATGTGATTTTGAGGTGGTTTCAGTGGAGACTAAGGGCCTGAGTTACAACTCTGCGGAGGGTTTACTCCTTCACAACGGTGACAGACGTTCTGTTCCCGAAATCTAAATCCCATTATCTCCTATGGGATTTAGATTTCGGCAGACAGAATATCTGTCACTGCTGTGACAGAGTAACCCCTCTGCCGAGTTCTAAATCAGGCCCTAAATACTTTTTTTTGCAAAGAAATGATTTGATTATGCAACTCACTAATGATATTTAGGAATTACTATGCATTAATGAGAATGCAGTTCAAGATACAGGAGTGGTTTGCCAGCCTGTACAAGCCACATTGAGAAGCAAACTCACACTGTCTAGCTCAAAAAAGGATAACAAAATGAATAAAGATTGAAAGCAAAGGTCTTACACTAATTACTCGGCAAGTTCCTGCAGCTGATACTGCAAAAATAGGTGTAAGCACACAGTTTAAGAAAATAACTAATCAAAATACATTTGCAAGATACTAATAGCAAGATGCTTTTTTTTTTTTTTTTTTGGTATTGTAATTGTAGAGTTTCATGATTTGATTTCCAGACTATATTGGAAAAAGAGGAAAACGCGGGTCACAGTAGAGTTTTTCTGTGGAAAGTTATTCTCCCACTTCTGTCTTTCATGGATAGAGATAGGTTAACTGAAGCAGTACCCGAGGAAAAGGTATTTAAGCCTAATCATTCATTTACACACATGAAGCCATACACCAATAGACTGGGTTAACAGTCACCCTACACATAGGGGATGTCCTGTCCTATATCCTCCAGCTCGTGCATTTTTATTCATTGACTATCCGCACTATGATCGTCTTTGACCCCGATGACATACTTTAAGACTATGTCCTGGAAAGCTACTGGACTCCTAGATCGCATCAAGTGGACAGCTGTCCTTTGTCATGCAAAACAATGCATGCCTGCCGCAATGATGCTACAAGAGACACACTTGCTGAGAATGCATTGCCCCTTCCTGAAGTGCTTTGGATATTATAATATATCACACAGGGTTCACACAGGGATCCCAAACAGTGGTGCTTCTTTTACACAAGACATTTCCATTGGTAGTGAGTTCTGCAGTCTGCCCACAGTCGCTTTGTGGGTGTGGAGGGTCCCTAGAGATCGAAAATTCACACACCTCGGATGCACACAAAATGTTATATCAAATAGATCTACCTCTCCTCCCAGCCACCGACATCCTGACAAGCACTATGACACTTCCCAGGGGAATCTCGGACCACTAACATATTACAGCCCAGGTCGGCATGGCAGAAAACACTTGACACCCTATCTGGCAACTTTACCCATGGTGCCTAGTCGATAACCAATTACTTATTAAATCAACTCCAACTTACTTCGAACACAAGGGCACATCCATCTCTAGGAGCACTGTGGGCGGCTGGAAAAGCCACCATACCTAGCACAATGATATCTTAAACATAAGAAGAAAGGAAAGCTCAGTCAGATTACTGTGATTGAAAACCAAATACTAGACATGGAAAAGCAAATTCTGATTGACCTGTTGGCGACCCTAGGTTGCTAGCTTTGAATCTCTAAGGCATCAATGAGACAAATCTCACTTGAAGAAGCTCAGCCATTCTGAAGGACATCCATGCAGCGGGTGAACAAATGGGAAGATAAGAGCGGAAAACTGCTGTACTGGTTGGCCACTATACAAGTGACCTCCAGGACTGTCCCCAAAATTGTTGAGTTATACGGTATCCACACCCGTACTTCAGCGGACGTCGCAATGGTGTTTGTTGATTACTACCAGAAGCTCTATGCCTTTCAACCTGACCTCAAGAGAAACAAGACCACCAGTCCCTAAGTAAATGGCCCTCCACCACAGCTTCGATCATCTCTAGGCGCAGACTTGGAAGCTTTTGAGTTACAGTTTCAATCATTTACATTGTCTTTCTCAATCTGGACTCAATGTACCTCACACGAGAATCATTTAAAACATTAGTTCTTTCACTTCTAGTTGTTTCTTCACTGGAATTAAACTAGTATCTGGATTGTGCATACTCTGCGTGGTTCCTTAATGACTCTCTATAGTTATCACAGATTGAGCGATTCACTGAATAGTAATTAAGTACTGTGTAAATAATCAACTATCTTGCATTTGAGCCTACCAAGTTCTTTTACTGATGCTCAATCATGATTCCTTTTTTTTCAAATTCCCGACTCGCATGTGTGCCTGAAGGAGGTAAACATTACATGTATTTAGCTTTCTCTTGTCTCTTTTATCTCTTGCAGATCGTCGAGAACTCTCTGCAGGAAGCGCAAGGCTCCCAGAGGAAGATTTTCTGGATGCGCAGGTAAGCTAGGTTGGCAGAAGAAACACAGGTGATATCTTCACTAGAACTCCGACTGCCTAGCAAAGGCTGTGGTCCAAGGGAGTGGTATTTATACCCTCCTGAAATCAATGATGGCTGCCACCATCACATGGCTATTTCAGGAACCTTCTGACTTGTTCTAGACGAATTATCATGTGCTGTCAAAGTCTATGTACTTGCTTGTTCCAGAACCGTCTAGTGTGTTGCTGAAGCTTCTGGTTTATTCCAGAATATTCCAGAACCTTCTGGTGTGTTCCAGGTAGACTGCACTGTGCTTTCAAAGTCTATTAATATGAGATCAGTTGGCAACCTTGTTTCCTTTTACCTACATTCTTAAATTAGTTTTTTTTGTTACAGTTCTATTATATTTTAACACTAGGTAACCCCGTCCCCCAACTGCTCTCAAAGCTTTGGGAGCCACCTTTCTGCATCTTCACAAACGTATACAAAAAATAACCCTGGGATGTTCTGTGAGACACCTGACTCTGTAAACTGGGTTGCCATGACAGGTTCCCTCTAGAGTTTTACCAAAAATGTCTTGCATTACTCAGCCCACAATTCTTTGACTTATATATGGAGGCAACTACAACCGGAAAGTTCCCTGCTGCGCTCAACGGTGCCACAACAGTGATCCTCCCAAAGGCTGAACAAACACCCACTCACTGCTTAAAATCTGTGCTAAGATTCTTTGCAACAGGCTCCAAGAAGCCCTCCCTATCTTGTCCACAAGAACCAGTGTGGCCTCATACCTACTCGCAGCACTGGACAGTGTATACATTGTATACAAGCAGCCCTAGCCACACTTCCACCCTGCATGACCCATGTGTCCTCCTCTTAATTGACTTCAAGAAGGCCTTTGATTCGATCCACTCGTCCTTCCTGCTTGAGGTTTTAGAGTGAATGGGTTTTGGTTCACGAGTTAGAGCCTACGTGTGGCTGTTGTACACCCCCCCTACTGCACAGGTGCTGGTGAACAGGGTAATTTTGGACACCTTCTTAATTTGTGGAGGTACCAGGCGGGGCTCATGTGCTCTGATGCAGGGGTCCAGAGTTGGCAATGGAACGGACGGATGGAAGACAAGATTGATATATACACAAATGACATCCTCTTCCTAGCCAACCTGCATCTCTCAATACCTCGCTCCCTGGAGATATCAACCTTATACGAGTCTGCCTCTGGCCTCCGGGTGAACTGGTACAAGTCGCTCCTGGTCCCTATCCGAGGTATTAAGAACACTGTCAACTGACACACATCCATCCCCATCCAGAATAAGCTTTCAGTATCTAGGCTTCTATATCTCCAGGAATCTACGCTTAGCCTGGAGCCTCAACATTTCATCACATATTACTAAAAGGAAACAAGACTTACAGAGATGGGAACGTCTCTCACTTAACTTACTGGGAAAAATGCTGCGATTCAAAATGATGATCCTTCTCAGATTCCCCTTCACACTCCAACATTTTGCAATCGACTGCTGGTGTCAGAAACTCAACACACTGACCCACAATTTCATAGGCCGACCACCTTGTGTAGCACTGGACAAATGCAGATAGTCAGTCTATAAAGGGGAGGCTAGGGACAGCAGTCATCGAACTACATGTCTGAGTTAATTGTGATTAATAAATGATTGACTGGGGGATGGGATGACCCAACATACCGACTGGAATTCTCTCACTTAGGATAGGATGCCATAATTAGGCTGCTCTTTGGCGATCCTGTCCCCGTTGTTTCCCGGAGATGACTGTAATGATCATAGGATATGGAGGGCAGACCTGCGCTTTCACAATGCACACTTCGAAGGCTTTAGGAAATGAGACAGAACTGGACTTGCAACTTTAGGCTATGTCTGGCAAGGAGGGCATCTATGCTCTTTCCAAAAACTTACCCTGCACATAATTCCACAAATAACTGCAAATCTGCAATGTCCGGTCATATTACTTGTGTGACTCTACTGAGCTGCTCGAATACAACGCTCTCAAAGACAAACTCCATATGGGCCACCTCGTAAAGGAGCAATATCTCACACATACCGCATATTAATAATTAATGGTCCTGAAGTGTTCTAACCCTTAAACAAAAATGGGAAGAGTGGACGGATCCTTTGGAGGACAATTGGCAAGATGCTTGGATGGCTCCCAAGAAATAGCTATGTCTGCCAAAATGCAGTTAATCCAGCAACAGCAGTGGTTCCCAACCTGTGGTCAGGGGACCTCTGGGGGTCCGCGACTACTTAGAAAATTAAATAAAATTAACAGATTAGGTCCCCAGCTTTCCGTAATGACTCAATGGGGGGTCCCCGGATTCCAATAATGATTCAGTGGGGGTCCTCGGGTTCCAGTAATGATAAAGTGGGGGTCCACCGAAGTCAGAAGGTTGGGAACCACTGAGCTACACTATTTACACACCATCTATTTCACGCCAAAGCACCTGTGGCATGCCTGGGAACTTTCTAAACACACCTACCTCTGCTGCACTCAGACAGACTCAGACTTCTTTCATGTTGTATGGTTGCTTTTGACAAGGCATTGAAAAGATGCTCTCTTGCATCCTGGACAGTTCAGTGCTCCTGACACTGAGGGTGGGGCAGCTTGGCATATTGGAAATGGAAGACCTAGGTGGTCCCCGCTTTGAATGGATAATGGTGGGGGTGGTCACAGAAGTCGCTAAACGAGACACTGCTTGCAGATGGAGGACCTCTCAACCCCACCCCTCACACCTTGGGGGAATTGCAGACAGGGGTGGACTGGTATACCAAGATGGAGCAGTCGATATATCAAGCTTTGGGCTGTCCACAGAAACATACCAAGATTTGGGGGGATGGTAGGCATAATACGGGCTATGGAACAATGGATAACTGTCTTGTGACTAACAGTGAAATGGTATGGTGTATGAATACTTGTAATGTGCTAAATCTGAAACGGATTGAGCTGAATGTTATAAAAACAATAAAAATAGTTTTTTTTCATTTTAAAGAACTTTGTGTCATTTATGGAAAAAATTTATCTTGATAGTAAAAGGATAGAAAGTTTCAGAAAATAGTTGAAAGATTCAATAATCATGGCAATACATAAACCAAATTGAAATGTTCTCCCTATTTCACTAATGAATGCAGTTGTCAACATATTTAGGCAACTTTAGAGTAAACAAGTGGAAGGTTATCACAAACTACTGATAAAAAAGGCTAAATCGGACTTTGTAATATTAAGGAGGAAATAGCATAATACCAGGCTGTTGTCCGATTTATTGAAATTGGCCTTCCATCAAAATATTGCAGGAGTCTGTATGTGTTTGGATGCAGAGAAATCCTAAAGCAGTGTAGCATGGCATTATCTATGTTCAGTAATCTGTCATATAACCCGATTTGTAGTCTGAGATCTTTATACAGAGTGTTGGATATGGCCCTTTTTTCAGGGTTATCCCCAAACTTTTTGCCTTCTTCCTCCTATTTTTCGAGGTCTGTTTTTGCTGGTTCATTGTCTCTGCGCACTTTACCACTGCTAATCAGTGCTAAAGTGCAAGTGTTCCCTATAGAAATTGTACTGTTGATTGGTTTATCCACGATTGGCATATTTGATTTATTAATAAAGTGCACTAGAGGTGCCCAGGGCCTGTAAATGAAATGCTACTAGTGGGCTTGCAGCACTGGTTGTGCCACCCACATTAGTAGCCCTGTAAACAAGACTCAGACCTGCCATTGCAGTGTCTGTGTGTGCAGTTTTAAACTACCAATTCGACTTGGCAAGTGTACCCACTTGCCAGGCCTCAACCTTCCCTTTTACTACATGTAAGGCACCCCTAAGTTAGGCCCTAGGTAGCCCCACGGCAGGGTGCAGTGTATGTTAAAGGTGGGACATATAATAGTGTGTTTTATATGTCCTAACAGGGAAATACTGCCTAATTCGGTTTTCACTGTGTAAATCCAATCCCTCTCATAGGTTAACATGGGGGCTGCCTTTAAATATCCTTAAAGCGCAGATTATCTTTGAGAGCACATAAAAATGTGGAGTTTAGGGTCTCTGAGCCCACAATTTAAAAATACATCTTTCAGTGAAGTTGGTTTTTAGATTGTTATTTTGAAAATGCCATTTTTTGAAAGTAGGCATTTTCTTGCTTAATCCATTCTGTGACTCTGCCTGTTTGTGGATTCCCCGTATGGGTCAGTTTGACAGTCGGGCTGGAGGGGAGGAGTGGTCAGTCACACCTGAAAGGACTGTGTCTGCCCTCACACAATGGCGTCTCCGACCCCCTGGTGAGTGTCTGGGGCTTGGCCTGGACAAGGAAGAATCTTGCAAACACTTGAGACTTTGCTTTGATGTTTGCCAACTTCAAAGGCAGAACTGGGTATAAGAAGAAGACCCAAAACCCCAGACTTGTAGAATCTTTCTGGAATCAAGAGGAACTTCTGCAAGGAGAAGAGCTGAAGAGCTGGAGGAGGAGTACTGTCCCTTTGCTGTGTTGCTTTGCTGGACTGGCCTGCAGTTGCTGCTTTTGCCTGAAAAGAGTGCAAAGGGTGAACTTTGCTGTGTGTCCTGCTTGAGAAAGTTCTCCAAGGGCTTGGAGTAGAGCTTGCCTCCTGTTGGAAGTCTCAGGGACACCAAAGGCTTCAGTTTCCTCGACCTGCAGCACTGGGAACTGTGCGTTTTGTGCTGTTCAAGAGGAGAAACCACTGCGCCGCCGCCAACGACACTGCTGGCCTGCACCGTGACCTGCCAACGCCACACGGAGTTGCATTGCCCCTCTTTGCACCGCGACCCTGGTCTCACCGACACCGTCATCGGACGACTTCACCGAGCCGCTGCGCGAACCGCGATCTGTGGGCCCAGCACTCCGGCATCGCCTGCTCACACGCAGCCTGGGCATCCCCGACGCCGCCGCTCCTGCTGACACATGCACCGTGGCCTGTGGACACCGCTCATGAGGTACACGAAGCACCGTCCCATCCCGCACTGCAGCCCTGGTCCACCGACGCCAGCACCATCGACTCCTGTGTCGTCACCAGGCATCCTCCCTGCGCCGTGGCCTGTGGACACCGCTCGTGAGGGTCACGAAGCACCGTCCCGTCCCGCACCGCTGGCTTGGGCCTACCAACGACAGCGCTTCAGCAACGACGATGACGCTACCTGCACTGTGACCTGTGGACACCGCACGTCGCACCGCCCCGCTTCACACCGCAGCCCTGGTCTCACCGACGCCGCTGGACGCCGTCACCGAGCCGCTGCCTATACCGTGACCTGTGGGCACTGCACGTCGCATCGTCCCGCTTCGCACCGCAGCCCGACACCATTCACACCAGCGCACCTGACTTCATCAGCCTGGAGTTTGATCCGCAACGTGTGTGACCTCAAGGACCGACTCTGGAACCGACACTGCGACGTCAGTGACGCCGCTCTCCGGAGCGCACCGCGAGGATCACGACACCCTGCAATTCCAAGGTACTGTTTGCGGGTCTTCCCAACACCGTAGCTGGCCCGCAACGCCGCGGCCAGCCTGAACTGTTGGTTTTGTTGATTATGACGCCGTCATAGCCCCAGGTGGAGCTATCGACTTCAAGGAACTGTAGTTTTGAGTAAATCTTGCAGAATTCATATTTGTCTTACTGTATGTTGGATTTTTATTGTAATTGGTCTTGTTTTATATAGATAAATATTGGCTATTTTCCTAAAACTGGTGTGGTGTCCTTTTGTAGTGTTTTCACTTATTACTGTGTGTGTTATGTGCAAATGCTTTACACATTGCTTCTGAGATAAGCCTGACTGCTCGTGCCAAGCTACCAAGGGGGTGAGCAGGGGTTATCTGAGCAGGTATCTCCCTTATCCTGACTAGAGTGAGGGTTCCTACTTGGACAGGGTGCAAACCGACTGCCAACTAGAGACCCCATTTCTAACACAGAGGAACTAAATCAAGGATCCTAGTTAACAGCACTCTGTCCTCTAAATTCAATACTGAAATGAGAACGAAGCAAGGCTGCCCCTTTCCCAGTTTTTTTGTATTATAGCAAACAAGACCATGGCACTAGTGCTAGGCGAACATGGAAATTATAGCGAGAGGATATATAACGATTTACAAAAGGGTGATATGCTTCTAGCAGTAATAAATCCTTTCTGTTTTTGTTTCAGACAGTCTAATTCTAGTTAGTAGATTAAAAAATAAATTAGTAATTTTCACAGTTACAGAATTTAAAAAAAAATCTTTGTATTGCAAGTTTTCCTGTTTTTTATCCACTTTACATGTAGGCATGTGCATGTTATGGAGAATTAAAGGAGAAAAAAACATGTCATGAGCATCAAAGAAACAGCAGTGGAATACGGAAAAAGACTCATTATATGTTTTGTGAAACAATAACATCAAAAGCAATTAATTAAATAATAACAAACATTGTAGTCCGCGACCATCCGGAACAGGAGTGAGGAATGGTAGAGCACCAATATAGAGGGGCAGTTATAGTGAGGGAAGTAACATCTATGGTTGTGTAGGGAGGGAGCATGGTTAGGGATGAGCAGTAGACAAGTCAGGTATTAAGTTGGTGGCTGGGGAGATGCTGCAGGCGTCAAAGACAAGGGCGCTTAAGGTGACGTAGCAGTAGGCGTTAGGCATCAGGGCAGCTTGGGAGGCAATCAGAATGGCGTCCCAACTAGTTGCTAACGGATATTTACAAAGGTCTCGTGCATCCTCAGCGTAAAGCGGCGATCTCGGCTCGAGCCCAGTCCTGCATGGAAAGTTCCAAAGCACTGCTCGCAGGTGCCGTGGGTGACTTCCAACAGCGGGCGATTAAACACTTAGCTAGGAGCAGACCTAAATCTATGAATCTGATGGTGTTCTTCTGTTTTTTGTCTGTATGTATAAGGCCCAGCAAGTACGCCTCCAAGGTGTGGGGTACGGACCGTTCCGTGCATTCAGCCAACTGAGAGGTCTCACCTAGCCAGTACTGGTGAATGAAGGGGCATTCCCAAACCATATGCACTAGAAAGGCATCAAGGAGGGAGCAGCGAGGGCAGGCGGTGTTGATGTGGAGCTAAAAGCAATTTATCTTATCAGAAGTAACAAAGGCCCTGTGGAGTATGTAGTATTGTATGACACAGAATTGGGTGTTGCGCGGGACAAGCGCTGGGTATCCTACTATGGCCTTCCGTTCTCTGCCTGTGCAGGGACAGGCTAGATCTGTTTGGCAACAATGGCGCAAGGGGGTAAATGGAGTTGCAGCATGTGTACGCAGCGAGGCAGCCAACCATCATGTCAGATGGAGGACCATGCCCATAACATGTGGATAATGTACAGTGAGGTGCATTAGGTGTTCCTGTTGCATGCCGCCCCAACACGCACAGACTGCCCTAATTATGGAGTTGTGTAATTAGAAGTGACCGGGCGAGAGTCCCTCGTTGGCTATTAGGGTTTTGAATGGTAGAAGGGAGCCTTGATGGTAAAGATCTTAGTGTCTGTAGACCTGCCTCGTGCCAGGTGACAAGTTCCTTCGGAGTAGGAATCCAGATCCTCCTAGGAGTGCTTAACAGTGGAAGCACTGGGCATATGGCTGGGTAGCCTTGATAATTAAGAGGCTCCTTTTAGACTGGGGCCAGTGTGGCTGTGTCTGACAGATGGAGTCCTGCCAGCCATCTAACCACTCACTGCAGCTGCGGGGCCAAATAATGGTGCTCAAAGTTGTGTACAGCTAACCCCCCCTTCAGTGGTCTGTAAGTGTAGTTTACGGAATGCCATCCTACAGCGTGTATTGTGCCAGAGGAGATCCCTCGTGAGTTTATCAAGTGTTTGGAAAAAAAGATTTAGGGACATAAAGGGGTAGGTTGGCAAAAAAGTAGTGTAAGCGGGTTAGCATGATCATCTTGACAGGAACTATGCTCCTGGCAACTAAGTGCGGAAGTAATTTCCATAATGCTGATTGTCTCCAAATCGAGGACACAGTTCGGGTAAGGTTACCATCAAACAGATCAGTGGGGTCATAATAAACACGGATAACTAAATATCGAAACGTCATGGGTTGCCAGGCCAAATGGGCGCCCCCTAGACGATAAACAGTATCCGGGATGGAGGCACTAAAGGAATAATGGCATGATTTTGAACAGTTAACTTTGAGTCCGGAGAAAGAGGCAAACATGTCAAATATAGGCGCTATGTCTGAGGAAATTGTGTGAGGAGATTCTCAGGATAAAGGAAGACCGAATGTAGCCCGTCACCTAGCAGGATTCCCCTCGCCTGTCCATGTGCGCGAAGGGTGGCTGCTAGCGATTCGACAGTCAGGGAGAAACGTAGGGGGCCTAAAGGGTATCCCAGACGGTGTCTCTATGAATTGCTACAGGAGCGGAGAACAGTGCTCTGGTTTTCTTCATTGCCAAAGGGTATTTGTAGAGCAGTTTCACCAAGTTAATACATCTGGGGCCCAGTCCATATGGGGCAGGACTACAAACAGGAAATCCCATTCTAAGAAGTTAAATGCTCTTTCCCAAGTCTAGCAACAGGCAGCCAGAGTGCTGCCAAACCCGGGAACCATGCTCCTGGACTCGAAAGAAACTCTACAAATTAAGCAATGTGCTCTGGACTTGAACAAATCCATTTTGATCAGGGTGTATGAGTGCGGGTACTAGAGGGGATGAGCAGTCTGCTAATATTTCGGCTAGTATTTTTATGTATTGAGTAATGCAAGAGGGTAGTATGAATCTAAGATGGAGGGATTGCGGACTGGCGTGGGCAGGAAGATAAGTAATGCCTCATGAAGAGAAGGTGGCAGGCAAGCAGGCTGAAGAGCCTCATCATATAATGTCTGTAGGTGTGGGGCCAGGAGCAGGGCATATGTCTTATAAAACCTGTTCAGGAGACCATCGGACCTGGGGTCTTCCCTGTGACCAGTACTCATATAGCTTCCTGGATCTCCAGTGGGGAAATAGCGCCATCTAGTTTGAGTCGCTGGCCTGGGGGTATAGTGGGTAAGGATATGGGGTATAAGAAGGAGTCAACAATATGTGGGCCTGCAGATACAGCAGAGGTATACATGGAGGTATAATAGCTTACCATTTCGGTGTGTATGGTTTTCTGAGTACGAAGGAAGGAACCAGTAGTGGAATAGAGCACCAGTATGGGATGCCTGGGTTGTTCTTGGCGAACAAGCCACTCCAACAGGGAGCCCGCTCCATCAGCCCCCACGTGTGTCTTGGTTGTGTGCGTAGACCAAATATGACAACGAAGGCACTCCAGAAGTGTGGGGTGTTCACCCTGTGCCAGTAGTGTCATAGTTGGACTCTCGCTCCTTAGCAAGACTGCTGGTTTAGGGGTGAAAGCATGTTTGTTTGTAGGCGACTGAGTCACTGCTACAACAAGTCACAACTGTCGGCCCAACTGTAGGAAAGTGCCCTTTTTGGCGTGGTTACCCCCCACCTTTTGCCTGATATTGATGCTGACTTGACTGAGAGTGTGCTGGGATCTTGCTTACTAGGCCCCAGCACCAGTGTTCTTTCCCAAAACTGTACCATTGGTTCCACCCTTGGCATCCCCCTGGCACACAGTTAAGTCTCCTGTAAGAGGTACCAATGGTACCAAGGGCCCTGTTACCAAGGAAGGTCCCCAAGGGCTGCAGCATGTATTATGCCACCCCTAGGGACTCCTCACCAAGCCCATGCACACTGCTATTGCAGCTTGTGTATGCTTGTGGGGAGAAAAAGACAAAGTCGACATGGCACCCCTCTCAGGGTACCATGCCGACAAACCACCACCTGTAGTGTAGGTAACTCACCCCTCTAGCAGGCCTTACGGGCCTAAGGCAGGGTGCACTAAACCACAGGTCAGGGCATAGTTGCATGAGCAATATGTCCCTACAGTGTCTAAGTACATTCCTAATCATTGTAAGTGCAGTGTGGTCATACTGAGTATATGGACTGGGGGTTCGTCATTACGAACTCCACAGCTCAATAATGGCTTCACTGAAGTCTGGGAAATTTGGTATCACACTTCTCAGCCCATTAAACCCACACTGATGCCAGTGTTGTATTTATTGAAAAATTTACCCAGAGGGCATCTTAGAGATGCCCCCTATATTTTAGCCAAACCTCTAGTGCAGGACTGTCCAGTCTGTGCCAGCCTGCCACTTCCAGACAAGTTTCTGATCACATGGGTTGAGAGCCTTTGTGCTCCCTGTGGCCAGAAACAAAGCCTGCACTGGGTGGAGGTGCTTCACACCTCTCGCCGGCAGGAACTGTAACACCTGGCGGTGAGTCTCCAAGGCTCAGGCCTCCTGTTACAGTGCCCCAGGGCACTCCAACTAGTGATGATGCTCACCCCCGGACAAAGACCCACTTTTGGCGGCAAGTCCAGTGGGAAACTTAGGAAAAACAAGGACGAGTGATCACTCCAGCTAGGACCACCCCTAAGGTGTCCAGAGCTGAAGTGAACCCCCTCCCTGCAGAATCCTCCATCTTAGTTTGGAGGACAGGGACCAATAGGGCTAGGTCTGTGTCCCCCTTCCCCAAAGGAAGTGGACACCGAAAAGGATGTTGTCACCCTGAGGGACAGTAGCCATTGGCTACTGGCCTCTGACCCCGGTAATGCCCCTAAATCCAGTATTTAAGGGCTCCCCTGATCCTAGCTCGTCAGATTCCTGGTGACAAGAAGAAAGACGAAGGACTGCAAAGCTGACCCCCAGCAGAGAAGACTAAAGACACCAACTGACTTGGCCCCAGCCCTACAGGCCTGTCTCCAGCCTCTGAAGCCCTGCTACAAAAAGGCGAAGCATCCTGCAGGACCAGTGACCTCTTAAAAGCCTCAAGAGGACTCCCTGTACCCCAAAGGACCAAGATCTCCCATGGATAGTTGCCCTGTCCAGAAAGAACCTCCAGCAAAGGACTCTAGAACCGCCCCGGATCCACAAGTCCTGTCCACTCTGCACCCAACGCCCATGTCCAGGTGGCCCAACTGGCTACAGCTGGTCCCCAGGCGATTCTGACCTAGTGGCCACCCTGGTTTGACCCCTCCTGTCCAACACGATGACGCCTGCATCCTCAATCCAGAGGGCCCCCCTGACCGCGAGAGATCCGGACAAAGATTCCTGCCGTCCAAAGGTTCTACTGCATCCGCAGCCCCTGGTCTTGGGGAATCCGACCTCTGCTCCAGCAACGTTCAGCAGGCAGCCCTCCTCCTTGTCCAGCCTGTGGTTTTCCGGAACCGACCCCCTGGACCTAGCCTGCAGTATCTTTGTGACCCCCAGAGTACCCCTACTGAAAAGCCTGGGGAGGCTGACTCTTTGTTTGCATCGTGCATCATGCATCGTGCCGCTGAGTGTGTGTGTTTGGTGCTGACTTGGGGGCCTCCCCCGCCCGGTGCTCACCTAAACCCCCGAGGTCTGTCCTCCGAAGACACGGGTACTTACCTGCAAGCAGGCCTGATTCCGAGTGCCCCCCAGTTTCCATAGGACCCCATTTTAAAACCTACATAATTTTTACCTCTACACCTGGCCGGCCCCGTGTTGGTGGGTGTTTGGGGTTAACTTGAACCCCAACCTGTGGACATCCTAACCCCCGGAGACTGGAACTATAAGTCTTGTACTTAGCTCAAAACTATACTAACTTTTCTTTCCCCCCTAGAACTGTTTCTGCAAATTACACTGTCAACTTTTAAAAGAGATATTTGCTATTTTCTTGAAAACCATTTAACTTGCCAAATTGAAACAAAGTGGTTTTGGTACATATGTTGGATACTTATTTGAAAATGTACTTACCTGCAACTTTAAACTTGTGGTTCTAGAAATAAAGTAACAACATATATTTTTGCTATATAAAAAGAATTGGCTTGGAGTTAGTCATTGAGTGTGTGCCTCATTTACTGCTTGTGTATGTACAACAAATGCTTTGCACTACCCTCTGATAAGCCTAAGTGCTCAACCACAGTACCACAAAAGAGAGCATTCGTTTTATCTGTTTTATCCTCTGTTAAGCCTCTAGGGAACCACTGGACTCTGTGCACACCATATCTCATTTTGATATAGTATATACAGAGCCAGATTCCTACACAAACCCTCCAGGCTCACAAGCAGTACCTCATCAAAATTCAGAAAGCAAAGGTGATTTCTGGCTGCCTTACGCATGGACTTTAGAGTAGACCTCTCAGGGAAGTCGTGGTGGAATGGAAGGTACCCATTTCTCACGTTAGCAGCAAGTCTCATACACACATAGGCAATGAAGGAGATGCAGGAGAGTTTTCAATGTATTTATTGAAAATACTGCAATCTACAATAAAATGCATGTGCTGCAATGATTAGGATAATGAACAGTAAAAGAAGCAGAATTGTGAAGATGAGAGTTATAAATATAAATGCCCCGCCATCTTACAATAAACATGAGATATAAAATTCCTAACCAAGAAAACCTAATCTCTACCCTAAAGACAGCTAGGTATGATAAACCTAATATACCAGTACCATGTCCATGAGAAGCGCCCTCCAAATCCTTGTTACCTTGGAATGAGGTCTCTAGGTCAGACTCTGTGGTGACACAAAGGTTGAGTTCTACTGCAAGGTGACGTCTAGCATAGATCACATCTGGAATAAACCCCTCTAATGACCTTGTCCGTGTGAGGTGTATTTATACAGATCATGTGGGATCCCTGACGCAGGTATGTTCCTAAACAACTGATAATGTGGCAGATTTGTTGACAGGAATTGCATAAACAATCCCTAACAAGTGCACATGATGTTTCTATCACGGGTAAGTGGGAAAGGGACATGATGACAATACTTACATGTATCACTGATAGTGACGTAGATAATGAAGCATTCTTAGAACGGCACTGATAATGAAAATCAAAATATTTCTTATAAAATGTAAGTACATGGCGAAAGCTAAAAGAAATCATAAAATAAATGAAATATAACAGAGCAAGCTAAGTAGATAGAAGGTCACTATGGGGATCATTATGAACACGGTGGGATTCCCCACCGTGTTCATGCTGGCGGTCTAAACACAGACCGCCAGCCCGTTGAAGACCCCACCGGCTCAATAATGAACATTCTACTGGGCCAGCGGGCAGAAACAGTGTTGGGCCTGGACATTGCCGAGGGCTCCACATGGAGCCGTCGTCAATGCCACAGTGCGGCGGGTGCAGCAGCACCCATCGCGCATATCACTGCCTGTAAATCGTGCAGTGACCTGCGCGACGGGGTTGTGCACGGGGGCCCCTGGAGCACCTCTCCTGCCAGCCTTTCCCTGGCGGGAGAAATCGCCAGGGAAATGCTGGAGGAACACAGGTTCTTTATCCGCAACGTTTCCCTGTCGGATAGAGAACTCTGCCATCGTCAGGCTGTCTGGTGGCGGTAGCCTGGCGGTGGCAGAGGGCCGCCTGTGGCGATCCCCCTGTGTTAGGAATATGGTGGTCCAGACCGCCATGCTGGTAGCAGTATTTTTCACCACCGCTGGCATGGCGGTCTGGACTGCCATGTTTATAATGAGGGCCTATGTGACGAGGGCACAGGCCGGCAAGCCAACGGCTAAGCTGACTCCTGTGTCCCAAGGGGAAACTAAAATGGATTCACCACTGTAGAGGTCTCTCCTTGTGTTCTGGTGACAGGCTAGCTAGTGATTCATGACCCAGGAGGTTGTGTTTAATATGGGAGATGTCCCTGGCAAGCATCCCCCTAACATTCCATGTATATTCCAAACAGTGGCCCCTAATAACAGCCTTAAAGGCATCCCATTCAAGAAGTTTAGTCAAAGCTGTATTAGCATTGAGCTTAAAATGTTCCTCTATAGCTGTTCCCAGCAAGAAGCGGAAAAGGGGGACTTTTAGTGCTGTAGGCTGCAGACATCATGTGGACATTGGGGGAGGCTCAGCATCCCAATTCAGACGTAAATTTGGTGATTATGATCAGAGTAAGTACAATCTAGGCAATCTATTTAGGTTATGTGGGGAAGGGGTCTGGTGTGCCAATCAGTCTATCTATGCGGACATGCAAGTTGTGAGGGCCGCAATAAAAGGAATAGACTCTAGTGTGAGCATTGCAGAGCCTTCATATGTCTGACAGTCACCAGTGTTTGAGCCAGAAGGCCAGTGCCTAGGCGTTGGACATGGTGACTGTACGGGGAGGGAAGGGACGGTGCGGTCTATGTTAACATCTAATACACTACTGAAGTCTACACCCAGAAGCCATGGTATCCCATTCCAGCGTCAAAGTATCCCTGATAATCTGGTGACGAACCCATATTGGTCAACATTTGGTGCATAAATGGAACCAATAAGTGTATAAAGCCCCTCAAGGTGTCCCTCTACCAGAACGTTTTGGCCCTCTGTATCTACAAGTGTTGTGTTCATAATAAATGGGATGTTAGCTTTGATCCACACTAGAGTGTGGTAGACCTGTCAGCTATTGGTGTTGTTTCCCCCTTTTATTTTTGCTTCTGGCCTCCTGTTTTTGATCCTGTGCTGAATTTCATTTTTGCTGGCTTTAGGACTCCAGGCACTTTACCACTGCTGACCAGTGCTAAAGTGCTCTCTGTCTCAATCATATTGGTGATTGGGTTATCTATGATTGTAATATTTGATTTACTAGTAAATCCCTAGTATAGTGCACCATGTGTGTCCAGGGCCTGTGAATCAAATACTAAAAATGGGCCTGCAGCACTGATTGTGCCACCCACATAAGTAGCCCTGTAAACGTGTCTCAGACCTGTCACTGCAGTGTCTGTGTGGGCAGTTTTAAAACTGCCATGTCGACCTGGCAAGTGCAACCACTGGCCAGGGCCACACCTTCTCTTTTACTACATGTAAGTCATCCCTAAGGCAGGCTCAAGGCAGCTACAGAGGCAACGTGCAATGTATTTAAAAGGTATGACATGTACTGGTGTGTTTTACATGTCCAATAGTGGAATACTGCCAGATTTGTTGTTCACTACAGCAAGGCCTATCTCTCCCATAGGGTAACCTGGGGATTTCCTTGAAATATCTTTTAAGTGTAATTTCCCATTAGGAGCAGATAGAGTTATGAAGTTTGGGGTCTCTGAGCTCACAATTTGAAAATACATGTTTTGATGATTTTTTTTTTTTTAAATTGTAGGTTTGAAAATGCCACTTTTAGAAAGTGGGCATTTTGTTGCTTAAGCATTCTGTGCCTCTTTCTTCCGGTGGAATACACGTCTGGGTCAGGGTAACAGTTGGGCTGTTTGTGAATTCACTCTAGACAGTCACACAAAGAGAGCTGAGGTGTGCCCTGCATTTCCTGATGGGTATTCCTGAGCTAGAGCGGTGGGAGGAGCTGACACCTGCACCTGAATAGGACTGTGCCTGTCCTTACACAAAGCAGTTTCCAACCCCCTGGAGTGTGACTGGGGCCAGGGCAGGGGAAGGTAGAGTCCTCTGCACTACAAAGTCTTCTCTTTGAAGTCTGCCTACTTCAAAGACAAAAAGGTGTATAAGTACTGGACCTCTGACACCACAAAGTTAGAACACTTTTGGACTGAGGACATTCTGCCAGGAAAAAGAGCTGGATGCTATAGGAGGGACTGTTACTCTGCCTGTTACTTTGTTGTGGGGGCCTGCTGCTTGCTCTCTACATCCTGCTTTCCAAGGTCCTCCAAGGGCTTGAACTGAGCTTGCCTCCTGTAAGAAGTCTCAGGGCCACCAAAGACTTCATCTGCTGATGCTGCTTCTGCTGAGAGTCCTGACTTGCCAAGTGGTGCCAACTCCAGTCCTTACACCCTTGGAAGTGTAAGCTGGTGACATGAAGTAGAAAATCCATGCTCTGACGTGCTGCAGTGGAAGAATCGATGCAGCACATGTCCCGCGGCTGGAGAATGGACGCAGAGAATGTCTTGTGGCTACAGAATCAACGCAGCACCTGTTTCACTGTGGCTCAATCAACACAGCACGTCTGGATTTTCCACACATTGTCCTCGGGTCGTCAATTTCTCATCGACCATGCACCACAGCAAGGAACTGAGGCTGCGTGTCTGGAAATCAATGCATCACCTTTCCTGCGAGGAAAAAATCAAAGCATCAGCTCCCCTGCCAGTAAGGAACCAATGCATCGCCTCTCCTGAGAGGAAAGAATCGATGCATCACCTTCCCTGCGCAGTAAGGAACCAATGCATGACTTTGCTTTTCGGAGCCTCACCTACTCTGTGGCTTGCATCATCTTTGTTTTTGACGCATCCCAGGTACTTTATGCTAAAAACATACAATCATTGAGTCCTATGGATTAAGACTCATTTCAACTTTTAAAAAGTGTATCTTTACTTGTGTATGTTGGATTTTTGTCATTTCGGTCTTGTTTTACTCAGATAAATATTGTCTATTTTTCTAAACTGGTATGGAGTCCTTTTGCAGTGTTTCCACTGTGTTACTCTGTGCGTGTGTACAGATACTTTACACATTGCCTCTGAGATAAGCCTGACTGCTCGTGCCAAGCTACCAAGGGGGTGAGCAGAGGTTATCTTAGCTGTGTGACTTCCTTACCCGGACCCTCTCAGCATGGATGAGGGACAACTGCCTAAAACTCAACATCAACAAGACGGAGGTGTGTGAGCAAACACACAATCCTCTGGAACAACTCCTGGTGGCCGTCGGAACTCGGACCCATGCCCACTCAGAATGACCACATCCACAACCTCGGCATCATACTAGACAGCAAGCTCTCCATGAAACGACAGGTCAATGACGTGTCCTCAGCCTGCTTCCACAAGCTCTGCAAAATCTTTACGTGGCTCCCCATCAACACCAGGAAGCAGTGGCGCATGCATCATCACCAGCTGACTGGACTACGGCAACGCACTCTATGCAGGCACCTCCACTGAGCTCATACAAAGACTTGAGTCGATCCAGAATACAGCCACCAGACTGATCCTCAACCTACTAAAAAAAGCCCACATCATTCAGCACCTGAAAGAACTCCGCTGGCTCCCGGTCCAGCAGAGATGCCAATTCAATCTCCTGACCCATGCCTACAAAGCCCTCTACAACCAGGGACCTGCCTACCTGAACCACCGGCTACACTTCCACCATCCCTCTAGGGACCTCCACTCTGCACGCCTTGCCCTCGCACAGATCACCTGCGCAAGCCATTGCTGCACGGAGGACGCTCTTCCTCCCATCTCATCGCCAAAGCTTGAAACGTCCTCCACCTCCGACCCTCAATGACAGACTTCAGAAACAGGCTAAAGAGTGATTCTTCGAATGAGACCCACAGCTAAGCGCCTGGAAACCCTTGTGGGTGACAAGCTGCGCTATACAAATACTATCTGATTGATTGATTGACTAGAGTGAGGGTCTCTACTTGGACAGAGTGCAAACCTCTGCCAACTAGAGACCCCATTTCTAACAGAGTGCCTCTGGGGTATGTGGAGTATTTTGTGGAAAATATATGCCCACACCAGCGACATTGCAGTTTTCCAGCTACAGCCAGTGTCAAGTGGGATTCTTGCAACAAAGCGATGTGGCTAGAGTGGCAGTGTAAGTATGAATATACTGCATATCTGCGCGAAGGGGTATGCATCCTGCCGCCACAATTGGGACATGCTAACCACTCCATGGTGTGAGTTAGGAAGAGGTGCAGACAATGAAGGAAACAATAACTAAAACCAGGGTAACAGGGAATTAGCAAACAGTTAATACCATAAGGGCAGAGGAACATCATATATCTTCCCAAACCAATGAACACATGTGTTAATGGTGGAGAAGTGTCTAGTAGGGTGTGTGTGTGTGTGTGAAGAGACCCCCTCCCACACCTCCTCCTTACCTGGTAATCTGGCCATGGTTCCCCATCTCTTTTCTTCTGCGGTGAACGGCCAGGAATAGCTGAAAGGGAAGAAGGACAAAGTATTAGAGAACAGGAAGCCAATACGGGGAAGGTCACCGATACTAATGAGGGACTTGCCCTGTTAGGAAGTACAGGACAGAGTCAAGTGCCTAAAAAGAGGAACAGGTCAGCTGTGAAAAGAGATCACTTTCTTGGGATCCTTGCAGGTGAAGCCATGCGGGGAAACAGATGTAGAAAGAAGACACCAGGAAGACTCTGAGGAGCCTGGTAAGGAACAACATGTGGAAGCCAAGTCCAAAACAGGCCGCGAGCAGGAGGAAGAGGAAGCTAGTCACCCGCACTACCCCCAGGAAACCAAGACTGTGACAGAGAACAAAGTGCCCGGAATCTGGTGCGAGGACTTGTGGACGCTGCCAGTGGAAGCCCCAGAGCCCACCACAACTCTACAGAGTTGTGGCTAGTGTGGTGAGTAGGGAAGGGGCAGGAACCACAAGGTTTTGTAAAGCAAGGAAATGTAAGGTGGGGGAGACCTGAACTTAAGGGAATTTCAGTTAATTGGGCACTCTCCCATATACAAAGTAGGAGTACCCTTATGTTTATTTGTATTTTGTTTCTGAACAACCCTGAGTGCATGAAGCACCCCTTCTCCTTAAAACTGTACCTCCATCCCTGATCCTGAAAACGATTTGTCAGCTCGTTAGCACCACCCACAGAAGTAGGGAAACAGCCCTCATGGGAAACCCCGGGTGCTATTGTGACGGTAGCCACATATACTTGAAACCAACGTACTTACAGCATTATGGGGGGATGCGGGAGCACCGCCAACAGGCTGGCGGTGCCCCGCAGGGCATTCTGAGCGCGGCAGTTTGGCCGCGGTCAGAACAGGAAAACCGGCGGTCTCCCGCCGGTTTTCCGATGCCCTCAGGAATTCTCCATGGCGGCGCAGCTTGCTGCGCCATCATGGGGATTCCGACACCCCATACCGCCATCCTGTTCCTGGCGGTTCGCCTGCCAGGAACAGGATGGCGGTATGGGGTGTCGTGGGGCCCCTGGGGGCCCCTGCAGTGCCCATGCCAATGGCATGGGCACTGCAGGGGCCCTCGTAAGAGGGCCCCACAAAGAATTTCAGTGTCTGCTCAGCAGACACTGAAATTCGCGACGGGTGCAACTGCACCCGTCGCACCTTCCCACTCCGCCGGCTCCATTCGGAGCCGGCTTCCTCGTGGGAAGGGGTTTCCCGCTGGGCTGGCGGGCGGCCTTCTGGCGGTCGCCCGCCAGCCCAGCGGGAAAGCCAGAATGGCCTCCGCGGTCTTTCGACCGCGGAGCGGCCATATGGCGGTTCCCTCCAGGTGGGCGGCTCCCGCCGCGGTCAGAATGACCCCCTATATGTGCTCCTTTTTCCAGGGAGACTGACAGCAGCACCAAACAGGGAAACACCTGCTAAAAGAAGGAAACTGGGAAACAACCTCATCACTCCAGATCCGAGAAGAAGGAGGAGAACAGAGACATTAGACCCATTCCAATAGAGACCCCCCCCCCCCGGGAATTTGGTCAACAATTGTTGTTGTATCTCAATAAAGAAAGTACGATTCATAAATTAACCAAGCCCCCGAAGCTAAATTTCCACACATCCCTCATACAGTGTGCCACACAAGCAACAAGAGGAAGATAAAGACACCCCTTATGCAGCTTAATCACATTACAACCAAGCCCACACCATACATAATGTAAAGTAGAATGTAATGCAAGGCAATGTACGCATGACAATGTTCCACAGTTGCGGTGAGCACCCCCTTCCAGGTTGGCGTTGGGGGAAGAAGGCAATGGGACCAAGGGGAAGGAAGAGGGGGAGGTAAGGGAGAAGGGGAGGGGGAAGAAGAGATGAGGAGATAAAAAGGGGGACTGAGGACGGGGGTTCATCTTACTCTGTCTGTTTCAATCAGACCATGGTTATTGGACATGCATTGCAGCAAAAGAGAAAAGGGTACCATACAATGCAAAATAGTGTTCAGCCAAGGTCTTCAGAAGCTTCAGGGATCATCCAGGAAGGCATGTCAGAACCTAGCCTAGCAGGCCAGGCCGACAATGAGCTGTCATCACTGGAGGATATGGATAGTTCTTCATCGAGTTGTGATAAAGGTGCTAGGGCCCAGATTGTAGCAGCGGCCTAAAGGGCCATACGTCATTCTTGGATCATCTGCTCCAGGTCATGGGTGTTATGCGATCTCGAGGAGCAGTCCCGTCAGTGTCATCGGTGTCTGCGACCTTCCTCCACTGTGACAGCCACAGGGGTAAGTCAAGAGCTTTCAATCCACTCCCCTCCACCTGTAGGGTTGGTGAAGAGGGACATCAGGCCATTGTGTATCCTGCGAAGTCTCACCAGGAATAGAAGGAAGTATCTGACCCCCAGTGCTCAGAGGTGCCTCTTGACTGCAAGACAGGAGTAATGTTGCCGCTGTACTGTCAGGGTTTAATCAGGAATATTATGATCTGTGAGTTCTCCACTGTCAGGTCAGGCAATTTGCGGTCGTGGTAGTGCAACAGACGGAGCACCACAGGCTGGACGTTGGATAGAGGGGGAAGTCAAAGTGGAGGGACCTATGGGCTCATTCAATTGAGAAAAAAGAGGGATAGAACAGCTGTGGGAAGAATACTGAGCAGCCAGTCCTCTGCATAGAAGACCAGGTGTAGGAGGCTGGCTCAGTTTATGATGTACACCTATGGTGTGGCACCCTATACTGAGTCCAGGCAACCCTTAGTGATAGTGTTTAGGTGTCCAGATCGCAAAAGCTCTTTAGGGGTAGCTGTGGTGAGCAGCTAAAGCTTATCTAGGAGGAGTGTAAAGCAC
The DNA here is from genome assembly GCF_031143425.1 of Pleurodeles waltl. Taxonomy (NCBI): domain Eukaryota; kingdom Metazoa; phylum Chordata; class Amphibia; order Caudata; family Salamandridae; genus Pleurodeles; species Pleurodeles waltl. Next base: position 1,375,819,644 of record NC_090446.1, on the reverse strand, counting down.
TTGCAATACCACAATAGTCAGTCAGTAACCAATCACAAGAAAGAACCACAACAGGTGTTGCAAAAATAAAGATGTATTTATTACAACACTAAAGTTACTCTAACTTTGGTATATCTCCACCTTGAGATATCACCACACACAAATATGCACATAGCAATAATCAGGAAAAGCATAAAAATACATGGGACCCTATGGCGGGGCCAAACCATATACTAAGAAAGTGGTATAAGAATAGAGGTGCCCAACCAGGGGCTGGGGGAGTAGGAAATTACCAGAGGTAAGTACTAGAAATCCCACAGGCGCCGGGTGCAGTGTTGTTATCGAGCCGGGTGTCCCATAGTCTAACACAGGACCATCACATTTGGATTTGTATGAATTCAGGACCCTTGCCAGTTGACCTCGAGAAAAGCAGTTGGCACAAAGAAGGAAGGAGAGTGCCCCACCCGTGGATACCGAGAAGACCAGAGTGCCTAGACCAAGGAGTCCAGGTGCATAGGGGTGAAGTGGTGTCAAAAACCCTCGCTGGAATCAATGGAAGCCTCAGTTATCCAGCTGCTGTAGCGACCCCTGGGCCTGGTCGGTGGAACGCAAAGGTGGATTCTAGACAAGAGGAACCTGAAAAAAAGCGGACAGTGTCCAGACTACTAGGAGATGTCCAAGCGGTGCAGGTCGGCAATGCCCACACTTGGAGGTGAAGTTCCTGCAGGACAGTGAAAGAAGAAGTCCAGCTGCGGAGTCCAGGGGGATGTAGGAGATCCTTGGAGTCGGTTGCCGGTTGCAGGACGGTCAGTGGCCAGCAGGACCACCAACAAGCCTTGGCAAATGCAAATCGCAGTTGCAAGGAAGTTTGTAGATTATAGAGGACCAGCAAGGACCTAGTGAGTCAACTCTTAAAAAGGAGTCAGGGCAAGTCTTCAGCAGGTAGGAAAGCTAGCTGGAGTTCGAGGAGCCCCCACGAGTGACCCACTGGCAGCAAGCACAGGGAGTCGCAAGTAGGTCTCAGCAGCACAACAAGCAGGAGTCTTACGTCCCAAGAGCTGCAGAGGGGGAGCTGAATCTTGAGTTGCAAAGTGCTGGGGAGAGGGGCTTCTTGGAGCTCAAAGATGTTCTTGGAGCAAGAGCCAACAAGCTTTGGCAAGAGCAACAGTCCTGGTGCACAGGAGTTCCGTTCCAGTGGCTGCAGCAATGGTCCACCGTCTCCCAAGTTGGTCAGAAGACAAGTTGGACGCAGAGAGGACCACAGAACCACCACCCGCGAGCAGAGCCTTTACTTTGTCCATGGGACAGCAGGATCCACTGGTCGGTTGTCGTTGTCCTGAGGTGCCTGCAGATGTAGGGGAGGGACTCCTTCACTCCAAGGGAGATTCCTTCTTGTTTCTTGGATGCAGGCAGAGTCCTTCTGACCCTGGAGGATGCATAGGGTGTTGCAGAAATCTTACAGGAGCTGGAGAAACAATGTTGCAGTGGGAGCCCTACCAACTGGATACAGTCGTTTCAGTTCCAAAGGCAGACCAGAAGCGGTTCCGGAGGCGAGAAGCAGAAGATGTCTTGCAGAGAGTTCCTTGAAGAGTCTTGCGTGAAGAATCTGAGGAGCCCCCCTTAGGGGAGCCCTTAAGTAATCCGAAAAGGGGGTTGGTCACTCTTTGAAGTGACCCACATATCAGAGGGGGTGAGGGGCTAACCAGTCAGATGCTACTAGGGGCCTCTGCAGATCTTATTTTCAAGATGGCAGAATCAACCAGCCACCTGGCACAGCTCTGTGCACATCCCTAGGGGAGGGGCTGGACAAGGGGGGTGGTCACTCCCTTTTCCTTTGTGTGTTTTTGCACCAGAGTGGGAGCCAGGGTCTGACAGTCAGACCTCATAAGGCTGCACAGAACTGGGAGATCCTCTAAGGAACCACAATGGCAGGCCTCCAGACACATTTACATGGGCTACCATGGGCGCACAATACATGCTGCAGCCGATGGGAGATGCCTGGTGTACCAATGCCCTGGGTACCTAAGTACCATATACTAGTGTCTTACATGGGTGCACCAGTATGCCAATTGTGGGGTGTAAAGTTTACCAGCAACCAAATTTAGAGGAGAGAGAACACGCATTGGAGTCCTGGTTAGCAGGAACTCAGTGCACTAGACCTAAACACACTGACATCAGGGAAAAAGTGGGGTAACTTTTTCAGAAAGATGCTACTTTCCTACACCAGGTTTGGACTCTCCACTTTTCTGGTAGGCCAACAAGGTAAATGTTATTCCTGCAGGACCGCCCCTCCGCATTTTCAAATCTTTCCTCCAGGACACAGACCTATTTGCTCAGTGCATCAATCAATCAATCAATCAATCAGGCATTGCTTATATAGCACAGCTACTCACCCGTAAGGGTCTCAAGGTGCCGGGGGGAAGAGAGGTTTGCGTAGCTATCATCACTGATGTGGTTCTCCAAAAAGCCATGTCTTCAGCTCCTTCTTGAAGTTAAGAATGGAGGTAGTTTGTCTGAGGTGAAGCAGTAGGGTGTTCCAGGCCGTTGCTGCAATGTGGGAGAAAGAGCGTCCCCCTGTTCTTGATTTCCTGATACAGTGTACTTCAGTGAGGGAGAGCTGGGCTGATCGGTGGGTCCTGTGGGGGTAGGTGAAAGTTTAGTCGGCTGTTCAGGTAGCCTGGTCCAGTCTCATGGAGGGCTTTGTGGGCGTGGCTGAGGATCTTGAAGGTGATTCTTTTTTCTATTAGAAGGCAGTGAAGTGTTTGCAGGTGCTGAGAGATGTGGCAGTGTCGGGGCAGGTCAAGGACCAGTGTGGCATCGGCATTCTGGATGTTCTGTAGTCTGTGCATGAGCTTCTTGTTGATCCCGGCGTAGAGCGCGTTGCTGTAGTCCAGTCTGCTGGTGATAAGGGCGTGTGTGACAGTCTTCTTGTGTTCCACCGGGATCCATTTGAAGGTCTTCCATAGGAGGCGGAGGGTGTGGAAGCAGGTCGATGTGACGGAGCTGATTTGGTGGTCCATGTTGAGTTTGGCGTCCAGGATGATCCCGAGGTTTCGGGCTTGGTTCGTGGGGGTGGGTGGGTTTCCGAGGGCGGGTAGCCACCATGAGTCGTTCCATGCGTTGGGTTGCGGCCCCATGATGAGAACTTCTGTCTTGTTTACGTTGAGTTGGAGGCAGCTGTTTTTCATCCAGTTGGCTACTGCTCCCATGCCTTCACAGAAGCTGTGTCTGGCTATGTTGGGTTCGTTGGATAGGGAGAGGATGAGTTGGGTGTTGATTCCGTAACTCTAAGAGCGTTTAATCCTTTCTCGGTCTCCAGTGCCTGGGATTGTATTGTTGATATAGTGAGCTCAGTGTTTTGGACTTTGTCAGCTAGATTATGGTGATCCGCACATGGCAGGGTTAGATCTGCTGCCATCGTGTCCTTTGTTCCACCAAAGTGTGAGAGATTTCAATAGCCACCAAGACTGCATCTAGCTTGCTATCTATAGATGCAGGTTCAGTTTCATAAGCCAGAGGAGTGGAGCACACATTTGCAGGCGAGGGGTCCCTCTTAGATGGGTTGGGGTGTTTTGGGGGGCACCAGGGCAACCCATGGCAAATGGCATTCGGCGTGTGATGGTGGGGATCTGGAGCCTTCCAAGATGCTAGGCCCACTTACGTATGTTAGCCACACAAAGCAGGACAACGTAGCACAAGCAGCTCAGTCTGCAGTGCCTGTGCTCTGCAGCAGAACATGTGTTGTAGTCTGTACAGTCCAGAGTAGGTTTCAGGGTGAGTGTCCTCCATGTGGAGATGGGGAGGCAACACTCAGGATCAGGGCCCGCTTGCACTTCCAGTGTCCTAGGAAGTGTGCAGCACGAGCAGCCCCGCAATACCAGTCCAAGGGCATCAGTGGATGATCCAGGGAGTTCAGTGGGTAAACAACTTGGTGGTGCAGTATGTGATGTACGACTGAACAGAGACTCAGTAGCTGGTGAGGGAAAGTATGGAGGGGGCCAAATCAAGGCCGCACCGATAGACATAACAGGGACATAAGAGGCAGAGAACGCCGTGGGGCATATTGGGCCACAGTACCGGTAAACAGGCAGGGAAAGTATCTGGTTTCCAAAGGCTTTGAAGGATTATGGCGAGGGACAAAGATTGTAGGTATGGTTGGCGCCATTGCCATGAGAGTCAGTAGGGAGGTAAAGCATAATACTCCAGGCTTCGATGTGAATGAGGCACTTAGGCATGAAGTGTGAGCCTGTATATACAATGTGGTTCAATCACACTGTCCATGGGCCAGGTGCCTGGAAGGCAGCTGAGGTGTGACGTGGTCCCAAAGCATCCAATACACCGCATTGCATGAGTCTCTCCTTTGTAAGGTTCGGGGGCCGCCAAATGGAAAAGGCCACAGAGCACTTTTCAGTAGGGGGTGACAGCCCCGTAGGAGCTCAGATCAGGCGTGCCAGATGTAGGAAAGTCACTCTTTTTGTGGTTACCCCCACGTTTTGCCTGCTATCAGTATGCTTTGACTGTTTTCACTGGGATCCTGCTAACCAGGAAGCCAGTGATTGTGCTCTCTCTCTCCAAATTTGGTTGCCTAGGATTTTCTACACCCCACAATTGCTATATTCGTCCCCACATATAAGTCCCTAGTATATGGTACTTAGGTACCCAGGGCATTGGGGCCCCGGGGTCCCTCATGGGCTGCAGCATGTATTATGCCACCCATGAGAGCACATATAAAATGTGGCTGCATCCCTGCCGTCACAGCCGGCATGAAAAGTTCACTGTAAGTCACTTCTATGGTAGGCCTTCCTAACCCAGAGGGCAGGGTGCAAGTACCTGTGGGTGAGGGCACCCCTGCATGAGCAGAGGTGCCCCTACGAACTCCAGCTCCATTATACTGGACTTTGTAAGCGGGGAAAGTCATTTTACCTGTGTACTGGACACAGGTCACCTACCCGTGTCGAGCTACATAATGGTAACTACGAACCTAGGCATCTTTGGTACCAAACATGTCAGAATCATACACCAATACTGTTGCCAGTATTGGTTGTATGATTCCATGCACTCTGGAGGCTCCCTAGAGGTGCCCCCAGCATTGCTCCTACCAGTCTTCTGGGGTTTTTGGGCAGCCCACTCTGCTGCCACCCCTTAGACAGGTTTCTGCCCTTCTGCTGCTTGACTAGCTCAGGCAGAGGAAGGCAGAACAAAGGATTTCCTGTGGGAGAAGGAGGTAACACCCTCTTCCTTGGAAATAGGCTTTGGGTAGCCTTCCCAAGCTACCGGTATGCTTTGAAGGGCAAATTTGGTGCCCTCCTTGCACACCCCAGTTTGCCCCGGTCCCTGTTCTGGCATGAAACTAGACAAAGGAAAGGGGAGTAACCACTTCTCTGTACATCACCACCCTAGGGGTGGTGCCCAGGGCTCCTCAAGGTGGCCATTTGATTCTGTCATTATGAATCCAAGGTGGGCAGAGGCCCCTGGGAGCATCTCATTGGCCAGGTCAGGTAGGTGACGTGACAGCCTCCTCTTTGTAGGTGGTCACCCTGCTAGGTGACCAATCCCCCTTCCTGCGTTATTTAGGGTCTCCCTCTTGTGTGGGTCCTAAGATTCGATGTCCAATATTCCAGCAGGACTCCTCTGCATAGTTTACTTCATCTTCTGGCCATTGGGACTGCAACTGGAACCTCCAGGGACCGACAATATGCAACTTCAGCAACGTTTCCGCTCTGCAACATTGTTTCTCCAGCTACTTCCAGCAACTGCAATATTTCCCCGGCTGTGCATCCTCTGAGGGCGGCAAGCCTCCAGTCTGCACAGGAAGTAAGAGGAAATCTCCCTTGGAGTGAAGGAGTCACTCCCCTGCATCTGCAGGCACCAACTGTAACAAAGATTAGCTGCATGGATCTGCTCTCCTCCGGAACTGCATGGATCCTGCATCACAGGTTGCGGTCTGGATTGGACCCCCTGGTCCTCTTTACCAGCTGTCCTCCAGCTGTCCATCTTGGGAAATGGTAAGCCCTTGCCTCTCCTTGTAGGTCAGTACCCATGTGCACCACGACTCTTGCACTTACCAAGGCTTGTTTGCTCCTCCTCCAAGGGATCTTCAGGCTTTGTGTAGCCCCGGCCTCCAGCACTCCTTCCTGCAAAGTAAAGTCTCCTGCCAGCTGCTCCAGCTACATATAACTACTCTTCAGGTGTGCTGAGTGGGCCTCACTGCGACTCCTGTGCCTGCTGCCAGTGGGTTGCCAGCTTCAGCAGCCGGGAGAGTCACAAGAACAGGGTGTTGCCCCCTCTTCTTGTGACTCTCCCGGCTGCTGAGGGTCACCCAAGACTCCCCTCCTTTGGTCGAGTCCCCTGAACTTTGCTAGTCTTCTTCAGCGTTGCAAACCTTCTTTTCCATTTCTTGCATTTGCCAAGGCTTGTTGGTGGTTTGCCAGCACCACTGACTGACTGCATCTCGACTGCTGGCGTGAAACATCACCTGCATCACTTCTGGACCTCCTCTTCAGCTCATGTGCTGCACTCCTGACCTTCTTTGTCCACCGTCGACCTGATCCTGCATCCACAGAAGGGTGGGTAGTGGCTCCTGCCACAACCAGACACTCCATCTCGAACTGGACTTTTTCCCTTTCCTTTGCAGGTCCTCTTCTGTCAGGATCCACCTTTGGGGTCTTCCAGTCTTGGTTGGGTATTGCATAATCATTTTCCAAAGTTTTCCTGTTGGTTTTAGGGAAAATCAGGTACTTACCTCTGCTCTCCTGGTCGCTGGGGGTCATTCTGGTACTCACCTCTAAGGGGTTCCTAGTTTCTACAGCTCCCCTCTACAGATTCCACTTCCTTGGGTAGGGGACTGCTTTTTACATTCCACTTTTTTAGTACTTGGTTTGGCCTTCTTGTAGAGCCCTCACTATTTGCTAATACTTTTGCCAATGTTTATTATTTTCTATGCTATTTACCTATTGCTAATGTGTATACAATAGTTTGTTTACTTACCTCCAGTGGGGGGATTGCCTATTCAGTGTTCTAGTATTTGTGTTACTATAATAAAGTACCTTTATTTTTGTAACACTGTGTGGTTCTTACATGTGTTTAAGTGCTGTGTGGCCATAGTGGTATTGCTTAAGCTTTGGATGTCTCCTAGATAATCCACATCCACAGGCTTCCTAGACAGTGCCTACACTTCACTAATCGGGGATCCTGAACGTGGTATAAGTTGATAACCAGTGCTTTAAATGGGCCGGTACTGAGTACCAGCACTTTTTTATTTTTAGAGGGAGAGTACTGGCACACCTCAAGAAAAATATAATACTTTTAATTGGAGAGTACCGGCACTTCTCAGAAACAAGAAAGTACTCTGGCACAGAGTACCTTCACTTTAATTTTTCCATTTCAAGCACTGGTGATAACACCATAGGTACTCATCACACACCAGGCCAGCTTCCTACACCAGGGACACACTAGGCCAGAGAACAAAGGACGAGTGGCAATACTGTGCTGCCCACACAGGTCCTTCCAGCAGGAGACAAGGCACAAGCAGATCCAGCAGGCAGCCAGGTAGGTGACTACGGCCCTGTCCAGGTCAGTCACGGTAGCCGGCTACAGCGCATGCAGGTAGAGCGCAGCACCCACTCTCGGGGGTGCGGGTTTCACCTCAGATAGTGACCCGTGGGGAAGTCAGCAGGCAGCCCCTCGCCTCACTTTATGCGGCTTGACAAGCGGCACATGTAGCACACAGCAAAGGCAGGTACTGAGGCGTCTCACTGGTCACATGGTGCAGCTGTGCTGCAGGGGCGCCGCCGGAGGGCCAGGCTCCCCGATTCTGCTACAGAATCATTGGTTGCAGGTAATAGACAGCTCAGCTGGGCTGCCAGTCGAGGTATTTTCATCAGTGAATTCAGATTGCACAAGCATTCAGATTGCGCGGGAGGACAGGATAAAGGGCAGATGTTGGGGTAAGAGTAGTGGAGCCGTACAAAAACAGTGCTGCCATTTTAGCAATGCAAGCCGCGTTCCGCTTGGTGTCAAGTATGCTTGATAAGGCACCAATATGTTACATGGTCTAGATTTAGGTGGCATAAAGTTTTTCAGTGTGTTGCTACATAATATAGGGTCATGTCGCCATTCCTCAATAGTGAGGAGTGCCTCCCTGCTCCATCACGTAGCCTAGAAGGGCAATCAGAGGGTCTGACACCAATTTAACATCTACTATTCGGGTAATCTCTGCAAAAAATAATCCCCAGTAAATTTGTATAGCAGGGCAGTTCCAAGATAGACTTATAAAATCTGCTGCCTCATCCTGAAATATAGAACAATCAGAGTTCTCCCTGAGGCACAACTTGGCAGTGGTGTAATAATATCTTTGGACATATTATATTGTATAAGCCTATGTCTATTAAAGGGAGACATTTTTAATGGCACAGCAACAGAACAGCCACTCTGTTTGCCAGTCAGAATGTATTCAAAAGATGCTACCACAGAAGAGTATAGCAACCTTGGTGGTTGCAGCACAGTAAAGAATAAACCTAATTCATATGGAATGCAGCTACAAACTCTTTATTCTTGGAAATTCACATCATCTTCACATTGGCGACGAGGATGGGATTCCAATGAACATAGTAGGATCAATTGATGGCCCAGTACAGCAGAGGTATTTTCTGTTGGTGATGGGCATGTTTTATAGGTGGCCAGAATTGAAAACAGTGAATAAAGTAAACACTAAGGGGGCGATAGTGTCTATCCGACATATTTGCCAGAGTGGATTTTCTGGGATCGCTATCTACAAATAATGTAGTTCAATTTACAACTAAAGAAATGTGACAGTATTTGATGGAAAGAGGAATTAAACATAAAAGATGCACAATATATCATCCTGAAACAAATGGTGAAAAGAGTCAAAAGAATGCTTAGGTATGCAATTCCAATTCATGTAAAGACCGGAAAGTGGAAGTTAAGAAGTGGTTAGAGACATACAGGCACCCCACATGGTGCTACTGGAAGGGTGCCTTTTTATGGGAAGCCGTTCATGTCAAAATTACAGCTCCCTATATAGGACACCTCCTGGAATGGATAGCGTGTTGCAAAATGAATAAGACATACACCAGAATGAATGTACTATGTGTCAAAATAAATATGATACCTGGCAGAGTGAATCTGACTTGAACCCAAAAAAATATGAAACCAGGCAAAGTGAATATGCTACTTAGTGAGTATTATGAATAACTCACACTCAGAAATGAATAAGAGATATACTGAAATATATATCAATCATACTGAAATAAATATGGTCCTCACTGTAAATAATAAAGCAATCACTGAAACACATACAATATTTGTCAAAAAGAATGAGACATTTATTGAAATGACCGGCATGTGCCTAGAGGAATATGACACACATTGGAATGGATATGACAGCTTGCAATGAATATAAGGTACTGAAATGAAAATGCATTATTCTGAAAGGAATATAATGTGCAATGAACATTACATTTATAAAAAAAATGAATTTGGTTTGCATTGAAAGTAATATGATACACATTGACATGATTATAATATGTGTTGCAATTGGTATGAGTCATGTTAAAATCAATATCATGCGTTAATATGAATGATACATCTATTGAAAGGAATATGACACATGCTAAGATGACTATGACATGAAATGAATATGAGCCCTTTTGAAATTAATTCAACATGCCTTAAACTGAATATGACAAATGCTGACATGAAAATGAAACTTGTCAAAATGAATGTTATGCTTTGAAATCAATATGATACACAGCAACATGAATATTGCATATACTGAAATTAATTTGACCTATGTTGAAATGGATATGACCCATATTACAATTATAATAATGTCAGGTGTTAAGATGAATAAGACATCCACTGACACGAATATGCCATTCATTTGAAGCAGTATGACACATGTTAAAATTTATATGAACCATTTTCAAAAAAATATGATATCTGATGAAGTTGATATGACCCATATCAAAATTAACATGACATTCATTAAAATTAATATGACACTTATTAAAATGGATATGAAACTATATGAGATAAATATAGCATGCTTTGAAATGAATAAAGCACATATCGAAATAAACACCAGCCATGTGTAAATTAAAATGCTCACTGTTTAAATATGGCTTGCCTTGAATCGATGTTGATTTGCTTTAAAATGAACAATACATATTGAAATTAATATTACATATTCTGAAAGGATATGGTATGAACCCAAATTAATTAACTTAAATAAATGGTATGAACCCAAATTAATGAACTAAAATAAATATATGTTTTCGACTATGTACTACATTTAGTTTTTGCTGGCTTTTGGATCCTGAGCACTTTACCACTGCTGACCAGTGCTAAAGTGCAAGTGCTCTCTGTCTAAATTGACCTGATGATTGGTTTATCCATGATTGGCATAGTTGTTTTACCCGTAAGTCCCTAGTGTAGTGCAACATGTGTGCCCAGGACCTGTAAATCAAATGCTACTATTGGGCCTGCAGCACTGATTGTGCCACCCACATGAGTAGCCCTGTCAACGTGTTTCAGACCTTCTACTGCAATGTTTGTGTGTGCAGTTTTAAACTGCCATTTCAACCTGGCAAGTGCACCCACTTGCCAGGCCCAAAGCTTCCCTTTTACTACATGTAATGTACCCCTAAAGTAGGCCTAAGTCAGCCCCATGGGCAGAGTGCAGTGTATTTAAAACGTAGGACATATACTGGGGTGTTTTACATGTCCTGATAATGAAATGCTGCTGTAGGAAAGTACCATCTTCCTTGGCATGTTACCCCCATTTTTACCTGTACGTCAGTATGTTTTTGCCTGTCTTACTGGGATCCTGCTGGTCAGGACCCCAGTGCTCATATTTTACGGCCTAATGTGTGTGTCTGTATAGTGCTTGACTGTGTCACTGATGCTCTGCTAACCAGAACCTCAGTGCTTATGCTCTCTCTGCTTTTAAATTTGTCACTGTAGGCTAGTGACTTCATTTACCAATTTCAATTGCCACACTGGACCCCCCCAAATAAGTCCCTAGTATATCGTACCTAGGTGCCCAGGGCATTGGGGTTCCAGGAGATCCATATGGGCTGAAGCATTTCTTTTGCCACACTTAGGGAGCTTGGACAAACTCTTGCACAGGGCTGCCATTGCAGCCTGCATGAAATAGTGCACACACTATTTCACAGCCATTTTCACTGCACTCTTATAAGTCACCAATATGTCTAACCCTCACTTGCTGAAGGTTAGGTGCAAAGTTACTAAGTGTGAGGGAACCCTTGCACTAGCAAAGTGCCCCCACATAGTTCAGGGTAATTTCCCGGGACTTTGTGAGTGCGGGACGCCATTACACATGTGCACTACATATAGGTCAATACCTATATGTAGCTTCACAATGGTCACTCCGAATATGGCCATGTAACATGTCTAAGATCATGGAATTGTCCCCCCATTCCAAATCTGGTATTGGGGAGCCAATTCCATGCATCCTGGGGGTTCCAGCATGGATCCCTAGTACTGCCAAACCAGCTCTCTGAGGCTTGCACTGCAGCTACAGCTGCTGCCACCTCACAGACAGGGTTCTGCCCTCCTCAGGTCTGAGCAGCTCAGTCCCAGGAAGGCAGAACAAAGCATTTCCTCTGAGAGCATGGTGTTACATCCTCTCCCTTTTGAAATAGGTGTTACAGGCTGGGGAGGGGTATCCTCCCCCAGCCTCTGGAAAGGATTTGAAGGGCACAGATGGTGCCCTCCTTGCATAAACCAGTCTATGCTGGTTCAGGGACCCCTTGTCCCCTGCTCTGGTCCAAAACTGGACAAAGGAAAGGGGAGTGACCAGTACCCTGTCCATCACCACCCCAGGAGTGGTGCCCAGAGCTCTCCAGTGTGTCCCAGACTTCAGCCATCTTGCTTTGCAAGGTGTGGGGCACTCTGGAGGGCTCTAAGGCCCATATTTATACTTTTTGACGCAAAACTGCGCTAACGCAGTTTTGCGTCAAAAAAATTCGCGCCGGCTAACGCCATTCTGAAGCGCCATGCGGGCGCCGTATTTATTGAATGACGTTAGCCGGCGTTATCCGCCGGCGCCGTCTGGTGTGCGTTAAAAAAAACAACGTACACCAGGCAGCGCCGGCGTAGGGGGATATGGGGCTTGGGCGTCAAGAAATGGGGCAAGTCAGGTTGAGGCAATTTTTTCGCCTCAACCCGATTTGCGCCATTTTTTTTCACTCCCAACCCCCATAGAAATGACTCCTGTCTTAGCAAAGACAGGAGTCATGCCCCCTTGCCCAATGGCCATGCCCAGGGGACTTATGTCCCCTGGGCATGGTCATTGGGCATAGTGGCATGTAGGGGGGCACAAATCAGACCCCCTATGCCACAAAAAACAAAACAAAAAAAAAACGTACCTGAACTTACCTTAATGTCCCTGGGATGGGTCCCTCCAGCCTTGGGTGTCCTCCTGGGGTGGGCAAGGGTGACAGGGGGTGTCCCTGGGGGCATGGGAGGGCACCTCTGGGCTCCTTCAGAGCCCACAGGTCCCTTAACGCCTGCCTTTTGCAGGCGCTAAAAAACGGCGCAAAAGTGGCCGTACGTCATTTTTTTTGACCCGCCCACTCCCGGGCGTGAATTTTGCCCGGGAGTATAAATCCGACGCACATGCCTCGGAGTCGATTTTTTAGACGGGAACGCCTACCTTGCATATAATTAACGCAAAGTAGGTGTCCACGCTAAAAAATGACGCTAACTCCATGGACTTTGGCGCTAGACGCGTCTAACGACAAAGTATAAATATGGAGTTAGTTTTGCGTCGAAATTGCGTAAAAAAAAACGACGCAATTCCGGCGCAAACGGAGTATAAATATGCCCCTAAGTATCCAGTGCCAGCAGGTGACATCAGAGACCCCTCCTGATAGGTCCTTACCTGATGAGGTAGCCAATCCCCCTCTCAGGGCTATTTATGGTCTCTCCTGTGGGTTCTCTTCAGATTCTGCTTGCAAGTTTTCTTCAGCAATCCTATGCAACTACTACTTGACCCTCTGACCTTGGATCAACCGCAGCCTGCTCCAGGAACTGCTGTAACAGCAACAAAGTATCCACAAGGGATACTTTTCTTCTGCAACTTCAGCTCCAGCCAGCAACTGCAACAGTTTCCACAGTGAGCACGCTCTGGGGACTTCCTGTCTTCATCCTGGACCAGAAGGACCGAAGAAATCTTCAGTGGGATGACAGAGTCACTCCCCTGCTCATGCAGGCACCTTCCAAGATGATGACCGATACCCTTGGACTCCTTTCACAGTGACGAGTTTGCTCCTAAGGACACAGAAGGGGGACCCCATCGACATAGGCTGTCCTGAGGTCATGCTGACGCAATGTGGAGGAGGTAGGACCTTGCCCTCCCTGAGAGTGACGGTACCCCTGTGTACTGCGTCTTCTTCACCTCCTGAGGCCTCTGTGCACTATTTGCAGAATTCCTTCGTGCACAGCCTAGCCAAGGTCCCCAGCACTCCATCCTGTGACGCTCAACTCGCTGAGTTGTTCTCTTTGTAGGTTAGAAACATATATTTAAAGGAGTGTTTTGTGGTACATACCACCGAAACCTACTCTGAAGTGACATGAGCCTGCATTTGCTAGGCCACATGTCCACACATGCACAGGGAAGATACTTTCTGTGCCCACCATGCCAGCCCTTTCATTGTCACTTAAGTGTAAGAGTGAAGTCTGTACTATGATTTTGCCTGTAGGGACTGTATGCATTGAATCAGTGTTGCAGAGTGTAAATGTGTTTGTCCAGTCAGGCCTAACGAGTTTACCCTTCAGAAACCACATTGCTGTGTGGTCTTTCATTGTGGCTCACATCACAGTACATGTTGCTGGAGCATCGAATACCTGATGTCATTAGGCTTGCTTAGTCATTGTAGGCCTTGAGCAGGGTAGTGGGTTAGTCTGCAGATGAATCCAAAAGTGTGTAGTCATGTCCCTGTACTTATTGGCATGTGCTTCACACTTGTGGTGCCCATTTTATGCTTGGTGTTTCTGACGTGTGTGACACAACCATTTGAGCAAAAAATTGTGTTTGTAATCGCTTGATTTGTCTCTTGCATCCATATAGACAAACACCCATCAACAGAAAGAGATTTGGAAAGCCATCACTCAGGAGGTGCAGACCCTGGGGTTCCATAGCTGGCAAAGTGCCCACTGTTGCAAGAGGTGGAAGGACCTGAGGTGCTGGGCCAGAAGATCTCAGAGATTCAGATAGGGCTGTCCTCCCAACGTGGGCGGGCACACCTCGAAGCATGATTCCCCTAGGGGCCCTCATTCTGGCAGTAGCATACCCAGACCTTGATGGGCATTTGCAGGGAGCACAGCAGCCACAATGAGTGCAGGACATATTACTGCCTGTCACACAGCCAAGTTAATGTGTTAGGTTCTGACATCTCCTCCTGATGACTCGGGATGGACCATGTGTGACACACAAGATGATTAACTGTTTATGTAGATATGAAATTTGGTGCATATTGATGTGCCTTGCCTAGTAGCCCAGGGACCTAGATCACAACTGAGTACAATCCACAAAACAATTGCTCTCCGAGGACAACACATTCCTTTGTACAGTGATCAATCAAGGACGGTTTGTTGCTGTAGTGGGTCTAAATTCTACGCAACAGACCACTACTTCTCAGTGTTATAGTCCAAAGAAAAAAAAAGTGATGGATCACTGTCCTCAGCCATGTTACTGGTTAAGTGAGTAAATTGACATCTGCTCCCAAGAGGTCACTTGTTTTCAGTGTGTGATGAGTGCTGGTGCCTCACTACTGTCTGACATGTGAAGGTGGCATCACACATGTGACAGATCATACATTGTTCTTTGGGTGCAGCTACAGATCAAAACTTTCCCTTGGTAAGTGAGGAATGTCCATTGACATGATTTATGTCCCTGTTTCACTGTTGCCAAAATTCCTTGTGCTGTATGTTAGCATATGTCCCATTCTCTTTTAACATAATGTGTACACTGCTGTTTCATGCTTCGTCTACCTGTGTTCACAGGAAGATTTCTGTATTCCCTCGCATATAGTTGCATGCCAACCTGTCTTTGGAATTGGACATATGCAATGGGGCTACATTTTATGTGGTGCCACAGACAGGAGTGTGTCACCATTGATTGTTGGCTCCCACATACTCTCACCCATCATTGCATGTCATTTGGCATGTACAACTTCAGTAGCTATGACATGTAGGACTAGAGTTTTTACACATAATGTCCATTTCCGTGCCATTGATGTGGCATGAAGTGGCAAAGTGCACTGCACATGTTAAATGGGAAAGATTTGCTGCCTGACTGTTGGCACACATCATGGAGTGACTTACAGTTTTGTTGGAATCACATGTGGTTGGGTAGAACCATTCATCCACGGACATCTGGGTTTGCAGGACCAAAATAGAGACAGTGATGTAGCGTCCCATTAGGCAACATGTCCAGGGCCTTCTACAAGTTCTTGTAAATCCCTGGGCCTCTCCAATATACAAAGAACGAATGGCTTCTACTGATGCAATCAGAGTTTGTCATTGTAAGGGGTGCCATATAGTAGTGGTGATTTTCTGGGGGCTAGCTGTTTCATTGTGTTATGTATTTTAGCAACATATCTCCCTTTCAATTTGCACATTTTGACTACAGTGTACATTTCCATGCTAAATATGTAGTATATCTGAGCAACATTAGTACTACCTCCATGGCTCAATTAGGACAATTTACACATGGTGAAGTGTGCATTGTTGACATGGTTCCAGTGTGACATGAGCATTTCCATGTCACCTTCAGGATACTGTACTGCTGTCAGCAACATGGAAGGATTTGGAGCATCATTTCTTATTGTTGTGTTATTGAGTATGTGCGAAATAGATGTCTGCATGACCTTGTTTGGGATCTGTTGGAATGAACTTAGCGTTGGCCTACTATTGTATGACAACAGTTAACAGGTATGCTCCATGAGGCAAAGCATTGAAGGTGATATGATCTTCTACTTGTTCAATGGTTATTATGATTGCAAAACTTCACCCATGCAATTGTCGGAGGGGCTCAGAGAGTGGCAGGCCACCAGGAGTCATCCCATGCGGAGGGGGTGGAGTCGAAGATGAGGACTTCCGTCTTGTCGGAATTGAGTTTGAGGCATCCATTCGACGATGGCCTTCATTCCTTCGTGGAGGTTGGTCTTGGCGGAGTCCTTGGTGAGTGATAGGATCAGCTGGGTGTCGTCGGCATATGAGATGATGTTGAGGTTGTGGGATTGGGTGATTTTAGCAATCAGGGCAATGTAGACGTTGAAGAGGGTCAGGCTGAGGGACAAACCCTGGGGTACGGCACAGATGATTTTGGTGGCCTCTGAGCGGAATGGGGGGTGGCAGACTGTCTGGGTTCTGCCGGTGAGAAAGGAGGTGACCCAGTCCACGGCTCTGTCGTGGATTCCTGCATTGCTGAGGCCTGAGCGTAGGGTGTGGTGGCAGATGGTGTCAAACGTGGCCGAGAGGTCCAGGAGGATGAGGGCCGCGGTTTCGCCTTTGTCCAGTATGGTTCTGATGTCGTCGGTGGCGGCGATGAGGGCGAAATCGGTACTGTGGTTGCTGCGGAATCCAGACTGGGAAGGGTCCAGGGTGCAGTTTTAATCGAGGAAGCGGGTTAGTTGTCTGTTGACAGCCTTCTCTATTAATTTTGCCGGGAAGGGGAGCAGGGCGATAGGCCAGAAGTTCTTGAGGTCCTTTCGGTCCGCCTTGCATTTTTTGAGGAGTGCATTGATCTCGGCGTGTTTCCAGCTCTCAGGGAAGGTGGCAGACTTGAAGGAATTGTTGATGATCTTCCATAGTTGGGGTGCAATGACGGAGCTTGCTTTGTTGAGGATGTGGTGAGTGCAGGGGTCACATGAAGAGCCGGAGTGGATGGTGTTCATGATTTCGATGGTGTCTGGCCTACAGAAATCTTTTCAGGCTCTGGCCTCCTCAATGATGACAGCAATCTATCCCCAATCCTCCCTCTAACATCCTCTCTTTTCCCTATCCAAATTCCCTATTCCCCTACTTGTCCTAAGCACATAGACACATCCACATGCACCAACCTCAACACACATAAGCAGCACACAGCGACACAAACTCTACCAGGCACACCGGCATGCAGGCACTCAACATTCACCCACAGACACCACATCAGCCACCATTTCAACTGACACTCCCATCGACCCACACACCACATCCACCATTCCCACAGACACCAACACAACACCCAGTGACACATCCATCACACCCACCATACACCCAGACAACACCTGTGAGAAAGTAGCCTCTTTGTAGCATGGTTACCCCCACTTTTGGCTTGTTTGTGAGTGCATGTCAGTGTGTTTTTACTGTCTCACTGGGATCCTGCTAGCCAGGACCCCAGTGCTCATAGTTTGTGGCCTACTGTGTGTGTTGTCAGTAGTGCCTAACTGTGTCACTAAAGTTCTGCTAACCAGAGCGTCAGTGCTTATGCTCTCTCTGCTTCCAAATTAGTCACTATAGTTTAGTGACTTCATACGCCAATTCCAATTGGCACACTGGACCCCCCCTTATAAGTCCCTAGTATATGGTACCTAGGTACCTAGGTACCCACGGAATTGGGGTTCCAGGAGATCCTTATGGGCAGCAGCATTTCTTTTGCCACCCATAAGGAGCTCAGACAAACCCTTTCACAGGACTGCCACTGCAGCCTGAATAAAATAGTACACACACTATTTCACAGCCATTTTCACTGCATTTAAGTAACTTATCAGTCACCTATACGTCTAACATTCATTTACTGAAGGCTAGGTGCAAAGTTACTAAGTGTTGAGGGCACCCTTGCACTAGCAAAGGTGCCCCCACGCAGTCCAGGGCCAAATCCCCAGACTTCGTGAGTGCAGGGTCACCATTACACACGTGTACTACATATAGGTCAATACCTATATGTAGCTTCACAAAGGTAACTCAGAATATGGCCATGTAAGGTGTCTCGGATCATGGAATTGTCCCCCCATTCCAAATCTGGTATTGAGGGGCCAATCCCATGCATCCTGTGGGCTCCACCATGGACCCCCAGTACTGGCAAACAAGCTCTCTGAGGCTTGCACTGCAGCTACACCTGCTGCCACCTCACAGACAGGGTTCCGCCCTCCTGGGGTCTGAGAAGCCCAGTCCCAGGAAGGCAGAAAAGAGCATTTCCTAGGGAGGAGGGTGTTACGCCCTCTTCCTTTGGAAATAGGTGTTACAGGCTTGGAAGGGGTAGCCTTCCAGAGCCTCTGGAAATGCCTTACAGGGCACAGATGGTGCCCTCCTTGCATATGCCAGTCTTCACTGGTTCAGGGTCCCACTGTCCCTGCTCTGTCGTGAAACTGGACAATGGGAAGGGGACACTCTGGAGATCTCTGAGTGGCCAGTGCCAACAGGTGACGTCAGAGACCCCTCCAGATAGGTGCATACCTGGGTAGGTAGCCAATCCCCCTCTCAGCGCTTCTTAGGGTCTCTCCTGTGGGTTCCTCTTCAGATTTGTCTTGCAAGTTTCCACCAGGAGTCCTCTGCAACTCCTGCTTCATCCTCTGACCTCAGATCAACCACAGACTGCTCCAGGAACCACTGTAAATGCAACAAAGTATCAACAACGCTACAACTTCAGCTCCAGCCAGCAACTGCAACAGTTTCCATGGTGTGCACACTCTGGGGACTCCGTCTTCACCCTGCACCAAAAGGACCAAAGAAATCTCCAGTGGAGATTCACTTCCCTGCTCCAACAGGAACCTTCTAAGACGACAACAGGTTCTCTGGGACTCCTCTCCTGATGACCTTTATTTTTGGTAACACTGAGTATTGTATTTTGTTGTGTATAAGTACTGTGTAACTTTAAGTGGTATTGCAGGAGCTTTGCATGCCTCCTAGTTCAGCCTAAGCTGCTCTGCTACAGCTTCCTCTATCAGCCTAAGCTGCTAGAACACTACTACATTTCACTAATAAGGGATAACTGGACCTGGTATAAGGTGTAAGTACCTAAGGTACCCGCTACAAGCCAGGCCAGCCTCCTACAACAGCTCACCACCCACAGCCCCACACACCTCAGTCACCATACCCCAGACACCACCACAACACCCACAGACACATCCACCACATTTGCTGTTGTTTTTTAATATCTGACTTTGTGGGAAGTGTTGGTCACCCAAGACAAGGGTAGATGTTCACTGTATGGATATGTGGGTGTTGATCCAATTGGGGTGTCATTGCATTATGTTATGCTTGCTAGGGTAAGTATTTCATCTTGTGTTGGCCAATGTCAGCATGTATGGTGTAGATTTGTCCCCTGATATAGATTGTACTTTCGTTTCATGTGCGGGAGCTAGAGTTTTGTTTGTCCACACGTGGAGGGTGTTAAATTGTGGTAGCTTCCTTTGGATTTGACTGACCATGTGTCCACTTTGATGTGTGTACCTTACAGCTACATCATCTAGATGTGTGGACCATGCTGTTGCCATTGTATGTGCTTTCTTGACTTGTACTTACACATTTGGCAGCTAGGCATATCACTTGGCTCAAATATTGTTTGTCCCTGAGATACACGAAGGGTCAGTTCCTATGCAAATGCTGTTTTAGGGGCATGTGCAAAGTGAAATGTGTCCATGAATGCTCCTGATGTCGCGCATCACTATTATGCAGGTATTGTTTGCATTGTGAGCTTTGGATATTCGTTTCACAACCTATTGTGCATCCCATTGACCTTCCATTGTGTTGCAATGTGGGTGCTGTGTGTCCATCAATGAGCAGCACTTGCAGCAGGATGTGTGTGTGATGGGCTCCATGGCGGCACAGGTCATGTAACACTGCCTGCAGGTGAGTTGCTTCCTTTATGCTTTCCGTTTCCACCTGCTGGGATGTGGTGGCTGGACTGCCACGGTCACGCTGGCAGTAGGCAACATCATAATGTTTCTATCTGAAACACCGGCTCTGTCGGCCTTTTTGGCCTGCCTCGCCACCGCGGTGGTCTGCGCTGCCTGGTGGTGCTGGCGGGACTGCGGCAATCTTTCCCTATGAGACTGCCAACATTGTAATACTGTGGTCTGACTGCCAAGCAGATGGCGGTCACACTGCCACCATGGTGGTACACAAACCGCCAAACTCGTAATGCTACCCTTTGAGAATATGTAACATTAATTTCAATATGTAACATTAATTTTAAAGCAAATCTACATAAGTTCAGAGCAAGCCATATTCATTTAAACAGCAGTCATATTCATTTAAACATGGCTTGTGTTCATTTCAATATTTGCCTAATTCATTTCAAAGCATGTTACATTTATCTCACAGTTTCATTTTCATTTCAAAAAGTGTGATATTCATGTTACAGAATGCCATATAACTTTTGATATGGGCCATATTAATCTCATCAGGTGTCATATTCATTTCAAAGTGGCTCATATTCATCTTAACATGTGTCATATTCCTTTCTATAAATGTCATTCATTTCAGTGGATGTCATATTCACCTTAACACCTGTCATAATAATTTTAGCACGGGTCATATCCATTTCAACATATGTCATATTAATTTCAATATATGCAGTACTTATTTTGTTGTGTATCATATCAATTTCAAAGCACAACATATTCATTTTGACAAGTTTTATTTTAATTTCAGCATTGGTCATATTCAGTTTAAGACATGTTGAATTCATTTCGGTGGAGCTCATATTTGTTTCAATGCATGTCATATTCATCTTAGTATGTGTCATATTTCTTTCAATGGATGCTTCATTCATATTAACACACCTTAATTTTAACATAAATTATATCCATTGCAACATATATCATAATCATGTCAATTTACATCGTATCGCTTTCAATGCAAGCCATGTTCATTGTGATAAGTGTCATGATCATTTTAACGTTACTCGTATTCATTTTAAAACATGTCAAATTAATTTCAATGAAGGCCATATTCATTTCAACGTAGGTCATCTTCATTTTAACATGTGTTATATTCTTTTCAATCAATGTTAAGTTTATTTCAATAGATGTCATATTCATATTAACACTTGTCATATTAATTTTAAGATGCAACTTATCAATTTTAACATATATCATATTAATTTGAATATGTATCATATTAGTTTGAATATGTGTCATATTAATTTCAAGGCGTGCCATATTCATTTTAACAAATCTCATGTGAATTTCAGCTGTGGTCATACTCATTTGAAGACATGTCAACTTCAATTCAATGGGGCTGCATTAATTTCAACACAAGCCATATTTATTTTCAGTCATCTCCTATTCATTTCTGTGTGTCTCATATTCATTGCCATCTCAGTAATATTCATTTCAATACAATTCAAATTCAGTGCAACGTGTTTAATGTTCATTTCAATGTACATTGTATTAGTTTCAATGTGCATTGTTTTATTTTCAGAATATAATATATTCATTTCAATACTTTATATTATTTTCAATCTGCCATATTTATTTAAATGTATGTCATATTTCCCTTGGCATAAGTCAATCATTTCAAGAAATGCCCCATTCTTTTTGGTGAATATTGTATTAGTTTCAGTGATTGCTTTATTGTTTACAGTGAGGGCCATATTATTTTCAGTATGATTTATATATATTTCAGTATATTTCTTATTCAATTTGGTGTGTGTGTTATTCATATTGATCACTAAGTAGCATATTCATTCTGCCAGGTTTCATATTTGTTTTGGTTCAATTCAGATTCACTCTGCCAGGTATCATAATTATTTTGACACATAGTACATTCATTCTGGTGTGTGTCATATTCATTTTGCAGCAGCTATGCATTTCAGGAGGTGTCCAATATGGGGAGCTGTAATTTTGACATGAACGGCTTCCCATACCTTTTGAATTATTTAGAGAAAGGAATGCCAATAGCATGTTATGTACAGCATGGATGAATGACGGAACTGAGGTTAGTGACATGAACATCGATGGTGAATGGAGATGTAAAGAAGACAGAAAAGTGAATGAAAGGAAGATGTATGTAGACAGTTGGAAAGGTGTGAAGAAAATTGTGCTTAAGGTAGGAGAAACAGCTCCTGTAAGTCGGGAAGTCTTCCAAATTTTGCAGTAAATTGAATGGTATAAATGTGTTTAGGAATGCTGTGAAAACTGAAAACCTCCACATGTGGAACTTGAACAGCATTTTGAAAGTTAAGGATGACAGCAGTAACACTGTGCAAGAAGAGGGAAAGGTACATAAGGAATCTAAGCCAACAGAATTGAGGAGATCCAGGAGAAGCATTAACAGACCCAATAAGTTTGACTACTGAATAGTTTATAGTTAATCTCGTTATGATGCTGTAACATAAGTGTGTATGTATTTTATATAGAAAGGGAGATGTGTTGTATTCAGTGTAATGGAATTACTATAAGATTCTTGCTCTGTCATGATGTAGAGGGTAGTTGAATGTAGAATGTGTTCAGAAGATGCGGGGACAGAACAGAAGAGTGCAACAACCTTAGTGGCTGGAGTACGATGAAGAATAAACCTAATTCATCTCGATTGAATCTGCAAACTCCTTATTCTTGGAAACTGGGAAATCCTCAAAGCAACCTATAGTATAAAAATAGGCATGGGTTGGTGAAGCCCGTACATCTTTACCTGAAATGACTCTGGCCCTCATTTCAACCCTGGCGGTCATAGACCGCCAGGGTGGCTGTCCACGGAAGCACCGCCAACAGGCTGGCGGTGCTTCATGTGGTATTCCGACCGCGGCTGTAAAGCTGCGGTCGCCCAGCGATGTTGCATTTTCTGGTGGTGCAGCTAAACATTATGACTCCAAGGAGCAGTAAAGCAGCAGCATTTCTCTCCACCCACAAATAGGGCAAATGTTTAAAGACATGCATCCAATAATGAGCATAAAAGGCACTGTGGTACGCTGTACTAAAAAGTTCTAAATCAGGAGCTGGCTACGCCACCTTTTTTTTTAAAGAAAGCTTTAACGTTGACCATGTAACTCAAGGTTGTTTGCCGCCCATGCAAGTTTTCATTAACTGTTGTAGCGTATGAAAAAACCTTTTGGGAAAGGAAATGGGTATATTAAGAAACAAGAAAAGAACTCTAGGTAGAACTAGCTTTCCATTATGGGTATCCTGCTTGATAGTGACAGTGATAATCAAATCTTTTCGCTATTTTCTGTTAATCTGTTTACTGTTGCACCATAATAATTTAAGATATTGTGATTCCTAAATATCGTACAAGGTCCTCAGTCTATCTCAGTGGGAAATCCACTGTGCATCAGAACATTGATGTGGTATGCAGAAGTATAATAGACTTGTCCCAAATAATGCACAAGCTAGACTAGAGTGACCCCTGTAATGCACAACACCATTCAGTACTGGTGTCGGATTAGTGAGGGATTTATGACATTAAGCAACATAGGCCCTCATTTGGACCTTGGCTGTCTTTTTCAAAGACCGCTGAGGTACCGCCGGGCTGAAGACCGCCAGTGCAGGCGGTTTTCCGCCCAGTGTATTATGACTGCTGGCAGTCCTCCGCCCTTTTTCGGACGGAAAGCCACCAGCAGCCATACTGGCGGTTGGCGGTGAAGTGGAGGCTGCTCCACCTCCACCGGCACGTCATCAGAACACTGCACACCGAATCACAACCCAGGATTTGGTGTGGCGGTGTTCTGGTGACGGGGAGCTGGCAGCGGAGCAGCCCCCATGGATCCCGTCCCCTCCCGGAGGATCACCGGACAAGGTCCGTTAGGGGGGGGGTGGAGGGGTGTTGTGTGCGTGCATGGGGGGTGTGCGTGTGAGTGTGTAGAGGGGGTGTGTGAGTGCGTGTATGCATGCGGGGGTGTTGTGTGTATGCAAAATGTGTGCGTATATGTCTGTGTGCATGTGTGCGTGTATATCTGCGTGTATGTGTAGTAGTTGTGTGAGCGTGCGTGTAGGGGGTGGGGGGTGTCTGTCAATGTTCGTGGGGGTGGGGAGGGTGGTCCTGCCACCTTTGGGGGGTGGTAGGGGGGGCATGGGTTTGGGGGGAGGACTCTGGGGAGGGGGAGTGGGGTGGGGGAAACCCCTCTCAGTGCCAGGGAAAGAATTCCCTGGCACTGATAGTGCCTACCGCCATGGATTTCATTGCGGTACAGAACCCCACGAAATCCATGGCGGTATGCGGGTCATGATACCGCTGGCGGTCTAGTGACGGCTGCCGGTCTGGAGACCGAAGTCTCCAGCCCAGCGGTCGTTACCACCCTGGCGGTCGGAGTGTAGAAGTGGCGATTTGGCATGGCGGTAACCGCCATGCTTGTAATTTCATTTTTTTTCCGCCGGCCTGTTTGCAGTATTACCGCCACTTCTACGCCGACCGGAAGGGTTGTAATGAGGGCCATAATGCGCATATGTGGAAAGTATGAGTTTATAGCCTAGAAATCAAAAGCCCCTTTCTGCATGCTGTTCCCTGAGCGCACACGCCAGATGCTCTGCAACTGTCACATAAAGCAGTGGAGAGAAAGGACACCCCTGGTGTGTACGTCTGGCAATAGGGACAGGCTCAGTTGTGACTACATTCATACAGAACCAGGCCAAATAAGTGCTATACAACAGCAGGATTTGTTTGAGAAATATGTCACCTACTCCAATTTTGGCAAGTACTGCAAACATGAACTTCCCTTCAACCAAATCAAATGCTTTTTCAGCATCTAAGAAGACTACCATCATGTTAACGTTGGGGTCTAGCTGATTGTGCCAAAAATGTTACAAGGTTAAGTACAGTTGACGCTCTCCATACAACTCCCACCTGTTCAGGTAGAGCGAGCAGATCCCTCCAAGGAGTCTGGCAGCTAGTCAATACTTTTGCAAATATTTTCATATCAGTGTTAAGCAGCGACAGTGCCTGATGAACAAGTTACTTACCTTCAGTAACAAATTATCTGGTAGAGACATATTATATTTGCAGATTCCTTACCTTATAATTTCCCCCAAGCATCAGACTGGATAAGGAGACTTTTCTTCAGGCAGTACCCTTTCCTTAGGTGGTGTCCGCCGACTCCGCGTCGGTCGTTGGCGTTGTGGTCGCCATGATGATGTCAGGGTCGAATATAGGTGCCGCCTTGGCGTGGTGACATCAGTTTCTTTTCACGACTTTCCCTGCCAAAGCGCAAAGCCATGAAAAATACTGAAGTGGTGCGCCAGAGCTAAGGCCCTAAAAGGTAATCTCTTTCCCTAGAAATCAGTTTGCAATCAGGGAGGATGGGTGGGTCGGTAAGGAATCTGCAACTAGAATATGTCTCTACCAGATCATTCGTTACCGAAAGTAACTTGTTCATCTGATAAAGACTTCGAGTTGAAGATTCCTTAACTTAGAATAGATACCTAAGCAATACCATCCTCGGAGGAGGGCTGCAAACCAAAATCATACTATAAAGTCCTGCAGGACCGAATGACCAAAGTAGCCGTCTCTGCGGACCTGACTGTCCAGGCAGTAATGTTCAGTAAATGCCTGCAAAGACGCCCACATTGCTGCATGACAGATGTTCATGACAGGAACTCCGCGTGCTAATGCTGTGGGAGCAGCAGTTGCTCTGGTTAAGTGAGCACGGAAACTCTCTGGAGGTCGCTTCTTTGCCAAAGCGTAGCACATTTTGATCCAGACAAGCACCCATTGGGAGATGGTACGCTTCTGCACCGCCTTCCCTTTCTTCACACCCACATACCCAACAAAGAGTTGATTGTCCGCCGAGAAATATTTGGTGTGATTAAGATAGAAAGCTCTTTTTGGATCCAGCTACGCCCCATCGAAGTCAGAAGCGGCTTCGGCCGATGCCGTTCTGGCTCCAGGCTGTAGAGAATCAGGATCGGGCCGATGCCGATTGTGGGCCCAACCAATATTAGGAGCGTCGACGACTTCCCAAGTGCGGGGGAAAGTCTCAGTGGTTCGACCAGTGCCGGAGCGGATCTGGTGGGACTCTTGGTGGCTGAAGGGCCCCCTTCCGACTCCTGAGATTCCAAAGGTGCCACAGAGGGCCGGACTGCCCAAAAATGAGGCACATGGCCTCATAAAATTCCTTTAGTTGGGCAGGGCTCCTGGAAAGTCAGGGAGGCGCGGAGCAGACCCAGTAGTAGGCTCCGCAGACAAAGGCCTAGAGCGTTGACGCTCTTGCTGCCTCGTCCGAGGGATGAGGTGAAGTCGAAAAATGCCTGGCCTTCTTCGACTTCTTTTTCTTACCCGAATGTCCCGATGACTTGGAGGAAGACGAGTGGTAGTGACTCGTGGCCGGTCTCGAGACCTTCCTCTTGAATGAGACCAGTTGCAATGCAGAGTCAAGCGCCAGGCAGCCATTAGCTTTAGGGACCCCTCCCTCAAAGCCTTCAGTTGCATGGCCTGGCACTCAGAGCACGACTTTGGGTTGTTGTAACGCTCCAGAAACAACAAACAGACCCGATGCGGATTGGTCACTGACATCATTCGGTGACAATCCTCGCAAGGCTTAAACCCGGTCTCTGGGGACATCCTTAGATGCACCAACAGTCACCACAAAATTCACCAAAAGTGTCCATGCCAGTTAAAAAGTGAACAGGGTAGCTCTCTCCGGATCAGTGCGTGGAGCGAAAAGAAAGGAACTGACGTCACTGCATCGAGGCAGCGCCTATATTCGACCTCGACGCCATCACGGCGTCCATGATGCCAACGATGGACACAAAGTCAACCGACGCCACTTAATGGCGCGCAAGGGTACTACTCAAAAAAAAGTCTCTGGATCCAGTCTGATGTGTGGGGGAAATTCTATGGTAAGGAATCTGCAACTAGAAGTCTCTATCAGAAATGATGAGTACTGATCATTTGGCTTACCTAGTTTCAGTACTGTGACTATTAATACCTCTACATTGAGGCTAGGAGACTTCCAAACGGTGCTGCTGTTTCCAATAGTTATGCTATGAGAGGTAAATTTCCCTATATACTCTTGTTAGAGGTTGGTGATTAGTTTGTACATAACAGTGGTCCTTCCTCCTAGCATTCCCTTTATTGTAGTAGCGTGAGGTGGGAGAAGTATTTCTCTATGCCCATCATCAGGCCAATCAATTGTTAGATTTACAAATTAATTGTTAACATTTTGTGACGAATGAGCTTTGCATGAAGCATACAGTTCTTTGTAGTATTTCCTGAATCTATCCTCAATATGCTTTGAATCATAAATGTATTCAGTTTCTTATCAGACACTGGTTATGATACGAACGCTTAGTTAAGGATGCAACAATTATGCCAAGGTTGCTCCAGGTCCTTCTCCCTCACTATACACTCTAACTACCTCATACCTTCTCCTAGGTATGACCTCCCTCTCTGACAAATTCTGATATTCGCCCAGCTTTTTCCACATTTCGGCTAAAGTTTTTTATCACTGTAGCTTCATATGCTCTTTCCAGCTTGGCTATTTCTTTCTGAAGTCACTACAAACTGCCACACAGAGACTTCAGGATGCCTGTATGCTTCACAATGCCTTACTTCAAATAAAAACTTTGAAAGTTGCCTATGCATTTCAAAGCTCTCCACCGATCCTACTTTGTATTCAAAGAAATCTTTGACAGTGGTGGCTATTTCGGGGTGAAACGCAGAGTCTAATATGGAACCTCGAAGTAAATTCAGAAGGATGGATATTTGGGATTTCTAGGTCCCCAATCACTGGGGAATGGTCAGAGTATGTACTGGCAAACATGAGCATGACGGAACCCAGGCACAAGTCCCAGAAGAGAAGCCAGTTGTCTATTGAGGAGTGTTGGCTGTGTATTGCTGAATAATACCTGAATTCAGTGGTCGTATGATTTCTGTGTCTCCACGTAGGAAGCTGGCCTTGTGTGTGATGCGTACCAAAGGTACTGGCACCCTATCCCAGGTCCAGGTATCCCTTCTGTGTGATGTGTAGGCAGTGCCTAGAAGCCAGACTCTCTAGAGGTAGCTGTGGATGAGCAGCCAAGGCTTATCTAGGAGACATGCAAAACCACTGTAGTCACACAGCATTTAGACGCATGAAAGAAATCACACAGTGTTACAAAAATAAAGGTACTTTATTTTAGTTACACAATACCAAAATTACTAAAAAGGCAACACTCCCTTAGGAGGTAAGTAAACACACTAATTATGTACACTAGTAATCAGACATAGGCATAGAAAAGGTTAGAAAACAGTGCAAATAGCCATAACCAATAGTGACCCTAGGGGGAGCCCAAACAACATACCTAAAAAATGGAATGGACCCCTACCTAGGTAAGTGGAATGTGTAGAGGGGAGCTGGGGGTACTAGAAAACCACAGAGGTAAGTAGTACAATACCCCCAGAGACCAGAAAAGCAGAATTAAATCACTGGAATTTCCCCAAACCACCCAAAAGGAGGAAAAGAATAAAAAGAAGACACCCAGACAAGACTGTAAGAAACCAGCGATGGATTCCTGGAGAAGAAGACCTCTGGAGAGAGGAGACCAAGTCCAAGAGTCACAGTAGAGTCCAGGAAGTGTAGGAGTTACTACCCACCCAGCTGTACTTGCAGGAGTTGGTCAACGGTGAGGAAGAACAGGTCAGCACTGCATGCCCTGGAGCCAGAGAAGAATTCCCGATGGATGCACAAGATGTCCCATGCTGGAGTGAAGATTGCAGGCAGGTGTCGGTGCAGGAATTCCACCAACAAGCCTTGGCAAAGGCAAACACGTGGTTTGAGGAAAAGTGGAACTGACGAGGACCACCAAGGCCCAGGAGAACTGAACCCAGGAGGGGAAGTCACAGGGGACCCTCAGCGACACAGAGGACCCAGAGAAGCAGACGCAGCACCCACAGAAGTCTCAAAGGACGGGGGCACAAAAGTTGCAGAAGGAGATCATGCACCACTACAGAAGGGGATCCCACGCCGCAGGAGAACCACACAGAGGGCTGTGCGTTGCAGGAAGGAGTGCTAGGGACATGGAGCTACACAACACTTGAAGGTCTTTTGGAGGAGATGCAAACAAGTCTTGGCAATTGCAAGAGACGTGGTGCATGAGGGTACTGTCCTGCATGGGAAGGCAAGGGCTTACCTCCACCAAAGTTGGACAGCTAGCATAGACCACCAAGAGGACTACTCTGGACCACCACCCATGATGCAGGATCCATGCAGCTCAGGATGAGGGGAGATCCACACAGATCGTCATTGCAGCACGTGCCTGTGGATGCAGGGGAGTGACTCTTTCACCCCAAGGGAGATTCCTTCTTTCTTCTAGAGCAGACTGAAGATACGCTGCCCTCAGTGGATGAACAGCCAGTGGAAATGTTGCAGTTGCTGGCTTGAGCCCTGGAAACAACGCTGCAGAAGAGTTCTTCTTGGAAGCAGCTTGTTGGGTCCTGGAGGGTCCAGTCGCAGTTCCGAAAGCCATAAGTCAAAGTAGAGTTTGCTGAGGAGTCCTGCTAGAATCCTGCAAGCCGAAGATAAGGACTCACCCAAGAGAGAGACCCTAACTAGCCCTGAAAGAGGGATTGGTCACCTAGCCAGGTAAGCACCTATCAGGAGGGGGCTCTGATGTCACCTGCCTGGCCTAGCCACTCAGACGCTCCCAGAGTTCCCTGCCAACCTTGGAAACAAGATGGCAGACACGAGGGACCCTCTGGAGGAGGTCTGAGCACCACCCCGGGGTGGTGATGGACAGGGGGGTGGTCACTTCCCTTTCCATTGTCCAGTTTTGCGCCAGAGCAGGGACTGGGGGTCCCTGAACCAGTCTTGTTTATGCACGAAGGGCACCAAATGTGCCCTTCAACTCATAACAATGGCTTGGGGAGGCTAGCCCTCCCGAACCACTCACACCTATTTTCAAAGGGAGAGGGTGTTACTTCTCTCTCCCAAAAGAAATCCTTTGTCCTGCCTTCCTGGGCTTGATCAGATCAAGCAGCAGGATGGCAGAAAGCTGTCTGAGGGGTGGCAGCAGCTTGGGCTTCCCGGAAAACCCTGTAAGACTGGTGGTAGCAATGCTGGGGGTCATCTAAGGAGGCCTCAGAGTGCATGGAATCATACATCCAATACTTTCAACAGTATTGGGGTATGATTCCGACATGTTTGATACCCACGTTCGGAGTTACCATTATGTAGCTGGACACAGGTAGTGACCTATGTCCAGTACACGCGTAAAATGGAGTCCCTGCACTCACAAAGTCCAGGAAAATGGTCCAGGAGTTTGTGGGGGCACCTCTGCCAGTGCAGGGGGTTCCCTCACACACAGGTACCTTCACACTGCCCTCTGGGCTGAGAGGGCCTACCTCGGGTGTGCCCAGGTATGGAATGGATTTACTGGATCTGTAGTCACAGTGGCCTGAATTTTAAGTAAGTGGAAAAGTTGATACATCAGAGGTAATTTTGTTTGTGTCTGGAATATTTTTGAGAGAAGGTATCCCTAGGCCACTGGAACTGCAACTAGACTTTTCAGGAACCGACAAGCTGCAACTTCGGCAACGACTTTGCTTTGCAACATTGTTTCTCCAGCTCCTTCCAACAACTGCAACCTTTCCTGAGCTGTGCATCCTCTGAGGTCGGTGACACTTCAGCCTGCATCAAGAAGTAAGAAGGAATCTCCCTTTGACTGAAGGAGTCACTCCCCTGCATCTGCAGGCACTATCTGCAACGACGACCGGCTGCGTGGCTCTGCTCTCCTCTGGAACTGTGTGGATCCTGCAACACAGGTGGTGGTCTGGAATGGTCGCCTTGTTTCTTTCTGCCCGCTGCCCAACTTGGGCGATGGTAAGCCCTTGCCTCTCCGTGCAGGGCAGTGCCCCTGTGCTGCATCTGCCAAGGCCTGTTTGCTCCTGCTCCAAGGAATCTTCAGTCTTTGTGTAGCCCCAGCCCCCAGTGCTTCATCCTGCCAAGCACAGTCTCCTCTCTGCTGCTCCAGCGACGTGGGACTCCTTTTCAGGTGTACTGACTGGGCCTCACTGCGACTTACTGTGCCTGCTGCCAGTGGGTTGCCTGTGGGGGCTGCAACTGCTTCTCTTGGCTCTCCCGACTGCTGAGGGTCACCTCAGATTCCCTTCCCTGGGTTGAGTCCCCTAGGCCTTGCTGGTCCTCTTCAGCCTTTCAACTCTTCTTTTGATCCTATTGCATTTGCCAAGGCTTGTTGGTGGTTCTCCTGCACCACTGACCATCCACGTCCTGACAACCGACATAGCACACCATCTGCACTGCTCCAAGGACTCCTCTTCAGCTCCTGGGCTCCACAGCTGGTCTTCTTCCTCCCTCGTCGACCTGGTTCTGCATCCATAGAACCCCCATAGGGTTGTGGCTCCTCCCCCCACTGGACACTCCATCGTGGGTTGGACTCTGTCCTTTTCTTTTGCTGGTCCTCTTCTACTGGAATCTTCTTGTCTGGTCCTGTTCTTGTATAATCCTTTTTCCAAGTCCTCCTGTTAGTCCTTGGGAAGATCAGGTACTTACCTCTTCTCTCATGGTTGCTGGGGGTTACTCGGGTACTCACCAAATGGGGTTCCTAGTTCTTTTAGCTCCCATCTAACAACTCCACATCCTTGGGGGAGGAGGGGGTTGCATTTCGCATTCCACTCTTTTAGCATATGGTTTGTCTCTCCCCTAGGGCCCTTGCTATTTTTACTAAGCATTGTCAATGCTTGTTGTTTCTATGCTGTTTACTGATTGCTACTGTATATATAATTAATGTGCACTTTCCTCCAGTTGGGGGGGGACTGCCTATAAGTATTCTAGTGTTGTGTTACTATAATAGAGTACCTTTATTTTTGTAACACTGTGTGGTTCTTTCATGTGTGATCATTTGCCTTGTGACTATAGTGGTATTGCATAAGCTTTGCATGTATCCTAAATATGTCTTGGCTGCTCATCCACAGCTACCTCTTCCCTGGCTTCCTAGACACTGCCTACACTTCACTAATAGGGAATAGTTGGACCTGGAAATAGGTGATAATACCATAGATGTCCACCACACACCAGGCCATCTTCCTACATAAAGGATGTTAGTTTTTTACTTGATTGGTGTAGGGAGATTTGATGGTACACAGACATTAAATCTACAGTAGAAAACCACTGAATGCCTCTAGTTTTCGTTAACAATTCGTCTATCTTAGGAAGTGGAAATCTACTACTATGTTTTTGTTCAACTCTCATCAGTCGACACATAGCCTGATCTGCCTGATGGATTCACATTCTACCACCAAAGGGGCTAACCATTCTGCACTTTCTATGGGTTCTATTATTCCACTACTTTCCAAGCTGTCTAGTTCCTGCATCACAGACTCTCTTACTTTCATGGGAATGTTCATCACCTTGTGGCTTACCGGCACAGCTCCTTCATTTACAATTATTTTATGTTTAAATGTCAATAGTTTTCCAACTCTGCCTGAAAATACTTCTGGAAATGTCCTTAGTAAATTTTCTTCTTTTGAGTTGTCTGGTTTCTCCAGTGATATAACTTGGTCATTGCTATTAGGGTCTAGTATAATGCCTATAGCCCCCTGGTCCATCCTCCTAAGATCAATAGTCTTTTTTCCGCTACATACAGTGTCCCTTGTGCCTTCCTCCCTTTACATTTGAACGTTAGTGACTTACATCCTAGCATTGGCATTTTGTCCCCCATAGATGTGACTAAACACACACTAGAAGGCATTAAATGGTCCCCTATGAGCTTTGCACATTTTTCATCCAATACCTCCTTGTGAATAATTGTACAAGGTGACCCCAAATTAGCTACAATTTGTGGTGGTTATTCCGAGGTGGGCACTAACCTGACCGCCATGCCAGCGGCGGTGTTGTGACCACATAACGAGTAAGGCGGTGAAACACAACACAGACAACTCACCGCCAGCACCGCCGCCGACGAGCAGCATTGGCGGCGGTAGCCAACTTCAGACTGTTGGGAACCAATGTCCCACTTACCATATTATGAGTCACCAGACCGCCAGATTATCCAGGGCGGGCAGGCGGGCTGGCCGTGACTAAAATCTTGGCGGAAACAGAAAGTACAAAAGGAGACACCCACCTCGAGACACACAGATGCGTCCGCGGCCGCCATGGCAAACAAACTGCTAGTCTTCCCAGTGTTGTATCTTGCAATACACCTTCTGGGCCAGCGACAATGACGAAGACAACCACCGTTAAGTACGCCTAGCACAGAGCGGAGGAAATGGCAGTGATACACACCCACACATAACACACATTCCCAGCATGGACAGCGAGCCACACACACATGCGTACAAATGTACTGTAACAGCACACACATCCATACACACACACTCACACTCAAAATATGTAACAGACAAGTACCCAATACACACACAAAGATAAGCATAGATGTCACAAACAGCACAACCACACAAACACCACTTACACAGTCATACACATCCAAACACAACACCCCATAACCACACAATGATAATTAGACCACAAACACCTCAATGCAGGCATAGACAAGCACGTTATGAAACACCACACATACAAAGAAACTGTATGTAGCAATGACACACAATCGACAACAGTGAACATACATCCAAATAATGACACAGGTGACACAACATGTACAACCAACATACAAGAAATCCACAAATGCAGCACCATACACACAGACCCACACAACACCCCATACAATCCCACAAGCAACAGTCAGACACATAACAACATGCACATGGCACAACCCATCTACCCAGCGCTAGCGACAACACAGACACAACCCATACACAGACCACACACACCGATGCACACAGATGCCATACCACCATGTAGAAGGAAACCAGGACACACATCTCAACTTGCCAGTCACAGCAATGTGGACCGATGTATTTTGAACCATGACAGTGATAAAAGCTTAAAATGTGCCAAATGGCAAGTCCAATGTCCAGAAAATCAGGACACATTTTCCAGACATCATGGCCCCAACTTGACTGCTGATACCAAATAGGCCTCCATGTCATGGGGCATCAGTTGGTAATGCAGGCACCTCGGGGTTTGGGTGTGGGTTGGATTTGGAAGGGGCATGTCTCTGTTTGGGTTTGGGAGGGGGACTTTGGCTCTGGGAGGGGTGAATTTTTTGCTGGGTGGAAGAGCAGGGGAGACACCAGAGGGGGCACCTGAGGAATGGGAGATAGAAGAGCCTGGGAGGGGCAGGGGAACACAACATTTAGAGGTAACATAGGGTGGGAGAGAAGTAGGGAAGAGGTCAAGGGCAGCCAGGAAGACTTTTTTTTAGGTACAGGGGGTGGTCACATGCATGAGAGATGGGAGTGGAGGTAGAGGGAGTGGTCACGTGATGTGCTGGTGTGCTGTACGTGATGCTGGTGTGTGCAATATGTGCATGTCTGTGGTGGGTGTATGTTGGTTCGGTGAGTGGGTGCGTGTGCATATCTTGGGAGGAGAGGGGTAGAGATGCAGCGAGAAGGAATGGAAGACGTGCGTGAGTGAATATTGCGGTGGTGTGTGCAAGTGAGGTGGATGTGGTGCAGGTGGCAGAGAAGGTGGTCGTGGTGAGTGTGGATGTAATGTGTGGGGTGGGTGTCTGTTGTAGTGATTGAGGTATGAGAGGAATCCTAGCAGGACCAGTGTGTGATGATGCAGTGCTGGCAGGTGTGAGTGGTGATGTGACCGTAAGGGAGGCAGTGTGGTAAGTGTCTGTTGTTGTGTAGGCAGATGTGTGTTATGTGTGTGCATGCATGTGGGTTAGTTTGTGGTGCTTATGTTTGCCTTTGCGCACCTTGTGTGTTGTAGTGGGTGTATGCAGGTCTGTAAAGTGAGGGGTTGCGAATTGGGAACAGATAGCTGGAGGGGGGACAGAAGAGGAAGGGACACTGGCTGCCGTAAACGAGGAGGGCAGAGCCTGAAATGATCTCTGTAGGCCATGCAAGGCACTGTGAATGCCTTTCAGGTAGACACTGGACTGCTGCATCTGGGATGCCAGTCCTTGGATGGCATTCACGATGGTTGTCTGCCTCACAGAGATGCACCTCAGGAGGTCAATAGCCTCCTCGCTGAGGGCAGCAGGGCTGACTGGGGCAGGGGCAGGGGTGCCTGCGGCAAAGAAGACACCCAGCCTCCTGGGTAAGCGGGCACAGGCAACTGGGTGGGGAGCTACAGGGAGGGCATGCAGGTAAGTGGGCTGGCGGACAAGGATGGTGTGGGGGTGGTCCCAGATGGGTCTGCCACTGCCAGGGAGCCGCCATTGGAGGAGGAATCTGAATCTGATGTGGTTGTAGCTCCAGTCTCCCTGTGATGCTCCCCTCGCCCACTGGTCTTCTTGGCTTCACTAGTGCTAGCCTCCTGGGTCCCATGGGCTGCTGCATCCCCACTCGCTGGTGCCCTTCCTCCTTCGCCAGATGATGCTAATGTACACGTAGATAGAGGTGGAGAGAGAAGGAGGGTGGGAGAAACAGAAAGGGAGGAAATGGTAATAACCCACACATCCACTTCACATACAAACAATAGATACATTTGCCCATGTCTAGAAAACAAGAGACCATTTTGCATTCATGAACAATAGAGTCCTGCAAGCTATAACCAAACTTATCACCAATCACCTCATCCCTGCAGCCTAGATACCTAATTGGGAAGTCCTACATGCCTGTCAAATGGCAAAATAACTGATCCAACAATTCAACCCATTAATATACCCAACCACATGTCAGTCATGACAGGATGAAACAAATCTGACCTCAGAGGAACTGTGCATACAAACTAAATGACAGGAATGTGTGGCGAACATTTGGTACAGAGGTCCACTGACGCTGCAATTGAAGCAATAGCAATGTTAACAAAACATACCTGTCATCACCCTAATACAGTGCCAATAAGATTACCTTGTACTGCTGCAGTATATGCAGAAATGGAGTATGCAGTCAGTGAAATGCCTGAACATTTGAGCAACCCATATGTACAGTAGAATGTGTGTTACAGTGCCACCACTTCTGTTCCTGCATGGCTCTACATAGCTAACGTGTCACACTCCAACATGATTGGTGTGACAACCAGGACTGTAACTGGGTAGGCACCGCCAATATACAGGCCATTAGGGGGGGTCAGGGTCCGACGGGCACCCCTTCCACGTTGGGAGGCCATCCCCAGCTGGGCCTCTGCGGTCTTCTGGGCCCAGCGTCTCAGGTCCTCCCATTGCTTCCTGCAGTGGGTGCTCTGCCGACTATGGACCCCCAGGGTCCGCACTTCCTTGGCGATGGCTCTCCACAACCCTTTTTTCTGGTGGGCGCTGATCTGCATGGGAAACATTCCAAAAATGGGGAACATGTAAATGTTACCAATACAGCTGCAACCTTTGGCGACACAAAGCTGGGGCCCTATCCCCTGCAGTGTGTGCCATTGTTGCTCCAAGATTCAGGACACAACAGCACCCAAAGTGGAGGTTTTCCTTGCCCGAATGCCAGGAGTTAAGTGAGCTTGCCCATACAAAATTGCAGTCACGACCGCAGCAGTCATGACTGTCAGCGCCGGCGATGATCGTCATTGTTCCCAGTTTCCCATAGACGTCAATGTTATCCAATGAGGAGTTGCATGGCAGTTCCATCCACCTTCCACCATGACGACTGCCGGCGGCAGAATGAGGTCACTTCCATCTGTCCAATGCATGCAGGACAGGCAGATGCCATATTAGTATATTACATGACTGTCCTGGGTTCACACTGCGTCATTACCTGCACATCGTCACAAATTGATTCATTTAGGTTACATTTTGTGGATAATCACATATGTAGTGAGTGTCAGGTGACCACCACACTTGTTACTACATATGTCTGTATTGACAATCCGTATGTTGGAACATATGGAAGGTGTATGTTTACATGTCCTGTACACGTCCCTTGTCACAGGGATTATGTGGCATTGTCTGGCTAGGACTGGAGTGTGGCGTAATGTGTCTTTCCAAAACATGACAGCCAACTTACATGACCAATACTTTGTGATTGTCGTATGTCATACTTGGTACACAACATTGTGTGAGGTGCCCAGATTTTTGTTTGTCTCCCTGCCTAGATATCGCCAAAATAGTCATGAGGAATGCACCAGTTTACCGGCCACTAGTAGATCTTGAAACCATGGAAGAGTGCCACATTATCCTGACCTATTGACTGAACCGTGTGTCCATCAGGGAAGTGGTCGCCCAGTTGGAGCCAGACCTCCTGCTGGCTTTGAGAAATCCCCATGACATCCCTCCAACAGTCCAGGTGTTGGCAGTCCTGCATTTTCTGGCGAGTGGCTCTTTTCAGGTAATTGTGGGACTGGCTGCAAGGATGTCACAGCCCAAGTTCAGTAAGGTGTTACAGGATGCGCTGGATGCCCTACTGAAGCATGTGAATAGGTAAATTAGGTTCCCACAACATGCCGAATTGCCCACTGTTAGAGCAGCCTTCTACAATATATCACAAGTCCCACATGTAACAGGGGCCTTTGATGGGACTCACATCACCTTGGTACCTCCGAGGGCCAATAAGCAGGTTTACAGGAACCGGAAGAGTACATATTTGCTCAATTTACAAGTGATGCGTCTTGCAGACGAGTACATAACACACGTAAACGCAAAATTTCCTGGATCCGTACATGATTTCTACGTCCTGAGGGACAGCAGTGTCCATGCATTGATGTTACAGCTACAGGTAGAAAGGCCTGGCTAATAGGTATGTGTACTGCTCCCAATGTCCGACGTTTGATACCCCTCTCCATACAGTCTGCACTCCGCCTAGCATTGTTACCTATCGCCATATCTCCTTTTCCACACAGGTGACTCCGGATACCCCATCCTGCCCTGGCTCCTGACACCTGTTAGACATCCAAATACAGGAGGAGAAAACAGGTACAATGAGGCACATGGCCAGATGAGGCGAGTTATTGAGAGGACTTTCGGCCTCTTGGAAGCTAGATTTCGTTGCCTCCATGTGTCCGGTGGTGCCCTACAATACCGACCAGGGAAAGTCTGCAAGATCTTTGTTCCATGCTGCATGCTCCATAATCTGGCCCTCAGAAGGTACATCCTACTGTTGGAGGAGGGGGACATTGACGCTGGAGAAGTGGTTGGGGCCGGTGACTCTGATGCTGAGGAGGAGGCATACGAGGATAAGGCACATGACAACAGGGCTGACCTGATTTGTCACTACTTTCAATGATAAACAGGAATGTGTGATGTCTACGTCATCTGAACTTGGACTATAAATTGGTATAGCCAGTCTGTACCTAGATTTTGCATGCTTCAAGGTGTGTGTGGGGACTACTGCCTTCCATCTTGGTTTCCGAGCCTGAAAGGTAGCTGCCTTACCATTAGGGGGTAGTGGAAATGCATTGCTGCTAATGACGTGTTAAATGCTTGTGCCATAACGGAACATCCTTATGGTTGTACCGAAGGTTTTGAATCCTCAGTTTGCCTGTTTTGGTAAATGTATGGGGGACTTATCAGTCTTGTCCTGCTGTGTGGAAACTAGCTGTTCCTGACTACTCAGGGAGGTGAACAGTAGAGGAAGTTACCTATGTAGTATCTTTACTTTCCTACACATGTGTGTGAGTGACAATGCAGGCCCTTACATATGTGGTATCATAGCTGCTGGGACAGTCATCCTGTGTTTGTGCTCAACTGCTGTCGATGTGTGACTATGGGGTACATGCCTTACAACATTGTGCCTAATTCCATGTAATTTTCCCTCTTCAGGTCACATGTCTGTTTACAAGCTGCTTACTGATTTGCCTGTTGGCATCGTTGACACTGGATGTTACTGCAATATGGATGTACTTACACACCAGCTGGAGATTCCTACTACATCTGTCACTTTGATATTATTGTGGTACCAACATGTGTGTATGATTATTGCTTGTAAACAGAATCGCCACTTTGTGGCTTGTGCAAATTGGTGTTTATTGAGTGTTTTACATCACAGTCTAGAGGAGTAGGGACATGGTTTAGGTGACGATGAGAGTGGGTGGTCCAGCTGTTTGTTTCACAGGTCTTGTATCCATTAGTCTTGGGATGATGGGAACTTTGCATTGGACAGCCAACAGGGTGTAACAGTGGCAAACAAGGGAGAGGGTTCAGGAGAGGGATCATTTCCTGGTGGGGGGACTGGTCTTTGACTCAGGTCCTGCAGGATGTCTGGATGGCTAATTTCTTTTAAGGGTGGTCCCTCAGCTGCAGGGGTAGGGGTGCTGGTGGCCTGTGGGTCCTCCTGCTGGGCCTCCATTCCAGTAGCAGGTACTGATGTAGAGGGTAGTGATGTTGTCTGACTACTGGATGGGGCCTGTGGGTAAAGGATGTCCGGAGGATGTTGTTGAGTTCCTTGAACTCCCCTAACATGGAGACCATGGTGGTGGTGAGTATCTGGCCCATCTTGTCCTGGGATTGCTGGTAGGCTCCCAAGACTCTGGAGACAGCCTCCTGGCCAGTCGTGCCCTATTGCTGCCTAGTCCCTTGGCCCACGATTGCCCTCCCACTGGCCCTTGCCCAGTGTGCACCTGGTGCAGTGTGCCCCTCCCAATGACACCAGGACCGTCATTGTCTTGGGACTGCTCTGTTGACTCATGCTCATGTCCAGTGGGGCACACTGATGTTTGATGTGACCTTGGGACACAGGTTTTGGAAGGTGGGCTCTGCTGTGCAATGGGTGCCACAGGGGAGGTGGTGTCAGTTGTGGGCAGGGTGAGGCTGGTGGAGTTGGACTGACCACTCATGCCTGATGGGCCAGGTTCATCATCCATATCCAGACATCTAGGGAATTCCTCCAGTATCAGACCTGCTTTCAGGCCTAGGTTTTCTGTCACTGGCATCATCAGCTGTGTGGCAGTATTTGGGAGACCTGTGGAATGAGAGGTACTGGGTCACATGATGGTATTGTACACATGATACACATGGTCGTATGCCATCTTTGACTGAATTTGCAGGGCAGTAATGGCATTAACAGTTACTAGACTACTGCTTGTGTTTCCATCAGTGGGATATTGCAATGGTCCTATTTTGGGGAATAGTTTGTATTTGTCTTGCTATTGTGATTGCCATATACTGATGTGCATTCCAATTACTTGTTGGTGAAGGGGAGTGACATGGTTTAACGTGCAAATGCAGAGATATGAAATGGATGTAGCAGTCATGCAAGAGTAGAGAGTGTTGTATTGTGGTAGCTGTAGTATTTGCTGCAGTGTCGGGTATCCATTCACTAGGTGGGCCTCTGGGGGAATGGTGTTAGTAGGGGGCTGTGGCATGCAAGGGTGGGTTTAGGGTCCATGTTCGGTGTGTGCATGTTATGGTGTTGTGAGGAGGGGTGAGAGGGTGGTGGGGGTACATGCTGTGCACAGGGACATGTTGGCTGGGGAGTGTAGTTCACTTACCAGTGTCCAGTCCACTAGGTATTCCCGTCAGCCCATCTGGGTGTAGGATGGCCAGGACCTTCTCCTCCCATGATGATAATTCTGGGGGAGATGGTGGGGGCCCACCACCAGTCCTCATGATGGGGATTTCATGCCTGGAAGCCATGGCCTGTATCTTCCCCTGTAGGTCGTTCCACCTCTTCCTAATGTCCTCCCTTGTGCGTGGATGGTTCCCCACAGCGTTCACCCTGACGACAATCCTCTGCCATAAGTCGTTTTTCTGGGCTATGGATGTCTGCTGGACCTGTGCTCCAAACAGTTGCGGCTCCACTCTGACAATTTCATCGACCACAACCCTCAGCATCTCGTCTGTGAATCGTGAGGTTTTTTTGTGGTGCCATGGTAGTTGTGTTGTGGGTGCTGGGGTGTGTGTTGTGCAGTGATGTTGGGTGTGCTGTTTGTTGGTGTGAGTTTGGGTGATAGGATGTGCGTGTGGTTTGTGGTGTTTGTGTGCAGTGGTGATGTGTGTGTTGTGTTTCTCTTGATTTTGTGTGTTGTATGATGCATGTTCAGTGTGATGGTGCCTGTGACATCTAGGTGCAGCGCCTTCTTCCAGTGTGCTCTTGCCTCGTTCTGTCAAACTTTCTGGGTGCAAAGGGTTCTGGGTATGTGTGGGGGTGTGTTTTGTAGTGCTGTGGTCAGGTGTGTGTATGTGTATCA
This sequence comes from Pleurodeles waltl, assembly GCF_031143425.1. Taxonomy (NCBI): domain Eukaryota; kingdom Metazoa; phylum Chordata; class Amphibia; order Caudata; family Salamandridae; genus Pleurodeles; species Pleurodeles waltl. The sequence goes on along the minus strand of NC_090446.1, from coordinate 1,375,778,633 downwards.
GATGTGGGGTATTCGTATTGTCCAATTTGGTGCAGTGTTCTGGTAGAGGTTCTTTTTTCCCGCAGCGGTTCGGACCGCCAATGAAATGGCACCGAGTTAAGACTGCGGTGCTGATCTGTGACTCGTGATTTGGCGGGTGGGATGTTCTCAGTGTGGCGGTGCTGGTGGTGCAGACGCCTCCTTCAAGCCATCGTTTAGGCAGACAGTGTTGTTTTTTAATATTTTATTTGGAGGTGTTGTGTTGGTGACTTCTAATATGGCGGTCTTTCGGCGCCTGCTTACACAGCGGTATTCGGAAATGACCGCTAAAGTCAGAATAACCACCTGAATTTCTACACCTCCAATTTTCATGTCACAAATCGGTTTCTTTTTTTCGTCAATTCCTAACACGTGTCCTCAATAATCAAAATACAGGCTGCACTGTCAGATTCATTGACTACAACAGGATTGTTTCGCTCATGCACTACACACTTGACCCTGGACTTGTTGGCCTTTTTTCTACATGCTTTGGCAAAATGTTGTATAATACCACAAAAGGAATATTTAGATTTTAATGCTGGGCAATTTCTATCTTTAGAGAGTTGTCCCTTGTTTGCACACCTGAAGCACACTGGATGTTTATCCGTTTGATACTTCCGAAACACTGATTTCTTTACAGAGTTGTAGGTGTTTTCACTTTTCTTCTCCTCATCAGTTACTTTGCATACTGATTCTACCTCTTTTCCCTCCTTTAATGCTGCTTCAGCAACATGCTTGGATAGTTCTGCCTTTTTTACTATAGCAATTACTTCATTCAGAGAGGTGTCACCACATACCCCTAACTTTTTTTCCACACTAGCTTTATTGGATTGCATGATGATTTGGTCACGAATAGGTTTGCCATGTAATTACAGGTTATTGTTAATTTTTTTAGGGCATATACGTAATCTTCTACCATCTCATCCTTACTTTGCTTATGTTGGAAGAAACTGTATCTGTCAATAGCAGCACAAACAATAGTTTGGTAGTGTCCATCCAGATCTTCCAATGCATGTTTAACTACATCAGGATTATCAGCTGCCCTTGATTTTTTCTCCATTTGCGTATACAGTCTTAGTCCTTCTGCCCCAAAGCTGTGTAACAATATTTATTTGTTCCCAGACAACTCTTCCTGGCTTTCATCCTCAATGGCGGCTATATAATTTAGAAAATAGTCCTTCCAATCAGATTTCATTGCTGGTTAGCCAGCCCTGGGAAGAAAGGGAGCTGGAGGTGTAAGTGAAAATGATTGTGCACACATTTTCCTTCTTTTTCAATAAATCCCTATGAGTGATAGTAACTTAGATACTTCTTACGCAACAATATCACTTATTATGTTTTGTGTACTCACTTTATACAGTACGTACTAAATTATGACAGCCATGTTAATAAAGGTAAGTCAGATGCTATGCTGTACTACAATTACCTGTACACTATGGTCCTCATTACGACCCTGGCGGTCGGTGTTAAAGCGGCGTTAATACCGCCAACAGGCCGGCGGTAAAAAAAATGGGATTTTGACCCTGGCGGTAACCGCCATCACATCCAGCCACTTTAACACACCAACCGCCAGGGTGGTAACGGCCGCTGGGCTCTCCAGCCTTGCGGCCGTCACGATCCCACCATTGGGATTACGACCCGGCCTACCACCATGGTTTTCGTGCCAATCTTACCGCCACGAAAACCTTGGTGGTAGGCACTATCAGATAGGGGTCTCCCCTGCTACCCCCCCCTTCCCCCTCACCAGAGCCCTCCCCCAGCCTCCCTTTCCTGCCCCTCTCACATATACACAACGCGCGCACCCATATACACGCACGCACACACGCATACCCACCACACCCCACGCATGCACACATACATACCCACACACCGCAACACACACCAACATACCTTGTTGCGCACACGCATTCACAACACACAACATACATTCAGTCATTCACGCATGCATTCAACGCAACTCACACCCGCATGCACGTATATCAAAACATACACACACACCCCCACATACACACAACACCCCCTACATACATACAACACCCCCCACATACACACAACACCCCCCACCCCACTCTCCTGTCGGAGAACCTGTCTTACCTGCTTGCAGGGGATCCTCCGGCTGGAGACGATCTGTGGCACTCCTGTCAGAAGCAGCGTCTGCCAGCAAAACACCACCAGGCCGTATTATTGGTCAGGATACGGTCAACGTTTTGCTGGCGTGGCGGTGCTGCTGTCAGCAGCGCCGCCTTACCGCCGTCCGCTGCCATGACCGTCGGCAGTATTCCGCCAGCTTTCTGGCGGAATACCGTCAGCGGTCATAATACGCGTAGACGGCTGGTAGCCACAGCAGCAACATTTTGACGGCCGTCACCGTGGCAGTAGGAATAAACAGCACAAAATAGGGCAGAGCTGTGCATCCTAATTTGAATTAGTACATGTAACATACATGTCCATTCCCCCCCACAAGCACAACCACCCATGCCACCCTGACGGAAAGGCTAAGGACTGCCAGTGCCCCACATAGAGACAGAGGCACCACTCAGGACACTGGAGAGGGAAGTGTGGGCAGTGCTGGACTGTCACCCTCCAGCAGCCCCACCCAGGATACCACTGACACCCCTACCACCCAGCCACCAACATTAGCTCTGGCCGAATGACCCCACACCAGTCTCCAGGCCACAGACTGGCGGACCACAAGTACAGAGGCCAGAGTCACCACCTACTAACAGGCAGGAGGATGATGGCCCCAGTGTAAGTGGGACTGCCAGACCTGTGCAGGGGACACAGGCACAGTGGGCTAGGCCCAGTGTGAGGGCATCAGTGGCCCAGGGGGGGGGGCAAAAGATGGATGCTGCAGCACAGGAGGTGATCTCTGAGGTCCTGGGAGCATTCCACCATACACAAGACAGGATGGGCCAGATCCTGGCCACCTTGGAACAGAGTCAAAGGCTGCAGATAGCCCAACATCAAGAGACCATGGAGCAGTGGAAACAACTCAATGCCACCATGGCCACGATTGCAGGGGCGCTGCAGCACCACTACCCAACCCAGCCTGAGACCCCCACAAACCTGGAAGCCCCTACCACTGCCCAGGACACAGACCAGCCTTCTACATCAGCAGCAGCAACTGGACTGGTGGCACTGGCAGAGAACACACAGGAGACCAGCACCCCTATCCGTGCAGCCCAGCACTGGACACTCAAACAGTCCCTCAGACCCAGATGTGGCACTGGAACACCTGCCAAGACCAAGGCCCCCCCAAAGAAGTGACTTTGACATGAACTGTCTCCCATTGTCACCCGCCAATAGCAACTTAACAACTTGCAAGGGACATATGGACTTATACCCACTGCCACCAATTGCTAAGCCCATGTACCTAGTATGGACATCCACCATAAGCCCACTCCCTATCACTGTACAGCGCAATAATGCATTTGTGACACCAAATAAAACACATTTACGCCAAATCGTATGTCCCCTGTCAATATGTAGATTCAACTGTAATTGTGAATGCATTTGCCAATCAATTCTATAATCATACATTTATTGCAGGAATGGTACCCCACGCACCACATCGTCTGGAGTTAACCAAAATGTACACCATGTTTGTTTCCATGGCACATGCCACCTTATTCTTCAGGTAACAGTGTCAATGACTACAGACCCCATATCCCCAAACAAATGAGTCAGACAAACATTATGCAGTGCAGACAACAGTGAACAGTACCTCATAGTCACTGGAAGTATACTTGGATCAGCTGGTTCCTGGAGTGGACATCTTCCCTCTCTACATCCTCATCATCACTCTCATCCCCTCTCAGAGGTAGCAGGTCTGGATGTACAGCACCCTCCTCCACTAGTAGGGGGATAGCTCTCCTCACAGCCACGTTGTGCATCATGTAGCAGGCCACCACTATTCTACTCACCTTCTCAGGGCCTTAGCACAGGGATCCCCCAGAGAGGTGGAGGCAACAAAATCTATCCTTCAGGAGACCTATAGTGCGCTCAATCACCCTCCTAGTACGTCCATGGGCCTCATTATAATTCCTCTCTACATCTGTCCTGGGATTTCTCACAGGTGTCAGGAGCCATTGCAAGTTGGGGTAGCCAGAATCACCTGCAAAAGTGGTTGAAACAGGACTGTAACAAACTGCCATTACTTGCAGACAGCCTGGCTGTCATCTATGTACTGATCATGTGTCATACACACTCACCTATGAGCCATCCTCTGTCCCCTTGTAGTTCTCCCATCATGAGTGGCACACTGCTGTTCCTCAGGACAAAGGAGTCATGAACTGATCCTGGAAACATGGCATTTACATGTGAAATGTACTGGTCAGCAGTACACACCAATTGTATATTCATTGAGTGGAAGTTCTTCCTGTTCCTGTACACCTGTTCATTCACTCTTGGGGGGATGAGAGCTATGTGGGTGCCATCAATGGCACCTATCGCATGGGGAATGTTAGCATAGGCAAAGAATTCAGACTTGATGGCAGGGAGTTCAGCCCTTTGGGGAAACTTGACATATGTCTGCAGGTGTTGTACAAATGCATCCAGGAATTTGGACAGGACGAGGCTAAACATTGGCTGTGAGAACCCTGCACCCATGCACACTGTCACCTGAAATGAGCCCTTTGCCAAGAAATGGAGTACAGAGAGCACTTGCACTTCAGTAGGGATGGCATGCTGATTCCGATTAGCCGGTCTCAGTATAGGATCCAGTAAAGCACATACGTCATTGATTGTTGCACAATTGAGTCTGTAGGTGACAATGATGTGACGTTCCACCATGGTTTCCACTTCAACAAGAGGTCGGTACACAGATGGGGCCCTCCCTCGCCACAAGGGTCTGTACCTATGGGGAGGAAAGAACACATATGAGGGACACACATACACATACAAAACATGTTGTGCATGAATAAGTGCTGTACAATATGTTGGTTACACACACACAAGCGATGTATGATGTACAACTTTTTGGAACATGTATGCAGTGATACCTCTGGACTGATGTCAAGAACAGACACTCATGAGGGCAGGCAACAAAAGGCTGGGACCTGAAGGCCCTGAATGGGGCCCATGACCAGGAAAAATGTACGTGGTGCTAACAAAATGGTAGCCTCCTGCCATCCAGATATGATGGAGTGGAAGTGACCTCATTCCGCTGGCGGTAGTTGTCATGGCGTAAGGCAGTGTTCACTGCCGTGCACCCATTCATTGGTTTACATGGTTGTCAATGGGGAACCTGGGCCTATCATGATCGCCACCGGCGGTGACAGTGCACACTGCCGCGGAGCGTACGCCATGCCGTCACCCCAATTTCACTTGAATCCCGGATCCCGTGCATGCAAGTACTCCACTGAGTGTGCTGCTGTGTCCTGACTCTGGTTACTCCAATGGCAAAAGTCACAGGGGAAAAGGGCCCCGGCCCTCACCACAGAGGAGCTGGAAAAGCTGGTGGACGGGGTCCTACCCCTGTATGCCAAGTTATATGGGTGACCAGAGGTGAGTAGGCGGTTGCCTTGCGTGGATGTGTGTGATGGTGGTGGATGCCTGTATGCATGTGTGGTCGATATGTAACTGCATAGGTGTAGATTGTGTGGCAAGTACTGTGAGTGAGGTGGTGAAATGATCCTGTGAAGTGTCCGTCCCATAGGGGATGTATTGTCAGCTGTATCAAATGGCCATATCCTGACCTCTGTTTTTCTTCTCTGTGAGTCCCATAGAGGTAATCGCCCATCAGAAGAGGGGACTCTGGCAGGCCATCGCCAGGGAGGTGCGGACCCTGGGGGTCTACAACCGGCAGAGCACCCACTGCAGGAAGCGGTGTGAGGACCTGCGGCACTGGGCCAGGAAGACCTGCAAGGCCCAGCTGGGGAAGGCCTCCCAACGAGGAAGGGGTGCCCATTGGACCCTGACCCCCCTAATGTGCCGCATTCTGGCGGTGGCATATCCGGATTTGGATGGGCGCTTGAAGGCAGTACAGCAGCAACATGGGGGTGACTACAAACACTGTTTCATACCACTTTGATGGATGTGTTTGGGTGCTGTAGTATGTATGCTGTCTAGTGCCAGGCACTCTGACAAGTGTATTCCAGCAGTCCTGCCCCCATTAGGCACGGAAATCATTAGGGGCAGGTCTAACAGTTCATCAGGTCTGTGTGTCATGTGGCAAATGAGTTTTATGCTGGGGCATAGTCATGACTATAGTTGTAGGTGCTGTGTGTAGATGTGCCATCCCCCATACCATCACTGCCCTCCTAGTTGCTCCCCACCCAGATGCCCATGCCCGCTCACCCAGAAGGGTGGGCGTCTCCTTCGCCCCAGGCACCTCATCCCCTGCCCCAGTCAGCCCTGCTGCCCTCACGGAGGAGGCTATTGACCTTATGAGGACCATCTATGTAGGACAGACAACCATTGTGAATGCCATCTAGGGGCTAGCATCCCAGATGCAGCAGTGCAACGCATACCTGGAAGGCACTAACTGTGACTTGTCTGGCCTACAGAGATCTTTTCAGGCTCTGGCCTCCTCTTTGATGGCAGCCAGTGTCCCTGTTCTTTCCGTTCCCCCTCCAACCACCTCTACCCCTCCCAGCACCCCACTCCCTTCACCTATTCCAAGCACAAGTTCAGACAGCCATGCACACACCACAACACGCAAGAAGCACACAGAGAAACACAAGCACCACACATCCCACCACAGGCATACACACAGCCAACATACAAAGGCACACACAACATCCACTTCCCCCAGTGTGTCCACCTCTCCCGCCTCCCTGTCTGTCACCTCAACATGCTCACCCACAAGCACTGCACCCTCAGTCACTGCTGCTGGCCCCATTTTTGCAGTCACCACAACATCAGACATCCAGTCATCCACCCCAGACACCACACCTGCACTCACCACAATGACATTGACTGACACATGCAGCACACTCACCAGACCTGCAGACACCCACACAACATCCATTTACACTGGCAGCCTGTCTTGTCCCACTGAGTCCAACCCCCCCTCCTCCCAAGACACTCAAACGTTCCCAGACATCCACTCAACACACATCCACCACACCTCAGCATACTGTACAGGCACCTGCATCCACGTCAAGCACACACACACCAGTTACAAGCACTCCCTCTACCTCCACTCCCACACCTTCCTCCATGTCCACCCCAACTGCCCCTAAAAACAATATCCTGTCCTGTGTTGACCTATTCGAACCCACTGGCCTACCCGGTCTCGCCCCTAAACGTGCCCATCTCCTTGCCCTGTCCACTCCTTCCTCGTCTAAGTCCGCCCCAGTCCGCCCTTCCCATTCCTGTGCCCCTTCCCAAGAGAGGAAGAAGCCCCATGCTGACCCAGGCCTGTCTGCCACACCCCCGGTCCAAGCCCGCTCCCCCACCTTCCAAGAGCAAACCCAAACCCCCTCCACCTCCCAAACATAAGCATAAGCCCCCCCCCAGACATAAGTCTCCACCCCCACCATCCCCTGCCCCTGTTCTTTGAGGTGCCTGGCTGCCCCATTGATGTCCCTTTACGGTGGAGTACCATTTGTACATGTAGGAGTCAAGTTCGGGCCATTTGGGCCCTTTAGCCAATGGCCTTATTTGGACATTACATTTTAATGTTCTATTAAAGTTTATGTGCCCAGTGTTGCTGTTGGCATAATATGGAGACGTGGTTCATCGTTTTATTAAGGGGGTGTGGTGTGCACGTGTGTACTTTGGGCAGGTTTTATTTGCCTTGTGTCGGGGAAGTACCTCTTGTTCTGGTGTGTATGGCTTGTGATGGTGGGAGGGGTTGGGAGTGCGATGCAGTGTGGGTGGGGTGGCTGGGTGTGTAACTGTGCCCTTTCTCCCCATGTTTACTAGGTTGCGGTACTTACCGTAGTTGTCAGTCACGGTCGTGGAGGTATAGTGCAAGGAGCAGGACTGGCATTATTCTGGCTCTCTCCATGTCTGCTTCGGCGTGTTGCGTGTGCCTACGGTGAGTGTTTACTTTTATTTGGTTTGTTTCCGTGGTTCCCGCCCCGGAACTGACGGCGGTATTGTGCTTCATTATCTGTTGGGCAAGTGGGGCATTTCCGTCGGCCTGTGCGCGACCTCTTCCGTCATTTTCGGCACTCCAATGCTGGTGGTGTGTGGATTTCCCGCTGGCTGTTTCTCATGAGCTTCATTATTTGGCGGTCTGGACTGCCAGCCTGTTGGCGGTAGTTACCACCGGCGAAGCGGTGATTACTGCCATGTTCATAATGAGTCTTGCTCATGTCTGGTAAGGTACTGTAGTAAATTCTCCGGTGCCCAGTGCTGTGACCCAGTCTACTGGAGTCCAAGAGTACAGCAGCCACTTGACCACTAGTCGGGAGCAGTGACAAATTAAGGTGTCAGTCGACCTAAATACCCCTTTTAGGTAAGGGGACTGTATCTAAACACCCATTGGTTGCAGGTCACGATCTTCCGGTAAACGCAGCCTGATTTCTCATCTGGACGAGGTTGGTTTGGCATTTAGGTTTTCCAGACAGTATTCTAGCTTACTTTGTCTTTGAATTTTAAAAACTGTATGTATTTGGTATAGTATAAACCTAGAGAAAAGGAGTGGTCAAGCAATTTACAGAGAGCTTTTTTAGCATCTCAAGCATGAAATGCTGTACACATCATAGGGGGCTGTTTGACGGTAGAATAGGAAAAAATCATTATTTGTCAAGGGTGGCATGAGTGGTCAAGTTATTACTTTAAGACATCTGTAATGTTTAACCAAAAATTCTGGGTTAGAGTATTTTGAAGCGAGACAGTTGCTGCCAGACTACTGCTGTTGTAACATCTCGATGGTGTATATTTGCATTAACTTCCAATGAAATCTTCTCTTTTCTTATCTGGAATATGACCTTTCTTGGGAATAAAACACTATAGTTTACATGGCAAAGAGGAGTCCGAGAATGGGTGGATTTCAGCCACACCCAGTTCCAGTACATTTTACTACAGCAACCAGTGGCAATTTGATTTTGTTTACGCACTGGCAAGACTTTGGATTTTGTGACCATTACATGCGCAGTTTTGCTTCCGTATTGTGCATTTTAATTTCTGTGTGAATTTCATGTTAACAATGTTACACGCGTATGGGACAGCATGTGATGGTACCGCGAGCCGTGCCCTCAGAGTTGATGGAACGTCAGCTGTAAGCTTACCACAGAATGGAGCGAGTTTATTACCTGCTCGGTCAAGTGTGTGAAAGCGGAATCCCCCCCCCCCCCCCACCCACCCCCGCCACAGCTTGCGTGTGAGAGGGCGTACAGTGTCAGTAGTCACTGCAAGTTGCAAGTTGTTCGCAATGTGAAGTAGGAAGTGCTTCCGTAGGCTCGTGCGTCATAGCTTGCCAAGTCATTGTTGCACTTTCCTCGGAAATTAGAAGAAAGATCAACGCGACGTTTGAAGCGCTCCTACCTGCTTGTGTGTCGCAGCATATCACGTTCATTGGTTCAAGGATCACGTTTCCTCTGGAGTTAGAGGGAAAGATAACTCACTAATCATCTACAATTATTTCAGGATCTCGGAGCACTCTACAGGATAACAGTATATAATTTATAAACAACGTTTGGGAATAAAATGAGATAAAAGGGTACTCTTATGTGGTAGCTGTTACCACTATAGATCATGGAACCACAGATTCACTAGACTTGCAAGATATACAGGCTAATCATTATGAAACTGTATAACGATTGATTAATGCAAGTTCATTTTTTAATCAGTTGTTAGTGTTTTAACTAGTTATTTCAACTTATTTTATCTTGCTATTTTAGGAGTTTGTATTTACAATTGTAATCACAGCAACTACAATGTCTCAATCTCTACGTTTTCTTTCTGACGTGGGTAAACTTATTTTACCCTGGAAAAAATTGGTTAATTGACTCCCATCTAGTGGCTATTGGGGGAGGGACCTTTTCACCTTTATTCCCTAAAGGAGAGTTGCTACACAATTTGGTTATAGAAGGTTGCAATATTTACGCAAGTCTTGAAGTACTACAGGTGGGAATTGCTGAAGGAGATTGCAGAAATATCTACGACACATCACTAAAATGCTGTAACAGCACTTTTGGGCACGTTTAAATTTAGCGAGACAGGGTGAGACAGGATGAGACATTAGGGGCCATATGTACGAAAGCTTTTTCCCATAGACACAGAATGGGTAAAATCCTTTGGTCCATCTGGCCCAAGGTGTTCACTTGCACGCAAGCTAAACATCAGAGAGTGGGGAACAATGTTGTGCATCTTAGGAATCTTGCTCGCATCTGTGAGTTTGGCGATCTGACATACTCATCCATTAAGGCTCACTTGGTATGCCGCACAAACTATAGCACTGTACAAGATAAACTGTAGGGGGAAATCCCAATCTCAAGGAAGCCTGCAGAAGGGATGGAAGATACATATTTTTGGGTAAAATAAATGAAAAAGTGTGGTGGAAAGTATAAAGAAATGAAAAGTAAAGTGAAAAAAAGGAAAACTGAAAATTTCAAAACAACTATGGAGAGTTTCAATACTGTGAAAGTGCAAAATTTGAAATGTTTTATATGAGGATGCTTTGGTCACGCTAATTGGCCTAACTGATATGCAAGAAATACCATGCTATAGAAGATGATGATGATGAAGAAAGTGTCCATGTTCAGAACTCATAGTCACATATATTACAACTGGAACAGGTTATGGAAAATTAGGTGTATAGTGTGATTGATGTTAGACGGGTTGATATGCTGGATTGTGTTGCTGGGTGTAGGAGGAGGGTCCTTTATGTAGCGTGCAAAGTTAGGCACACTGTGCAGGGGGTCCAGTCAATCTCACATTGGTTTGCAGAGGTAAAAACTAGACCGCATAATGCTCTATTTTCATGGTAACTTGGTCGAGCAATTAGGGTAATCTTGGAGAAGTGCAAAGAATGTGTTGTAGTCACAGTATCAATAAATAAATAAGACCACACTCAAAATAATAATTCAAGACCAATTTACAAAAATTCTTCAGATCAAGATCATCAAAATCGGGTAAGTAATTTTTAAGTTAGGAATTTTTGAAGTTTTATTAAAAATAGTCTTTTTGTGCGTAATTACGCACCATAGGAATCAATGGAGAACATACTTTAAAAATGCATATAAAATCAGGCAATGCGTTTACCAATGACTCCTTTTGCAGGTATGTTGAGGTCATGGGTGGGCACTATGGACCAGCTGGAGAAGTTCGGGTAGCTCCTGTTTCGGCCGGAGCATCTGCAGAAAGACGTTGGAGCTGGTGCCAGGCCATTGCAGGGTTCACTTGAAAAAGCAGTACACAGGCGGTCTTAAAGGTAAGTCCGGAGGGTCCACCTTGGGGTGTTGAGGTTGCAAGGGGTGAGGGACCCTAAGGGCACAGCTGGATCTTCGGCACAGGGCAGCAGGGTGCACAGTGAAACAGTGGCCAGAAGTTGTATGCAAAGGTGCCCCTAGAAGCAGGAGGTAGGATTCTTTGAGGGTCGCTTGCAGGGCAGCTGGGGCACTATGGTGGTAGCTTCGGGTGATTCCTTAAGTCCCTCGACTGGGGTTCCTCCTGGTCTCTTTTCAGTCTGGAATGGAATGTCCTTCTGGGTGTCCGATGTGAGGTGGCCAGTACCGATGGCTAGTGCACTGTCTGGCCACTGGAGGGAGATCTTAAGTGATTTGTGAAGAGTGGAGGTCCTCTGGGGGTTTATAGAGTCCGTCCAACGTCCAAGCAGCCCCTCTGCGGCGATTGTTGAGTCCTGGGTCCAGCAGGCAGGGTTTGGTGCCTTTTCTTGGTGCAGCAGGACTTCAGTTCTCGAAGCTTGGGTCTTCTTTGTTGCTGGTCTTCTTTTGTCCTTGGAATCTAATTTTTTGGTCTATGGATGCCCACTAAATCCTGTATTTAGTGGGCGTTTAGAGGAGTACCTAGTAGTGACCAATGGGTCATGCACCTTAGGGTAACTACACCCACTAAGTGACGACTTCCCTACACCTGATTGGCTATTTTACTTCCACTCAAGATCGAGGAAAATGAAATGGAGAGGTCACCTCGCATGCAACACCTCAGGGGAGGTGCAAGCTGGGGATGACCACTCCTCTGGTCCTTTGTCTGGTTTCCCGCCTTTGTTCTGGCCAAACATCGGGGTTTGCAATAGGGGCAGCCATCTACTGCTAGCAGCAGGCGTGGCAGTCGAGTTTCAAGGGTGGTAAGCCCCTTGAAGCTCGCTATAAGGGCAGTGCACATTCCTAAGGGAAGGAGTGTTAGCACCTCCACTCAGGAAGGGCTTTGTTCTGGGTCCCAGAGAGCAGGCTATCTCACTCCAGGGTCTCAGTATCTTGTCTGGTGGTAGCAGGCTGGTTGGGACCTGCCAGCAACCATGCCACAGTAGTGACCCCAGGATACATTTTGTAATAAATTGAATACTGGTACCAGTTTGGATTTATCATTCTGAGGTGTTTGATGCCAAACAACTCAGGGTTCAGAGTAGCCATCATGTAGCTGTGAAACTCGTACTGACCAGTGTCCAGCATATGTATTAAATGGCTGCCCTGTTCACTTACTATGTCACAGGTTTGGCAAGAACACAGTAGGGGCATATTGCTCATGCATCTATGCCCACACATACAGTATAGTGCACCCTGTCTTAGGACTGGAAGGCCTGCCAAAGAGGTGACTTACCTACAGACTTACTTATAGTGTAGTGGACAAGGCACACAGGCTGTGTGCCATATCGAGTTTGTCTTTTAGGATTTCATCAGAACACTCAGCCTGCAATGGTAGTACTGGGTGCTTCTGGCCCTAGAGGTGGCACAATCTGTGCTGCTGCCCTCAGAAGCTTACCTGTAGTACTCCATGCCCTGAGTACCCAAGTACCATTTACTAGGGAATTATATAGGCAGCTAAAAGTGTTGCCAAGTATGCCAATGCATCACAACAGTTTTAGGGAAAGAGATCTGGCCCAGGGAACCTGGCTAGCAGGATCCAGGAGGATATGGTGGGGTAAAAACCGATTTGATTTGGATTGCCGTTACGAAAATGTCATCAAAGGGAGATAAACTGTTGGCAAAGCCTACACAGGCAGAAGATGTGGTAATCTTTTGAGATGGGGGAATCAAAAATATTTGGGAACCACTCTAAATCCTAATTTCCCAGAGCAAGTTATGTTGGTAAATTTCACGAGTGAAGATGCAGTATGAATAAATGATTTTGGTGAGTATTCATGGATGGTCTTGGACTGTCAAAGGATTTTTAGCATAAAATGCCTTTAAAAGGTAAGGCTAGGACTGTAGTATACAAAGTCTGCAAAGTTCTGTATCTCATGATGAAACCTCTACACTAAAAACTAGATGAATTGTTTTTTGGGGTGCCATTGAGGAAATGGGAGTTTTGGAGTGGTTAGCAGCAGTTGTGTTAGCTGCCAAGGAAGGGGGATCCAAGATTAGAATGTGTGAGTGGCCCTCCGCAATCTTAACCGTAATATATGGGTGGATTGCCAGCCTCTGACGAATACTGCTACTGATATTGTTATCTGTGTACAATTCCAGATTTTACTCCATGAAGATTCACAAGCTCTTACATCATTCGTTACTCCGCCTGGGCATTTAGGTTCAAACATGTGCCCTTTGCCTTTGGTACCAATAGGCTGACCGTGGTGTTGTTTTGAGGACCATATTGGCTAGGTTGAAAGATGCAATATTTACACTTAAATATGAAAGTGCAAGTTCATGGTGGGTATTGTGTCTTATCTGGGTACACAATTTAGGGGTAAGGCATTAGTTCCAACTTAAAATTTGCAGACTCCATAATAAAAGTACTGATTCCAGGTGATAAGGAGCAAATTAGGACCTTCTTAGGATTTGCAGACTATCATCTGAAATTCATCGAAGGATTTGCCAGCATTGTCCAAACCTCTTAGGGTGTTACTTTAGAAAGAGGTCAAGTACCAGTAAAGTGAGAAATGTCATAAAGTGTTTTGTTTGGTAAAGGAAACTACCTACTTTAGGGCATTTTAATGTGAACTGTAAAACAGTGTCAACTACTGAGGGTAGGATGAAAGAGCTGTGTGGTAGGTTTCAGCCTAACAAGACAATGGGGAGGAAAGGATCATGGCATTTGCTTCTCGTTCTCTGCATTTGAGGAGGAGTGGTACTTGGTGATCGAATGTGAAACACTAGCTTGCTACTGGGCAATACAAAATTTCTCATTTTTTCTGTGGCACTCTCTTTTATTGAAAGGACGAACCATAAGCATTTGGTACAGGTGTTTTCTTTTAAGGTGTCAGAGAGGGCTGCTCAAAGAATCTAGAGATGGATGGAAGGACTTGAGGAGCATAAGGTTAAAGCTGAGTGCATACCTGGTACTGTTAATGCTACTGCAGATTTTGATTGCTTTTGCCTTTGACAGTGTCTATGGTAACTGAAGAGGATAAACAGTCGTCAACTGGCTTGCTGAATCAACCGACTAAACAGGAATGGGTTATGGAAGAAGGATGAAGTGAGCATTCAATTAAAAATAATAGTGGTGGAAGGTTTACCTAAAAGTGTGCAAGATCTAGACCAACCTGTCACAGACTACTGGATTGTGCACTGAAAGTGGTGATCTAACTAGATAGATGAATTCCTTTAGCTGGCATGAAGAATAAGATTGTGAATTAGACCCACAAACGATACTTAGGTAGGAAAGTCACAAAAGCCAGGGTGATGAAATTATTAGGAGGGTCCTTCTTTCTCTGGTGGCAACCGTCAGAAGAGGTAATAAAAGAGTAAAAGGCACTGGTGCATTATAAGAATTTTGGGTATTGTGGATTGATTTGTTTTGTTGCGGGATTTTTGCTTTTATTGTGTTGTTATTTCTGTATAGAAACAGATAACATATTTATGTTCAATTTATCATAGTATGCCTTACGTTTGTTAGGGGAATATGTTTTTTGCTTTGTTACATTAAGACATCTGGAATGGTTAACCAAACGTTCTGGATTAGAGTATTAGGGTTTGAAGTGAGGCAGTTGATGCTAGACCACTGATGCTGTAAAAACTTGATGATGTATGTTTGCATCAACTTCCAATAAAATTTTCTCTTTTCATATTTGGGGTATGGCCTTTCTTGGGAGTAAACACAAACAGCTTACCCCTAATAGGCAAAATTAACTTACTTATAAGTCCCTGGTATATGGTCCCAGAGTATACTATGGCCTGTAAGTTAAATGTCACCAGAGGGCTGCAGCACTCACGGTGACAAAACTGCAGTCACAAGGCAAACATGACTGCATGCCTACCATGTGTAGCACATCTGGCCTGGCCAAATAACCCCTTTCAACAGGCCTCAACCTTCCTTTTAAATATTTTTAAGTCATCCCTATGTAGGCCTTATTGCCCATAAGGCAGGGTGCATGGTATTTAAAAGTAGGACTTGTAAACATTTAATGATAAACATGCCCTTACAGTGGCTAACACCTCAAAGCTATTATCACTGTAGCAAGGCTGGTGGTTCCATTGGAAAACAGTGGGATGCAATATTAAATACCAATAATCCTGAATCCCAGGAATGGACCTAGCTAGAGGAATAATTAAACAACTATTTGTTAATATTTATTTAACATCCAATCCAATGGCTAAATCAGATTTTGTCTAAATATTACTGAAAGTAAACAGTTGGAAAGATACCTTTCACGTGCCTGGAATCCCTGGAAGCTAAATCTGAATTTTGCTCTCTCACTTCCACTAGCCAGTAATTGAATGGCCTGAATGGGCAGAGATGACCCATCTGGACCTGACAGAATATGTGAGAGGGCTGGGAGGGTCCTTTTTAACATTAAAGTGTCAAGTCTTGCTTGAATGTCACATCCTGCTGGGGTTTTTGATGCTTGAGGCACACTTCAAAGTGGCCTCCCCTGTCACAGGCAAATGTTAACTGACACTTAGGCAAGGCCCTTCCTCTTTCCGCCAGGCCCCAATCACAGTGGGCCTCATTTTGACATTACAGTGTCATGTATATATATATACTGTATATATATATATATATATATATATATATATATATATATATAACTCTCAAACAAGTCCCGGAAAGCAGGTGCTTCATACAGCGGTCCTGGAAGGGCTCCGAGAGGCCCTAACATATCCTCCAACACTCCCTTAGATATCAGGAGAACCAGGACACCTCCAATGTGAAAATTTTAATTTATTTCAGCACAAACATCCAACGCGTTTCGGCAACAGCCTTACTCATGGATAAGTCATTGCTGGAGTGCTCCACATAAAAACCAAGTTAATCATAAACATAAAATACAGACAAATTCTGAATTCATTCACCATGAAACACATATTGCAGCGGCCATCTTAAAGTGCATCTATACATCAATTGCACAGTAGTTCGTAACATAATCTTGCAAGTTGTTGATCCAATTCGACTCCAATATTTGTTCAAAATCTGTCATAAAAATTCCTTATGATATCATTAATCAGCAAATAAAATCTAATAGCAAAAGTACAAAGTTGTAAAATCATTCATTATAATTTTAAGGTACATTAGATATAAATATTTTCAGAATTTAAAATTTAATATATTATTTCTTATAGATCTTAAATATTCATACCCATGTCTCAATTGCTAACATTGTATCCTATAACTCCCAAGTGGGTATATAAACATACAAAGGACTCCCTAAAATGATATCATGCTACTCCAAATGTTATTCACAAATGTATCTCATATTTTGGAACTTATCTACCCAAGTGGGTAGACGTACAAGATCTTCTACTGTTAAAACCTTTGTCTGTTGTATGAAATGCAAAGCCTGTAAAACCAGCAATAGCTGCAAGACATTGAGTGTTCCAGGAAGGGCAGACACCTTTGTAATTAGAGGTAATTACAACTGTAATACGTCCTATTGTGTGTATTGTTTGATATGCCCATGTGATAAGTTGTATGTGGGCAGTACAATACACAATGCTAAAAAAAGAGTTCTGGAACACAGACGAGCTATCAAGAACTATGACAAAAATTACCCTGTAGCTAGACACTTCTTCAAACAACACTTTGGTAATGAAAATCTGTTGAAATTTGTAGTCATTGACCAAGTAAAGATCAGTAAAAGGGGTGGTGACAGAGAGAGGTTGTTGCGTATTTTAGAGTCTAAATATATAATAGACTTTGAGACACTGGAACCTGTGGGGCTGAACTCAAGTGAAGAGTTGAGGATCCATCTAGGGTAATTGATGTATTTCTTCAAATGAGCTGGGGGAATAGGGCGGCCGGTTATTAGATTAGCACTTTGTGTGATGGTGAGTTATATGTTATATTTTTGATTTATGTATTTAAGTTATGAGCTATTGGGGTTTAGTAGGTTTTAACAGTAGAAGATCTTGTACGTCTACCCACTTGGGTAGATAAGTTCCAAAATATGAGATACATTTGTGAATAACATCTGGAGTTGTATGATATCATTTTAGGGAGTCCTTTGTATGCTTATATACCCACTTGGGAGTTATAGGATCCAATGTTAGCAATTGAGACATGGGTATGAATATTTAAGATCTATAAGAAATAATATATTAAATTTTAAATTCTGAAAATATTTATATCTAATGTACCTTAAGATTATAATGAATGATTTTACAACTTTGTACTTTTGCTATTAGATTTTATTTGCTGATTAATGATATCATAAGGAATTTTTATGACAGATTTTGAACAAATATTGGAGTCGAATTGGATCAACAACTTGCAAGATTATGTTACGAACTACTGTGCAATTGGTATATAGATGCACTTTAAGATGGCCGCTGCAATATGTGTTTCATGGTGAATGAATTCAGAATTTGTCTGTTTTTTATGTTTATGATTAACTTGGTTTTTATGTGGAGCACTCCAGCAATGACTTATCCATGAGTAAGGCTGTTGCCGAAACGCGTTAGATGTTTGTGCTGAAATAATTTTAAATTTTCACATTGGAGGTGTCCTGGTTCTCCTGATATCTAAGGGAGTGTTGGAGGATATATATATATATATATATATATATATATATATATATATATATATATAACATTTAGGGTGTCCCTCAAAGGGCGAAGGCAGGCTACCCCAACAATTTTTATATATCCCATGTTTTGTTGCTGAAAACTCAGCTTTGTTCTACCAGACTTCTGTCTCTGAGGTTGTTGTGGGAAAAGGGACTGCGTCAATCTGGATTTGGTTTAGATGTGAAAGGACATTAGGATTGCCACAGTACACTCCTCAGGTACACCTCCGCTGCTCAGAGCCCATGTTTAGTGTGGTTGAAGACTCTTAAAAATGCCCAAAGTGGGCATGGTTAGCCCCAGGAACCTTTACCCCGCTGGTTAGGGCATCCCCAGGGGTCATTCTCACCCACTAGCTCATGCCAGGCATAAATGTACCCTCTTCAGGCACTCCCTCCACTAGTTTATGCCAGTCATAAATGTGGCATCTCCAGAAACTCACTTCAGAACACTTTCTGGATCTGTGGAAGAACAGAAGAGGACTGGGCTTGCTGTCTGAAGGACCTGATTAGAGTATCTAATCTTCACTCCATCGAGGTCAGTGCTAAATATTGCCAAAGTCCTGTTCTACGCAACCACTGACTGTCACTGGCACTTTTTCTGATTTCTTCATAAAACTTTAAAAATTCATATTGCTGGTTCCCCTGATTGGATTTTGTCATTTTTGTGTAATTTTGTTTATTAATTTTGACTCCATAGTTCTACTGCATTGTGGGAATTTTATTGTTTTGCTTTTCAACTTAATTATGGTTTTAGTGCTGCATAAATACTTAACACATTGCTTCTAAGTTACCTCTGTCTGCTCTATGCCATTGCTACCAGGGGTTGACCTTAGGTTTATTTAGTAACTTTAGTGGTTTAACCTGACAAGGAGTGTGATTATTCCTTAAGGTACGTACTGACCTCCCTCAACTAATAAGCCAGCTGCTTAACCAGATTCAGTCCAGTGACTCACAAAGGTAGACAGGTAGGTCTTCCTCTCCAAAAAGTTCAGTAGCAGCAGTACTGTTGTGGTATTTTACAGACTTGGTAAACGTTTTGGACAGGAAGAGTGGTAACCAGCAGAGGTTCCAATCCTGAATCACCAGTTCTTCTCAGCTACAATGATGCACAGATTCTCTTTTGGATGACGAGAAAACCTTGAACACAGTCTTTGTTATAGAGGCCAGATATATGTCCCGGTCTGGCCAATCAGGCAATCTACAATGCTCAAATCGGGAAGAGATCCTCCACTCTTGAAAGTGTGTAATGTCTGTCTGTTCAACTTGCGGCCAGGCCATGTATCATTGCATCCCCCAAAGACCAATTGGAACTGGCTTAGATGGATTGGCTGTTGAGTCTAGGAGGGAGGCCTGGACCTTAGGATCTGAGGACAGAATAAGGCTCACTCTGGGAGGAGGAACGGACTAGTGGCTACCTTCCTCCACCCAGAGAACAATAGCAATGTGTTTACAAGGATAACGTATGATGCAGATAATGTGCACTTTGCCTTTGGCTGCGCTCAAATGAGTTGAGCACAGACCATAATCTTTTTACAAGCCATGATGCCCACACACAGGGTGGCCCATAAATGGGCTATGAACAGTGGGGTTGAAAGCACGACCAGGCCTCATGTCAGGCTATGCACCCATTCAGATAGTGGACATACTCCATATTTGACACAGACACCATGGGTTGGGCGCAGGATATGAATTACCTGTGTGGGCATGAACCACCAGACAGGTTCTTAAACCATACATCAGGAACTATGCTAGCCACTCTGCCAAGACGCAGAGCTAACACCACCAGAAAAGGTGACAGATCCAGAGGGGCACATTTAATTCTATGAAAGCCTGCCACAGAAAGTAGTGGACTTTCATGATAAGATAAGAAAATTAGTTACTTACCTGTAACTGCAGTTCTCCAGTATTGGTATCTTTCATAGATTCACATGCTTGAATCATCCCCGTCGTCGAGGTGGGAGCCTCACGGTAAACTTAAATACATAAAGCAGTAAGTCAGTAAAAGTAAAACCAGTAGGCCCCAGTAGGCCTCATAGGGTATTTTACAGTCTATCCACTTTGTTTTGTGAAAAGACCCAAACTTCCGTATCAACCAATCAGGATTCAGCCCCTCCCAAATACTCCCAACAGAGGCTGAATTCCCTCAGATTTTCTAGTAGGAGTGTGAAGTTTAATATCTGTATAATAGGGGAGCCTCTGAGGGGAGGAGGGTGGGTCGCATGTGAATCTATGAATGATACCAATATTGAAGAACTGCAGTTACAGGTAAGTAACTAATTTTCTTCTCCAGTATTGGATCTTTCATAGATTCACATGCTTGAATCAGAATAAGGAGCAGTAATGTCTTCTTAATTAGTGAATTATATTGACTGTAATTTTATCGTAATTTTATAAGTGATGTGAGTCACATTAGTTCAGCTTTGTACATCCACTGATATATCTATATATATATATATATATATATATAACCATAGATATCTCAATAGAAGAGCAATAGAAAAGCTGCGTGGCAGAAAGTTTTGACACAATCTGTTTTGTTATTGTTTTGAGGTCTAGGACATGTTAACACAATATAACAAAGCGAATAATCTTAAGCACATCATTAGAGTAAAACACACTGTGATATAAAATTAGATATTAACTAGACTAAGAACCGATATCGAACATACCTTGAGTGTGGTGGTGGGATGTGTAAGAGGCTCACCTTAACAAAATAGATGCCTCAGCACTGCCTGTCCCACTGCTGTATCGACGTTGTTAGTTTCCTCGAGACAGTAATGCCTCGTAAATGTATGTTGGCTGGACCATGTTGCTGCTCTACAGATGCTATGTAGTGGTACACCTGCAAAGAGTGCAGCCGAAGTGGCTACCGATCTTGTAGAGTGGGCTCTCACCTTAGTGTGGAGCGGTTTTCCTTCTTTTGAATGGCAGAATTGAATTGCCAGGCCAATCCATCTTGCTATAGTCTGTTTGGACACCGCGTGCCCCTTTCTTGTTCCGCCAAATGCTATAAATAATTGATCAGACTGGCGGATGGCCTGAGTTTTCTGTAGATAAAATTTTAAACATCTTTTAATATCAAGGGAATGTAATGTCTTTTCGGCTACTGTTTTCGGATTTGGAAAAAAGGTTTTTAGGATGACTGGTTCATTCAAGTGAAACGTTGAGGGAACTTTCGGGATGAATTTAGGATTTGTTCGCAAGATCACACCTGAGTTTGTGAATTGGACAGTGAAAGCCTGAATG
The DNA here is from genome assembly GCF_031143425.1 of Pleurodeles waltl. Lineage (NCBI taxonomy): Eukaryota > Metazoa > Chordata > Amphibia > Caudata > Salamandridae > Pleurodeles > Pleurodeles waltl. Next base: position 1,375,757,353 of record NC_090446.1, on the reverse strand, counting down.
TCGCTGACTCTTTTGGCTAGCAGTAACGCTGTTTTCCATGAAATGAATTTTAGATCAGCTTTGTGGATCGGCTCAAAAGGAGCTTTCATGAGCTGCATCAACACAACATTCAGGGACCATAATGGCGTAGGTTTTCTAACTGGCGGGAAGACCCGAAAAAGGCCCTTCATGAATTGCTTGACAATTCTTGTGGAACACAATGAGACTCTGTGTGGTGATCTGCGGTATCTGGAGATTGCTGCCAGATGTACCCGAATGGAGGAATATGCAAGTCCTGATTTTGCCAGGAGCAGGAGATATGGAAGTACCTGTTCTGGAGGAGAGGACAAAGGATGTATATCTTCTGCTGCACACCATATACAAAAACGTTTCCATTTAAGTTTATAGGTTTTGTTGGTAGTGTCAGCTCTAGCTTTTGCCAAGATGTCTCTACACTCCGGGGAAATGTTGAGATTCAAGTATTCATTGTATTCAGGAGCCAAGCCGACAAATGAAGAGACGACCGATCTGGGTGTCTGACTTGTCCCTGGTGCATCGTTGAAAGAGTCGGACTCTGTCTGAGTCGTAGATGTGGCCGTTCGGAGAGCATGAGGAGCTCCGTGTACCAGACTTGTCTGGGCCATCTGGGAGCTATGAGCAGAAAGCGACACCCCTCTGACTTCAGTTTGTTGATGACTCTCGGGATGAGCGGGATCGGAGGAAAAGCGTAGGCATAAACTCCGGACCATCTCATCGAAAACGCATTCCCCCACGAATCTTTTTGGGGAAGCCAACTTGCGTAGAACTGGCATTTCTTGTTCTCGAGAGTGGCAAATAGGTCTAGGTTCGCTTTGCCCCATAATAGAAAAAGGCTGTTGAGAGTTTTTGGGTCTAGCTCCCACTCGTGGTAAGGAATCACTGTCCTGCTCAGGGTGTCTGCTAGAACATTGGTTTGTCCTGGCACATGCTCCGCTTTGAGTGAAATATTGTGCTAGATGGCCCATGTCCAGATTTGCTGTGCTAGCTGCGAGAGTTGTAGGGATCTCGTGCCTCCTTGCTTGTTTAGATAAAACATGCTGGTTGTGTTGTCTGTCCTGATTAAGACGCTTGAATTTTGTATCTTTGGCAAGAAAGCTTTTAGAGCTAAGTGTATTGCCTTGAGTTCTAGGTAATTGATGTGGAGCTGACCCTCTTTCGCATTCCAGGTTCCGCTGATTTGCAGGTCCTGGCAGTGTGCACCCCATCCTTCGAGAGAGGCATCCGTTGTTACTATGTAACCTGGTGTTTGAAGAAGGAATGACAGTCCGTTTGACAAATTGGTTAGAGTCGCCCACCACCTCATGGTGTTCTTCATTAGAGGCGTTATGCAAATCTTGTCTTCGAAGGAACCGTTGATCTGGGTCCATTGTATGTCCAATTGCTCTTGCAGGGGTCGCATGTGGAGCCTGCAATCTGGGACTAGCGGAATGCATGATGATATCATCCCGAGCAATGATTTGTAGATGCGGACTGAAACAAACTTTTTTCTGGAGAGCCTGTCTGCCAAGGAGGTTAACTTTTGTTTCCTCTCATGAGATGGGTCCGCTTTGTTGCGGACTGTATCTAGTATTGCTCCCAAGAAACTTAGGGGGTCATTCTAAGTCTGGCGGGCGGCGGAGGCCGCCCGCCAGACTTCCCCCACCAAAATACCGCTCCGCGGTCGAAAGACCGCTGAGGGTATTTTGGGATTTGCCCTGGGCTGGCGGGCGACCGCCAAAAGGCCGCCCGCCAGCCCAGGGCAAATCATCCTTCCCACGAGGACGCCGGCTCAGAATTGAGCCGGCGGAGAGGGAAGGTGCGACGGGTGCAGTGGCACCCGTCGCGTATTTCAGTATCTGCATAGCAGACACTGAAATACAAGGTGGGGCCCTCTTACGGGGGCCCCGCGGCACCCCCTACCGCCATCCTGTTCCTGGCGGGAGACCCGCCAGGAACAGGATGGCGGTAGGGGGTGTCAGAATCCCCATGGCGGCGGAGCGCGCTCCGCCGCCATGGAGGATTCACAAGGGCAGCGGAAAACCGGCGGGAGACCGCCGGTTTTCCGCATCTGACCGCGGCCGAACCGCCACGGTCAGAATGCCCTGCGGGGCACCGCCGGCCTGTGGGCGGTGCTCCCGCCGACCCTGGCCCCGGCGGTGTCTGACCGCCGGGGTCAGAATCACCCCCTTAATACCTGTTTGGGGTGGAGCTGAGATTTCTGGTAGTTGACTACAAACCCCATGCTGTGTAACAATTGAAGGCAATAGGAGATATGACTTGTTACTTGCGACTTTGAGGGTGCCTTTATAAGCCAGTCGTCCAGGTAAGGGAAGACCTGGATACCTGACTGGCAGAGATGTGCTGCCACCGGAGCCAACATTTTTGTGAAGATTCTGGGGGCTGATTTGAGACCGAATGGGAGAACCCGGAATTGGAGGTGCATCCTTCCCACTCTGAACCTTAGGAATTTGCGATGGTTGCGATATATGGGGATATGAAAATAAGCATCCTGGAGGTCTAGGGATGCCATCAGATCTCCAGCATTTAACAGACGCAGGACATCTTGCAGTGTTACCATCCTGAACGACTGTTTCTTTAGAAACTTGTTTAGTGCTCTCAAGTCCAGGATGGGGTGCCAGTCTCCTGAGGGTTTCTTTACAAGGAAAAAACGGGAGTAGAATCCTCTGTTCTTTTGAGATGAAGGGACTGGTTCTATCGCTCCTTTTCTCAGCATCACTCTTACTTCCTTGAGGAGTTGGTTCATCCTCGGAGGCGGTGGGCCCGATGGAGGAACAATTGGTGGTGTTTGTGTGAATTCCAGAGTATGACCTCTGGCCACTACATCGAGTACCCATCTGTCCGATGTTATAGCCTTCCATAGGGGGAAATAGGAAGTGATGCGACCTCCGACCCTCGATGTAGGTGGGTGGGGAAGCGTTGAGATGACCGGAGGGTCATTGTTTTCTGCCCGTATCTCTTCCTCGGGCAGCTCCTCTTCCTCTAGCTGGATGTTTGTAAGCTGCGGCCGGTGGTAATCTATAATGTTGCTGTTGCTGGTGGTACTGATGTCGTGATCCTGTGGAGGAAGACTGATATTGGGATCTGTATTGTTGGTATCCGCCTCGAAAGCAGTAATTTCCTCTACCCCTTGCTCCACGAAAAGGTTGTTTTTTATATTGCAGGGTACCTAGGGATTTTGCCGTATCGGTATCCGTTTTGATAGCCTGCAACATGTCGTCGACATGTTTACCAAACAAACTTTCCCCATCAAAAGGCATGTCGAGAACACGACTCTGGACTTCCGGTCTGAATGAAGTAGCCTTAAGCCATCCTTGCCTGCGCAGGACTGCTGCGCCAGCTAATTGTCTGAAGCCAGTGAGAGAAATGTCTATTGTGCTGTCTATAATCTCCGCGGAAACCATTTCTCCCTCCTGCAAGACCTTTTTTGCTTCCACCTTGACGTCTTCTGGCAGTAGATCTAAAAAGGCAGACATGTCTGCCCACATCTGGCGAGCGTACCTTCCCAGGATGGCGAGGGAGTTAGCCGCCTTAACTGTGACCGCTGCAACAGAGGAAAATTTCTTGCCGATATTGTCTAATCTCCTCCGTTCCTTGTCTGGGGGAGACGCTATAGGTGCGGAGGGGTTTTTGGAACGTCGCTGAGCCGCCTGTGATATAACAGCATCAGGTTTTGGCTGTGAGACTAGACAGGCCGGAGAATCATCTGGGGCCTTGTACTTTTTCTCCAGTCTTGGCATTTGTGAAGGCACTGTTGCCGGATTTTTCATTGCCTTCAAACCCTCCTGCCATAAGAAATCTACAATGGGTATAGCTCTTACCGATCTCTTTGATGGCTCTTTGAAGTCGTACAAAAAACATTCGGTTTCATGAGAAACAATTGCGAGGCCAAAACGTTTTGCTGCTCTCTCTGTTAAATTATGGAAACCTCCTATGTCCTCCGGAGGAGAATCTACCGGACCTGCTGGCGGTGGAGATGGTGTGGGGACGAGATAATCATCCCATTCACTAGCCACCGAATCTCTTAGCTCACCCTCTTCCCTTTCGTCGTCTGACGAGGGGTGAGCTTCCTGAGTTTGGCTAGTTACCGGTATGCTAGCCTGTGGTGTTTCCGAAAGATTAGTAGCCTGAGTTTGCCGAGGTGTCTGGTAGCTCTCAGGTCTAGGTGGCGTGGACTGAGTTGATGGTGGAAACCTTTTATAGTAGTCATTCAACATATATTGTAGATCTGCTACTAGTGTGCTAGGCATAGCGAGGGGCAATGGTTGTTCTGCCTGTGGATAGGATGTTGAGGCATAACTAGGCTGGTAATTCTGATTCTCCTCATCATCAAACTCTTGGCATTTGACATTGATTTGGGACGGGCTACTAGCTGCCCCAAACATTCCGTTGTTTTGAGAGTATGCATCATCGTCATCATCATCTAAAAGATGCTGTGGTGGGTATGGCAACACTTTACTTGGTGAGGTATGCATTGGCAGAATATTAGACGCCTTGTCCCCCATGTTAATAAGTGAAAGGGGTAAGAACCTGGTGGAGTCGTCCTGATGATATGAGGAATGGTGCGGCGAAGTATCCAGGTAGGTGGATGGCTTATACACTGTTAGTGCTGTGGACGATATGATCGACGACGGTTCCCTCGTCGACGGTTCCCTCGTCGACGGATGTCTCGTCGATGGTTCTCTCGTCGATGACTCTGTCGTCGACGGTTCCGTCATTGACGGCGTCTTCGCTGACGGGTCTTTCGTCGACGGGTCCTTCGTCGATGGTCCCTTCGTCGACGGGCCCTTTATAGACGACGGTTGTTTCGTCGACGTATCTTCTGTAGGTGCCGTCCTCGGCAGTGCCTTTTTAAACCTCATTGAGAGGTGCTTCATAGATGGGAGTGCCCTGGTCGATTGGTGAACCCAGGAGGCCTCCGCCGTCGACAATGTGGTTGCCGACGAAGCTTTCTTTAAAAAATTTGCCGTAATTATCGTTGTCGACGATAACGGCGACGACGTCATAATCATCGGCGAGACCGGTGTTGTGAACGTCGACGACACTGTAGTAGATGTTACCGTCGACACCGTCGTCGACGGGGTGGTCGTCGACGGTTGTTTTTTCGCTGAAGAGACTTTTTCTGGCTCTTTTTGCGGTGACAGAGACAGGGATGCCTTTTTTGAGGTGCTTTTTCGATGCAAAGGCGTAGTAGGTTCTGAATGAACCTTTTTTGGCAAATGTTTCAATGTCTCTGAGTGGGAAACATCCTTTTTTGCCTCAGTAGAGACTTGTTTTGTCTTTTTGGGCACCTTCCTTGGTGGTTCATCAGTTCCTCTACTTCTCTCACCTGTTTTTTTCTGAGGGCGAGAAGCCTGTGATGACGCTTCGCTGTCGTCTGAGGAAGGATGTTCTATGGCTTTCTGTTTTTGCAGCCATAAGAGAAGTCTACCCTCACGGTCCTGGAGGGTTTTTTGACTAAAGGTGCGACAGATTTTGCAGTCTCTCACCTTGTGGTCTGGATGGAGGCAGTAGATACACTTCTTGTGGGGGTCATCAACATGCAGTCTCTTCTTCCCACAATTGTCACAGTCTCTGAACAGACCCTTCTTTGTCTTTTCAGACATGGTAAAGCTGTGGAGCTAGTTTCCTGAGAGAAAACAATCTTCAGTCAGAAATAAGGAAAAAACTGAGCAGAGCTCGGGGAGACTCCCTTCACACGACGTGCGGTAGAAAATCTGAGGGAATTCAGCCTCTGTTGGGAGTGTTTGGGAGGGGCTGAATACTGATTGGTTGATACGGAAGTTTGGGTCTTTTCACAAAACAAAGTGGATAGACTGTAAAATACCCTATGAGGCCTACTGGTTTTACTTTTACTGACTTACTGCTTTATGTATTTAAGTTTACCGTGAGGCTCCCACCTCGACGACGGGGATGATTCAAGCATGTGAATCTATGAAAGATCCAATACTGGAGAAGCGTAAAGTCCTGAAAATATTGGCACTGACTTCTCAGAACGACTAGATTATGGTGACCAACGTCTCTTTCTGTAGATTTGTCCCGCAGTTGAGTGGTCTGTCCTGCTGCCCAAAGTGAGCTGGTGCAGGTGACAAATGTCCTGCATTTTGCTGCTTCCAGGAGAATCTGAGCTAACTGGCGGGATGCCAAGAACTGCTTGCACAGTGTTGCTTTGTCTTATTTCAGCCCTACATGAGCTGTGTAGAGATGCCTGTCTGCAGCAAACATTTTCTTACTGTGTGACTCGGAGGGAGAAGCTGAAGCATCCCAGGAAGGGTTCTGCACAACCCGGCTTCAGGAACTCATTCACCTTTAGAGATGCTGACTAGGAAATTTGGAACCTATACTTCTTTGAATGTGTGACTGAAAACTATGCTTGGTCCTGGGAATATGCCCTTCATGTTTATTTCTTCCATTCAGCCTGATCAGGTTAGGTTATAGAGAGAACATGAGTTGCAGAAGACCAAACATTTTGGTGAAGTAGGAGATCCAAGGCTGAAACGCAGTATTACTGGACAGGATATTCCTTTACAACCATACAATATTTTGGTGAATATATCATGAAACTGGGTGCTATCTATCCCACTAATCTTGTCCCACCACTCATCCAGATGAGGTATCAAGTCCAGTTTTGTTTGTGTCCCCCCAAATAATAGGAGCTTTTAGATTAATTCTTAGGGTTCCCACGCTTAACAGGAGATTACTTTTGAATGAACACAATTTGGCCAAATGGAAAGTCTGGGATTAAAAAACATGTCTCCTTCTTCCACAGTTTCCTATTAGAACACTAGGCAGCTAATTGGACAGCAGTAATTCTCTTGGAAAGGCAAGTCACTACCCATCCCAGGAGAAAGGTCTCTGCGCAGTGCACCCACCCAAATTTATAATACAGACCTTCTTTCCAGTATATTCAGGTAAAGCTGGAATTAAGGTGCAAAGTCTCCTTGTTAAATGGCTAAAACTTAGCCACTTGGCCACATGTAGTAAAAGTGTCTCTGCCTGTGTTGCTATTAATTGTGTTTGACCAATGACTTTGTGTTTCACCACTGCGCATATTAGTTGCTCAATGTTCACCAGGAGCACGTTACATGTTGTATTCAGTTTAGCTGCCTATTGGCTTTAACATGACATTAGACATTACATTTGGTATTTGGGTTAGCTGCCTATTGGCTCTAACATGGAGTTAGACATTACATTTTGTATTCAGTTTAGCTGCCTATTGGCTTTAACATGGCATTAGACATTACATTTGGTATTTAGGTTAGCTGCCTATTGGCTTTAACGTGGAGTTAGACATTGCAGTTGAGACATTGCAGATGAGCTATGTTTTTCCAAGCTGTGTTTTTCCACATGATAGACCAAGCTGTGTTTTTCACACCAGACCCTAGCTGATAAGAGAGAGTACATTTGGTGTTTTCCTTTCTGCTCAGCCTTGGGAAGAGGAGGGGTCTAGGAGATCTGGCCAGTCTCCAAAGGCTTGCTTAGTTTTCCCGAGTCTGAGAGGAGGGGCACGTTTTTGGAACAATGGCTCTGGGCAATGGCAGAGTTAGTTAGAAACTATCTTGACTTCAGACAGGAACCGACGTCAGTTGCCTGTCCCCGTTTGGGTAGAAGAACGAGTTACTTACCTTCGGTAACGACTTTTCTGGTGGATACATTAGCTACCTGTGGATTCCTCACCTACTGAATACTCCCATTGCGCCAGCATTCGACGGAAATCTTCTTCCTATCTTCTGCACGTCGACAAGGACGTCACAATTGCCCATGCGACGCCGTCTGACGTCATACAGGCAATAAGAGGTCCGTGCCGACGTCAGCACCAACATTTTTTACGTGCCTGAGAATAATAGGCCATTGAGATAAATGAACAAATAGCAATATTTAATGACATTCAAAATAAATACATCATTTCAAGAACTTATTATTATTATTATTTTTTTAAATAAATAAATGAATACACGAATAACTATATATATATATACATATATACAGTAAATGTACAAGTCCTCAAGAACCAAGAGGAGCACACCCAAGAACAACTTGGTTAGACCAGACAGGCAACGGGGAGGCGGGTGGGACCGTGAGGAATCCACAGGTAGCTAATGTATCCACCAGAAAAGTCGTTACCGAAGGTAAGTAACTCGTTCTTCTGATGGATACAACTACCTGTGGATTCCTCACCTATTGAATAGAGTCCCAAAGCAGTACCGCACTCGGTGGTGGGTGCCTGAATGGTCAAACCAAGAAATTCTGCAGCACTGACCGTGCAAAATGGCCATCCCTCCGAACCTCAGAGTCCAAGCAGTAATGCTTCGCAAAAGTGTGGAGGGACGACCAGGTTGCGGCCTTGCAGATGTCAACCACAGGAACCCCTCTAGCCAAGGCCGAAGAGGCCGACTTAGCTCTGGTGGAATGAGCTCTTATACCATCAGGGGGTACTTTCTTTGCTAAAGAGTAACACATTTTAATGCAAAGAATGACCCACCTGGAGAGTGTTCTCTTGTGGACTGCCTTTCCTCTCCTCTTTCCCACGTACCCGATGAAGAGCTGATCCTCCAGCCTGAAATCCTTCGTTCTGTCCACATAAAAGCTTAGCGCTCTCCTTGGGCCTAAGCGGTGTAGTCTCTCTTCTTCTTTTGAAGGATGAGGCGGAGGATAAAACGTGGAAAGAGTAATCGTTTGGGCCATATGAAAGGGTGAAACAACCTTCGGTAGGAAAGCAGCCTTGGTCCTCAACACCACCTTATCCCCATAAAAAGATGTGTAAGGGGGTTTTACAGATAGAGCCTGCAGCTCACTCACTCTCCATGCAGAAGTAATTGCAACCAGGAAAACCGTCTTTAGGACCAATAACCTTAAAGGGCAAGAATGCATAGGCTCAAATGGGGTACCCATAAGAAAAGTCAGAACCAGGTTTAAATCCCACTGAGGCATAATGAAAGGAGTGGGAGGAAATTTGTTAATAAGACCTTTTAAAAATCTAAGTACTATAGGGGATTTGAATAGAGAAGGCTGGTCCGGAAGACATAGAAAGGCTGACAGGGCAGATAAATATCCCTTGACTGTAGCCACTGCACAACCCCTCTGTGCCAGAGACAGTGCAAAAGACAAGATATCTGATAAGTGAGCACGTAAGGGATCAATTTGCCTCTCTCCACACCAAATCACAAATTTAGCCCACCTATTAGCGTAGATAGATTTAGTGGAGTGTCGCCTGGCCGATAAGATAACATCCACTACATCAGGCGGGAGAGAAAAGGAACTCAGGTTGCCCCGTTCAATCTCCAGGCATGAAGGTGCAGGCTCTGGAGGTGGGGGTGTAGAACCTGCCCCTGCGAGTGCGAGAGGAGGTCTGCCCTGAGAGGGAGACGGAGCGGAGGGCACAGTGAGAGTTGGAGAAGGTCCGAGTACCATACCCTCATTGGCCAATCCGGAGCTATTAAGATGACTTGGGCCCGGTCTTGGCGAATTTTCCTCAAAACTCGAGGAATCAAGGGTATGGGGGGAAACGTGTAAAGCAACTGGTCGCACCAGGTCATCTGAAACGCGTCCCCCAACGCTCCTTGTACCGGATACTGGAGGCTGCAGAATAACGGACAGTGCGAATTCTCCCAAGTGGCAAACAGATCTATCCGAGGAAACCCCCACATCTGGAAGATTAGACGGACTTGATCCGGATGGAGACGCCACTCGTGATCGGTCGAGAAATGGCGACTGAGAGTATCCGCACGCACGTTCAAGACTCCGGCCAGATGATTTGCTACCAAACAAATCTGATGGTCCTTTGCCCAGGACCAAAGCCGCAGAGCTTCTCTGCAGAGAAGATACGACCCTACACCTCCCTGTTTGTTTATATACCACATCGCGGTAGTATTGTCCGTCAGGACCTGAACCGACTGACCGCGAAGGGATGGGAGGAAGGCCTTGAGTGCAAGACGTACAGCCCGCAACTCTAACAGATTTATATGAAACATCTGTTCTACTGGAGACCAAAGACCTTTGATCTCCAGGTCCCCCAGATGAGCTCCCCACCCTAGAGTGGAAGCATCCGTTATTACTGTGGTCACCGGCGGAGGTTGCGAGAACGGCCTTCCTTGTGAAAGATTGCCGTCCGCAATCCACCATTTTAAATCCGCAGCAGCGTCCCCGGAGATCTTTACCGATCCTTCGAGATCCCCTTTGTGTTGAGACCACTGCTTCCGGAGGCACCACTGAAGAGCCCTCATGTGCCAGCGAGCGTGAGTGACCAACAGAATGCAAGAAGCGAACAGACCGAGCAGACGTAGGACCTTGAGGACTGGAACGACCGCTCCACTTCGAAACATTGGAACCAATGCCTGAATGTCCTGAATCCGCTGAGGCGGAGGAAAGGCACGATTCAACGTTGTATCCAGTACTGCCCCTATGAACAGGAGGCGCTGAGAGGGCTCTAGGTGAGATTTGGGCACATTCACTGAAAAACCCAGGTCGAACAACAACTGGGTTGTCGACTGTAGGTGATGCAACACGAGCTCCGGAGACTTGGCTTTGATCAACTAGTCGTCCAGATCAGGAAATACTTCTATCCCCTTCCTTCTGAGCTCTGCCGCAACCACCAACATCACCTTTGTGAAGACTCGAGGTGCTGAAGTAAGACCAAACGGGAGGACTGAAAACTGATAGTGCTGCGACCCCACCATAAACCGGAGATACTTCCTGTTGCGACTTGAGTATTGGGATATGAAAGTGAGCATCCTGCAAGTCGACAGACACCATCCAATCTCCATCGTTCAATGCCATAAGTACCTGAGCTAGGGTCAGCATCTTGAACTTCTCCTGTTTGAGGAACCAATTCAAGATCCTCAGGTCCAGGATTGGCCTCAAACGACCATCCTTCTTGGGGATCAGGAAGTATCTTGAGTAACAACCCTGACCCCTCTCCTGCTCCGGAACCAACTCTACCGCACCCTATGAAAGGAGGACTTGAACCTCCTGCTCTAGTAACAGGAGATGCTCTTCTGAACAGTCGGAAGGGCGGGCGGGATGGGGGGCGGAAACTCCCGAAAGGGAAGGGCATAGCCTTTCCCCACAATGCTGGTAACCCAGGAGTCTGATGTTATGACCTCCCACTTGTGAAGAAAATTCAGTAACCTCCCCCCTACAGGAGTGGAGTGAGAAGGAATTGGCGGAAGCCTAAGGCTGCTTCCCATGCTGCACCCCTCCAGAGAAAGAGGAAGAGGCAGAGTGCTGCTGAGTGGCTCCCCTGGTGCGGACCCTACTCCTCCCTCTGAAAGATCTATAGGAGAGAGCAGAGGTGGGTTGCTGGAATTTTCCTCGAAAGGAGGAGGAAGAGGAACCACGACCAAATCCTCGAAACCTCCTAAAAAATCTGGAGGAAGCAGAAGAAGAGGCTTGCAAGCCCAACGACTTGGCAGTGGCCCTACTCTCCTTGAACCTTTCTAAAGCCGAATCCGCCTTGGCGCCGAAAAGCTTATCGCCATCAAACGGAAGGTCCAAGAGGGTCGATTGTACATCAGAGGAAAAACCATAGCTACGAAGCTAGGCATGCCTCCTCGTAGCCACAGCAGTACCCATAGCTCTAGCAACAGAGTCAGATGTATCCAACCCAGATTGAATAACCTGGGTTGCTGCTGCCTGAGCATCAGAAACCAGGCTCAATAATTATTGAGGAACCTCAGTGTGCGTTGACTTAATCTCGTCCATCAGGGCGTAAATGTATCTCCCTAAGATGCACGTAGCATTGGTGGATTTCAAAGCCATGCTACATGACGAGAAAACCTTCTTCGATGACATGTCCATCTTTTTAGAGTCTCTATTCGAGGGCACAGCTGGAAAGGACCCAGGAGCAGATCTAGCTGAGCAAGAAGCCTGAACCACCAGGCTTTCAGGTGTTGGATGCCTGGAAAGAAAGCCTGGGTCAGCCGATGCAACCCTATATCTCCGAGCCACAGATCTATTCACCGCCGAAGATGACACCGGCTTCTTCCAGACTTCCATAATGGGGTCCAGTAGTGCCTCATTAAAAGGCAAAAGTGGCTCTGCAGTTGTTGAGGCAGGGTGCAACACTTCTGTCAAGATGTTTGGCTTGGTCTCAGACACCGGCAAAGGGAGGTCCAAAAAGTCAGCCGCATTTCTAATGACTGAATGAAAAGTCGCTGCCTCCTCTGTGTACTCCCCAGGTGATGACAATCTCCCCTTCCTCCAATGCCTGTCTCCGGTATTCTTGCTCTTCAAGGAGGCGAAGAGCAAGCCTCCTCGAATGCAGTCTCTCCTCTATCCTCGACGTCGACATGGCGTCAGCAGATGTCGAAGCTTGACGCCGATCCTCGGATCTGTCAGACGCCGGATCTAACGGCGCCATGGTTTTCTTCGGCGCCAAACGTGGAACAGGACGGACTGAAGACTGTTCCGGAGTCGGTGGAGGTCTAGTCGGCGTGCTGGCTGAGACGCCGAAGCCACAGGAGCCGAAGCCACAGGCGTCGATACCGGCGCCGAGCCCACATTTCCCAAGGGAAGAAAGGGCATAAAGGGTGCCGGTCGAAGTGGAGCCGGAGCACCCATGTTGAAGGCCAAAGGGCCTGACGGACCAGCCGGTCCACCACCTGGAGCCATCTGTTGGAAGATGGAGAACATCGCATTCAAGAATGCGGTACTATCAGCTCCAGGGGGCGGGGAAGCCGGGTACTGAGGTGCCTGGTTCGAAGGTGACATTGACGCCGGTCCCGACGTCTGCATGGACGGAGAAAACACCTGAGGCTGTGGAACCTCGAACACAGAAGGAGGATTAACCGATGACACTGGTGAAGTCGGTGAAGTCGGAGATGGCAACGGCTTCGGCGGCTGGGGGGAGACGGTGGGACTAACCTCCCAAGTCTTTCGACGTTGAGTCGATGGTGACCTCGATCGAGACCTCTCCTTACTCGACCGGCGTCGAGATTCTCGACGACGCCGGGAGTCCCGATGACGACGATGTGACTTCGGTGAAGACGACTTTCGGTGATGTCTCTTCTCCTTCTTCTTTGACTTCGCAAGAAAAAGTTTGGCCTCACGTTCTTTCAAGGACTTTGGATTCATACGTTGACAAGAATCGCACTTGTCAACGTCGTGGTCGGAACTAAGACACCACAAACAGTCAGAATGTGGATCCGTAACCGACATTTTGCCTCCGCACTCTCGGCAGGGCTTGAATCCTGACTTTCTTTGCGACATTGTAATGTCTCAAAGCAAAAAATTGCGAAAAAAACACTGTAACTACGTCGAGTAGCAACAGTAGCTCCCTCGAAGATAACCGTTTCGAATGGCACGGAAAAAAGGGAACTGACGTCGGCACGTCGGCGAGGACCTCTTATTGCCTGTATGACGTCAGACGGCGTCGTGTGGGCAATTGTGACGTCCTCGTCAACGTGCAGAAGGTAGGAAGAAGATTTCCGTCGAATGCTGGCGCAATGGGAGTATTCAATAGGTGAGGAATCCACAGGTAGTTGTATCCTTCAGAAAATCTCTTTCTCGCAGTTGAACTGGAGTCATCAACTTGAAGCCCCAGAAAGATGAAGCAGTAATAGGCCCTACGGTGATGCAATTTTGACTTTTATGCTTTGCTTTGAAGTTATGCTATAATATAATCACATGTATTTGCTGTGTGCATTGCAACTGAGAAGTACTTTGATATATTTAGCTTTCATTGCTGTGACTACTTTTGAACGTGTGCTTCCAATCTACTAATTTCGTCTTTCAGGAACCTCGTGGTGAAGTAATAATAACAATAAATGTCTTCTTTAAACTCAGAAGTGCATTCCAGAGAGGTTTTGTAAGCTCGGTCATGAGATAAGAGAAGGAAAGCAGAACACTGCCATGCCAGTGAATTGATCTCATTGTGTGGATCCGGTCAAGGTATCTTTTATAGCACTACACTTTCTTCCTGATTGAGCCTACTTCTAAGCTTCCTCCAATATTTTCATTCAATGGAAAAAGGCTGTTGTACACTGTGACATCTTTTCTTTCGGTCCAGTGGCAGTAGGTGGTTACTGGACAGTATACGTGGTGGATACTCTTGCTTACCATTGGTAAATCTGTGAAGGCTGTTTAATTCCATCTGCGTAACAAGTATTCATTTTGTAAACTTGTCTCACCAAAGAGAGCAATAGTAAGCAATTTAGGCTTACTCCAGGAGGTGGTAAACGGTTTGGAACTCAAGTGGAGTACAACACAGTAATCACATTTGATAAACTCAATTTCTAGCTGTTTTAGAGATGTTGTTATGGAATGAAACCCCAAACGTGCACCCCAAAACGTATAGTCACACAAGCACCCTAACAAACATGTTCTGGTGTAGCCACATTGTACAAAGTGTCCTGCAAATTGATAAAGGAAAGCTGGACACCCAAGATTAGCCATGTGGCCATTTACATTTGCTTGTGGATTTTCTACCACCGCTTTCTCTTCTAATTGGCTCAATCAAAGGATGATTTAGCTAGGGCTCAAGCAGAGAATTCTATACATTGTGGCAATACGCAACTCTGTGCACTGAACACAAGGCACCCAATTCACAAGACATTTACTGACCAAATACCAAAATGCAGTGTTGCCGACTAATGCTATAAAAAAGCAACAAATACACAAATCAATATGTGAAGTAATTTCAACTTAACTGTGACGGCAACGCCTAATTTCTGAGGCGAAGTTGCACCCTTCCATAGAATTCATGATTTCACGCTTAATGAGCTTCCTTCTGATTTTCCACTATACTCCCAGGTGGATTGGAAATCAAATCATCCTTGGCAAAAAGATTCAAACCAGCCTCACCCTGGAGGAAGCTGCAATTAGAATTGGTACCTGAGAACATAGTTGAGTCATGACAGCATTAGCTGCTGGACCTACGAGCCCACTCGAAATATATCCATTTTTTTCTTCATTAATGCACCAAGAAATAACAAAGGTGGTGAACAAGTGATATACCAAAGTAAACTCTGAACCAATCAGTATTTAGAAAATTCAGATATTTTGGAATATTAAATTCAATCAAAGGCACTGGAAGTAGGGGAGCGGGAGTGCTGCAGCAGCACCCCTCATAATTACCATGCTGGAGTTCTGAATATGAATGAGCAATAAGTATGCCTTTAAATTTTGTTTTTATCTTATCACATTTGTTCTTCATTCAATGACAGAGGTAAAATGTCATGTTATGTCTGCCCACAAATTGCTGCGTATTCTTTTAATGTGGAGATTAGTGTTTACTCTTCTTTCTCTGGCTGCAAAGTAAAAGTATCCTTTTACAATGAACTATATGAATATCTTGCTAGTGTCAAAGGAAAGGCTGTGGGTGTCATTTTTTAAATTAAAACATCAAAACTGTGAATACCTGTAAATGAACTGTACACATATTTAAAATATATCAGCAGTTAGAAAAGAACAAACTCTCTTTTTGTAATTCTGAAGTGAAACAAAGATTTTAATATGTTCAAATTAAGACACTTTGGGGGTGATTCTCACCCTGGCGGGCGGCGGAGGCCGCCCGCCAGAGTTCCCCCCTCCAAAATACCGCTCCGCGAAGGCCGCCCGCCAGCCCAGTGCAAAAGAGCCTTCCCACGAGGACGCCGGCTCAGAATTGAGCCGGCGGAGTGGGAAGGTGCGACGGGTGCAGTGGCACCCGTCGCGTATTTCAGTGTCTGCAAAGCAGATACTGAAATACAAAGTGGGGCCCTCTTA
This sequence comes from Pleurodeles waltl, assembly GCF_031143425.1. NCBI lineage: Eukaryota > Metazoa > Chordata > Amphibia > Caudata > Salamandridae > Pleurodeles > Pleurodeles waltl. The sequence continues at coordinate 1,375,741,636 of NC_090446.1, read as the reverse complement.
CGGGGGCCCCTGCAGTGCCCATGCCATTGGCATGGGCACTGCAGGGGCCCCCAGGGGCCCCACGACACCCCATACCGCCATCCTGTTCCGCCAGGAACAGGATGGCGGTATGGGGTGTCAGAATCCCCATGGTGGCGCAGCGAGCTGCGCCGCCATGGAGGATTCTACAGGGCAGCGGAAAACCGGCGGGAGACCGCCGGTTTTCCCTTTCTGGCCGCGTCAGAATACCCTGTGGAGCACCGCCAGCCTGTTGGCGGTGCTCCCTCCGACCCTGGCCCCGGCGGTCCATGACCACAGGGGTCAGAATGACCCCCTTTGTGATGAACAAATTACAAATATTTGTTAAGGCACTATTTCTACAGATTATTGTTTGTGCGCTATATTGTTGTATCCAGTGCTTGAAATTGAAAAATAGAAGTGCGGGTACTCTGTACCAGGGTACCTGCTTAGTTTTGAGAAGTGCCGGTACTCTCCAATTAAAAGCATTACGTGTTTCTTGAGAAGTGCAGATACTCTCCCTCTCAAAATAAAAAAGTGCCGGTACTCCGTACCGGACAGTAACGGCCCATTTAAAGCACTGTAAAACTGTACCCCTGTGCGAAATTAGTAGTCATTACTATGAAGTCAGTGATATAACACTGAGGGCAGCGCCTCCACGCTGAAAATTATTCCTGCACCAATGAATTGATTACCCAGAAAGAGAAGCGAGGGAAGAGATTCGAACCAGAACAGAGGGATGAAGGGTAACAGCATAGCTACCATTTCACTTCGAGGCACAGAAGGCCCAGACAGCCGAGGAGCTGCATGTCTGTCCGGAGGTAGCACGGGGAGGGGAAGATACACGCGGGTGATTGAGGCATACTCAGAAACACGAGGAGAATGTGTGTCCCCCAAGGCAGTGGGCTGTCCCCGTATTGCGTTACTAGCTCTCCTCACAACGGGGTGTACAGTGACAGAAAACTAATCACTGTCCGAGCGGGCGTAACTTAACCGGTTTCACCTCCAGCCGGCGAAAACCCGCAGGGAGGGTTCGAGATATACCTCAAACTATCCAAAAGGGGAGAAAATGGAGCGGCGACTTGAAAGGTCCGCGCTCATTGTAGGGCGCGCTCTTTAGTGTCATTACATTCGGCTGGAGTGTCTTGGTGATAGCTGGGCTTAGAGGCCTATTCTTCCCCCGTCGCCTTTCATCTTGGCGTCTGCTCCTTTATCTGTCAGAGTACCATCACTCAGTCTCCGTAGCTCATGCCAACTTGATGCCATCACGAGGGAGCCATTCCGGGGCACCCCATCAAAAAGTGAAACTGAATACAGTTCACTACAAGGTCAACTACATGGACATCCTGTGTTGTTGGATGGCCGTCATGGCAGTACGGCTTCACGTGCAGTTGGAGGTATTGGTGGAATATTATTACTTTAACAGGCAGGTATGGGGTGTAACTACGTAGCCGGCAGTTATCACAATTCCAGCCTGTTTAACATTCCCATGTACTACTGTTTACCATTTACCACCGGCTTTGAGGAAGTGAATAAATGGAGAGGGATTGGGTTTCGGGGATTGAACGTGGTAATGGGAGGTTGCATGAAGTGTAGAGGTGCATCTACTGGGAGCAATGGTGCCCATTCCACTCCCCTTGGTGCTGGGTCGGGCCAAGTGTGGGTGATGTCACCCTGGACCTCAGCCTTAGGTCCAGGGGTGACCTGTCTGGCCAATCCCTCTCCCTACACAATCAATAATACACAAATACCTGGCTACAAGGCTGGATGTCTTGACGCCCAGGACAGTCCAGTAATTTCTCCATCAAATAGAACTCCAGGTGATTTTGCCTTACCTCTGGGGAGTTGGTGGCTGTGTGACACCAACCAATGGCTGCCTAGTAGTCCCTCAATACTCTGCGGAGTACCCCTCCTTTGTGGAAGAGTCCACGATAATGTATAACAATGGGTCTTGTGTGCCCAACTTTATACAGGTTTGCCAGACGGATAATGTGTTTTCCAGGTCTGCTTTCTTGGGTGCCCTTTCTTATGTCCTGGCCAGGCCATCTTCCACTCCTGGCCTCTGTCAGCAAGGATGCTCTGCCCAGGAGGACAGTCTCTGGGTGGAGTGTTCACCACAGAAGTAGAAAGAGGTGTGAGCAGGCTGCACCCTGCTATTAATTACCCCTCCACACAGAGATTAGGAAGAGAGACAAGCATCTGTGCCCCTTCAAAGGACTCCTCACCCTAACAACAGATAATGCAGTCGTCATCCTTTCATCTACCTAATAACAGTCACAGTAAGTCATTTCAGGAACGTCCTTGTCAATTCTAAAGAACGCCCGTCTCCTCTTTCCTCACCATAATATCTGGTACTACTCCTTCACATCTAGAAGATGCCAGCAATACACATGCTGTCTGAAGAATGCAATCTCTCCTCCATCTTGTACTCTGGTCCAGACTGTGGGCTTCTAAAATGGAACCTTCAAACCTGTATCGCTTGTGCACACCACACTATCTTGTCTAGCACACACATATACAACATAAACAGGATGATGCGTTCAGGATTCTGTCTTCATCATGATGAGCAGAACTTTAGAAGAATGGGCCTGTAAGCGCACATTCATGTCCCACAGGTAAACATGTTGTTGCCAGAATTCACTAGCACAGTATGCTGCCAACACCGAGCACCACATATGAAGCCCATGACAGGGACACTTGTCCCCTGTCACTATAAGGGTAAAATTGGTGCACCTCTCCCGGTTCAGAACTAGATCCACTATCTTTCACTGACAAAATACTGGGCCTAGGCCAATGCACACACACATCATTAGTGTGTGACCTGACTGAGAAAAAAAACAGGATCACAGGTATGGAATTCTGGCACTTTAGGGCAGAGAACAGGAGTGTACACCATCATAACACACCTACATTGAGAAGGCATATTTGCCAGAAGGTGGCACAATAATTAAGGGGAGGCCTCCAAAACAGAACATGGCACTCCAGATAACCTTCTGCAAACTGACATAACATGGAAATGGGACCTTTAGTCTACATGCAGTCACATTAGTCTAGATATCGCTCAGTAATTGGATACAATATACACAATGTGGCTGTTGAGCCCTTTCTAAGAGGACACAATGCTCCATATGAGTTCTCACAAATGAACTAAATGAGACAACACATCCATCCCCAGGCATAGCATGAGTAAGCACATACCCAGGTTCCCAATCGTATATTTATCATATGTTTGAGTTAAAGATATATTTGTGCTTTCAAGAACTAAACTAAGTTCATCTTAACTCACTGATGACTGTTCTCTTCGACAACCCCAAAGGTCAGATAGGTGTGATCCAGAACTCAAACCTAGTACCCCTTTTGAGAAATATGTCCATAGAAAACTCTTTAAAACTCCCTACTGATCTCAGATAAATGTTGAAAATGAGCAGACAAATATCTGCAAAGATGCAGCTGTATATATAAAACTATTGTCAGGCATTTTTGCTGTCAAGGGTCAAAGAAGATAATGGTGCTGTTTTGAAACTAAGTAGGACTCTAAGGCCCATATTTATACATTTTCAGCGCTGCATTTGCATCATATTTTAACGCAAAAGCGGAGCAAACTTACAAAATATAATTATCTGGAGCACTGTGTCAATTTGGTCCTGGCTGCTTCTTGGTGACCTTGCTGCACCAAGTCGATCACTTGGGTCCATAGTGATGGGGAAACCACAATGCGTCAACCTCTCTGTATGAGCCAATCTGTTGCGTGGCTGAGCTCATCATGGACTCTCCATAGTTTGGTCATTATGAGTTTCTCAGTCGGATTCCACCCGTTTGGATCATCCAGGAACTGCTTCCACTGGCTTTGTTGTGTGGCAATGGCAGCTTTTTGCAGGTTGGCATCTTTGTCCACTGCAGCCCTGAGCTCATCGTGTCATGGCATTGGGAAGGCTTCTTGTGCTACGTTCCTGACCAATTTGTCTGTTAGCTCATCATCTTTGTTTCTAGCATCCTTTTCAGATTTAGGATGTCGGGATGAATGCTCTCTGGGATTCCTGTCTAACGGTCAGTAGAGAATATTAAAGCTGTAGGGTTTCAGCTGGATGGCCTATCTCTCTATTCACGACAGTGGGTGTCAGGAAGTGGCCGGGAATAGAGGCATTGGTGGTTTATGGTTGGTAATTACTCAGAACTCCTGTCGGTATAGACAGAGGTGAAAGAGGTGGCACTCCCTCAAAATCATCAGAGCCTCTCTTTCGATCTACACATATCTTGTCTCTGTGTCTGTCAATGATCTACTTGTGTATTCAATGTGGACCCACACCCCTCAACTCCTTCCTTGTGTTAGCACTGCCCCTCAATCAATCAAGCAATCAGTACATGTGTAGAGCACGCTACTCACCCGTGAGGGTCTCAAGGTGCTTGGGGGTGGGGAGGTGGGGAGGCTGCTACTGCTCGAACAGCCAGGTCTTGAGGGGTCTCCTGGAGGTCAGTAAGTCCTTGGTCTGTCGTAAGTGGATGGGGAGGGTGTTCCAGGTCTTGACAGCGAGGTAGGAGAATGATCTGCCACCGGTTGTTGTCCTGTGAATGCGTGAAACGGTAGCGAGGGCGAGGTCGGCGGAGCGGAGCTGTCGGTTCGGGGTGTAGAAGGTGAGTCGATCATTGAGGTATGCTGGACCGGCGTTGTGGAGTGTTTCTGGGCGTGGGTGAGGAGTTTGAATGTGATCCTTTTGTTGAAGGGGAGCCAGTGTAGGTCTCTCAGGTAGGCTGTGATGTGGCTGCGGCGGGGGATGTCGAGGATGAGGCGTGCGGAGGTGTTCTGTATTCGTTGCAGTCTTTTCTGGAGATTGGCCGTGGTTCCTGCATAAAGAGCGTTGCCGTAGTCCAGTCTGCTGCTGATGAGGGCCTGGGTGACCATCCTTCTGGTTTCGGTAGGGATCCACCTGTAGCTCTTGCGGGGTATGCGGAGGGTGTTGAAGCAGGAGGATGAGACGGCGTTGACATGCTGGGTCATGGAGAGCGATGAGTCAAGGATGAAACCCAGGTTGCGTGCGTGGTTGGTGGGTGTCAGTGCGGCCCCCAGCGTGGTCGGCCACCAGGAGGCGTCCCAGGCGGAGTGGGTGGAGCCAAAGATGAAGACCTCTGTCTTGTCCGAGTACAGTTTTAGGCGACTGTTCTCCATCCAGTTGGCAACGGCCTTCATACCTTCGTGGAGGTTGGTTTTGGCGGTGGCGGGGTCCTTGGTGAGGGAGAGGATCAGCTGGGTGTCGTCGGCGTATGAGACGATGTTGAGGTTTGTGAGATCAGACGATGTTGGCGAACGGTGCCATGTAGATGTTTAAGAGGGTCGGGCTGAGGGAGGAGCACTGTGGTACGCCACAGATGGTCTAGGTGGCTTCAGATCGGAATGGAGGGAGGCGGACTCTCTGGGTTCTGCCGGTGAGGAAGGAGGTGATCCAGTCCAGGGCTTTGTCGCAGATCCCTGCGTCGTGGAGGCATGTGCACAGGGTGTGGTGGCAGACGGTGTCAAAGGCGGCTGAGAGGTCAAGGAGGATGAGGGCTGCGGTTTCGCCTTTGTCCAGGAAGGTCCTGATGTCGTCATAACCTCAATTTGCCATTAGAACGTCTAGCTACCACCAGTAGAGAAATCCAATCAGATGACTTAACCTGTTCAATGATACCAGTCTGTAGTAACTTATCCAACTCACTAGAAACCTCATTCCTGATACTAAAGGGAATATTTCTCGCCTTATGAATAACAGGAACAGCATCATCTTTAAGTATTATCCTATGTTGGAATCTTTTTAGCTTTCCCACAGTTCCTGAAAAATACTAGAGGATACTTGTCCTTTATGGTTGCATCACACACATCACCTCCCTGAATCACCGATACTGGTTCTGTACCATTTGGGTCTAAAACCATTCCCAATGCTCCCCGGTCCCACCAACCTAAAACTGAGGGCCCAGACACTGACACATACATCTTACATTCTGCTTTACGATCCTTGAATGCAAATAACAATTTTTTGTAGCCAAGCAGCTGGATTGATTCCCCCGTAAAACTTTTAGGTGAGATATCCGGTGTATCCAAAACCCCAGCTACAGTGCGTTTCAATTTTTTTAACCAAACTTGTTCATTAACAATTGTATAAGGTGACCCAGAGTCAGCAGTAATCGTGATGGTAACACCCCCTATAGATATGTCACACTTTGGTCTTTTCCGTTGGCACTCCGACATTCCCGTTCCAGAATTTCTTACTTAAGCACCCACATATTCTTTTTCTTCACTATCTGAGGAGGAAGCTGATTCAGTAGCATCCTCTAACAACTTTATCGCTGTTCCTTTTTTTCTCCTGCAAACCTTAATAAAATGGCCAATAATACCACAACCAGAACATTTCTGATTGCGTGCTGGACAGCTTTTGCCATTTGCGTAGTGACAAAGTAATCCACATCTGAAACATGTAACCTCCGCCTTTGAAGTGTCTCTTTTTGACTTCCTATTTTTATAGGAATTGGCCTTCCTTGAAAATCCATCTGATCCCGTCGAACATTTCTTTGTCTCTATGACTCTATTCACCAGCTTATACGACTCTGCTTTTGAATCATCCTCTTTGTGATTTCTCTGTAGGACAGCTTTTGCGCATCTCCCTGTAAGTTCTGCTTTTTTGACTACTTCTATTACTTCTTGTAAGGGCGATTCCCCTTTAGTCCATAAGCAACCTGTATGTTCTGGTTGGCTGCATGCATAACTATCTGGTCTCTGATGAGCTTGTCATGTAAAGTGCCAAATCTGCACGTTAAAGCTACATTTTTTAAGGCTGACACATATTCTTCAATGGTTTCCTCTTTACCTTGCTTCCTATGAAAAAATTTGTAGTGATCAATCCCTACACAAACTGTGGGAGAATAGTATCTATCCAAATCCTCTAATGCAAGACATCTCCTTGCTCTCTGTGTTTCTTTTCAATCCTATTGTAAATTTTAAGACCGTGCGGCCCTAAACAATGCAGTAAAATCTTCTTCTTTTTTTCTCCTGAAAAATCGTTATCTTCATCACATGCAGAGATGTAATTTATAAAATATTCTCGCCATTCTTGCCTTTTAATTGAGACATCACTACTTCCAGGAATAAAAGGTTGAGGAGGTGGAAGATTCAAATTACTAGAAGCCATTAGTACGTGCGAAAGAGATTTAAAAAAATATATATTTCATCAACTTCAAATGTATATAAACATTAATGTCTTTAAATTTGGAATAAAGTGTCAGTTCACTTGCATCAGTATTATTACTTGCTTTTTCCAGTAAAAAAAACGTTATGGGCGACTTTAGAGGATTAGAAGAGGTTAGCGGTCTAGTTTCCAAGTCCCATAAGGTTTTGCAGGCCGCGTGAAGGTAAGCGGTCTAGTTGTTCCGATCCCGTAACGTCTGCAGGCCAACGCGCAGTGGTAGGCCAAACGTTGCCAGGAGACGCGTCACAGGCACACGCGCACCCGTAGCGCAGAGCATGGGGCGCGCGTATGCAGCCTCCGTTTCAGCACTTTCTGGTGAAAAACAACTACTCACAGGAGTTCCGAAGACTGAAGATAATCGAATTGCGTGGACGTCGTAGGAGTTCAACTTGACGATCGTAACCTGGATCGCAATTCTGGATGTTAGGAAGGTTTCCAGCCGCAAACACCAATGAGCACAGGAATCGGTAGGATTAACATGTTTATTCTTCAAGGCCGGAAATATTGAAAAGGTATTTTCCTTACAAAGTAATAGCCCCGGCTGCACCCAGACCTACCGCCTCTTCTCCCGTCACCTCCTTCTCAACTGTCCCGAATCCTCCCCAACATTCATTTCACAACATTCACTCCTCAACATTCTCCCGTTCGCCGGCTCATGCTTATCACGCACGAGCCCATTACATAGAACAATCTACAACTACAATACAACACATGGCCGTGAAGGGATGGAAGGCTGTAAATCTTTCAGCAGTGTATCTGATAATGACACTGTGAGAAAGTAGCCTCTTTCTAGCCTTGTTACCCCCACTTTTTGCCTGTTTGTGAGTATATGTCAGGGTGTTTTCACTGTCTCACTGGGATCCTGCTAGCCAGGGCCCAGTGCTCATAGTGAAAACCCTATGTTTTCAGTATGTTTGTTATGTGTCACTGGGACCCTGCTAGCCAGGACCACTGTGCTCATAAGTTTGTGGCCTATATGTATGTGTTCCTGTGTGATGCCTAACTGTCTCACTGAGGCTCTGCTAACCAGAACATCAGTGGTTATGCTCTCTCTGCTTTCCAAATTGTCACTAACAGGCTAGTGACCAATTTTACCAATTCACATTGGCATACTGGAACACCCTTATAATTCCCTAGTATATGGTACTGAGGTACCCAGGGTATTGGGGTTCCAGGAGATCCCTATGGGCTGCAGCATTTCTTTTGCCACCCATAGGGAGCTCTGACAATTCTTACACAGGCCGGCCACTGCAGCCTGAGTGAAATAACGTCCACGTTATTTCACAGCCATTTACCACTGCACTTAAGTAACTTATAAGTCACCTATATGTCTAACCTTCACCTGGTGAAGGTTGGGTGCTAAGTTACTTAGTGTGTGGGCACCCTGGCACTAGCCAAGGTGCCCCCACATCGTTCAGGGCAAATTCCCCAGACTTTGTGAGTGCGGAGACACCATTTCACGCGTGCACTATACATAGGTCACTACCTATGTATAGCGTCACAATGGTAACTCCGAACATGGCCATGTAACATGTCTAAGATCATGGAATTGTCACCCCAATGCCAGACAATTCCATGATCCCCTGAGTCTCTAGCACAGACCCGGGTACTGCCAAACTACCTTTCCCGGGGTTTCACTGCAGCTGCTGCTGCTGCCAACCCCTCAGACAGGTTTCTGCCCTCTTGGGGTCCAGCCAGGCTCGGCCCAGGAAGGCAGAACAAAGGACTTCCTCAGAGAGAGGGTGTTACACCCTCTCCCTTTGGAAAAAGGTGTCAGGGCTGGGGAGGAGTAGCCCCCCCCAGCCTCTGGAAATGCTTTGATGGGCACAGATGGTGCCCATCTCTGCCTAAGCCAGTCTACACAGGTTCAGGGATCCCCCAAACTGGACAAGGGAAAGGGGAGTGACCACTCCCCTGACCTGCACCTCCCAGGGGAGGTGCCCAGAGCTCCTCCAGCGTGCCCCAGACCTCTGCCATCTTGGATTCAGAGGTGTGCTGGCACACTGGACTGCTCTGAGTGGCCAGGGCCAGCAGGTGACGTCAGAGACTCCTTCTGATAGGCTCTTACCTGTGTTACTAGCCTATCCTCCCTCCTAGGTAGCCAAACCTCCTTTTCTGGCTATTTAGGGTCTCTGCTTTGGGGAATTCTTCAGATACCGAATGCAAGAGCTCACCAAAGTTCCATTGCATCTCTCTCTTCACCTTCTGCCAAAGGATCGACCGCTGACTACTCAGGACGCCTGCAAAACCGCAACAAAGTAGCAACGACGACTACTGCAACCTTGTATCGCTTCATCCTGCCGGCTTTCTCGCATGGTGGTGCATGCTCTGGGGGTAGCCTGCCTCCTTCTTGCACCAGGAGCTCTGAAGAAATCTCCCGTGGGTCGACGGAATCTTCCCCCTGCAACCGCAGGCAACAAAAGACTGCATCACCGGTCCTCTGGGTCCCCTCTCAGCACGACGAGCGTGGTCCCGGGAACTCAGCAACTCTGTCCAAGTGACTCCCACAGTCCAGTGACTCTTCAGTCCAAGTTTGGTGGAGGTAAGTCCTTGCCTCCCCACGCTAGACTGCATTGCTGGGTACCGCGTGATTTGCAGCTGCTCCGGCTCCTGTGCACTCTTCCAGGATTTCCTTTGTGCACAGCCAAGCCTGGGTCCCCAACACTCTAACCTGCAGCGCACAACCTTCTGAGTTGTCCTCCGGCGTCGTGGGACTCCCTTTTGTGACTTCGGGTGGACTCCAGTTCACTCCTCTTCTAAGTGCCTGTTCCAGTACTTCTGCGGGTGCTGCCTGCTTCTGTGAGGGCTCCCTGACTTGCTGGGTGCCCCCTCTGTCTCCTCATCCAAGTGGCGACATCCTGGTCCCTCCTGGGCCACAGCAGCATCCAAAAACCCTAACTGCGACCCTTGCAGCTAGCAAGGCTTGTTTGCGGTCTTTCTGCGTGGGAACACCTCTGCAAGCTTCTTCACGACGTGGCCTAGTCCTCTTCATTCTTGCAAAAACCAAAGCTTCTTCCATCCGGTGGCAGCTTCTTTGCACCCTCAGCTGGCATTTCCTGGGCATCTGCCCACTCTCGACATTTTCGTGACTCTTGGACTTGGTCCCCTTGTTTCACAGGTACTCAGGTCCGGAAATCCACTGTTGTTGCTTTGCTGGTGTTGGTCTTCCTTGCAGAAACCCCCTATCACGACTTCTGTGCTCTCTGGGGGTTATAGGTGCACTTTACACCTACTTTTCAGGGTCTTGGGGTGGGCTATGTTTCTAACCCTCACTGTTTTCTTACAGTCCCAGCGACCCTCTGCAAGCTCACATAGGTTTGGGGTCCATTCGTGGTTCGCATTCCACTTTTGGAGTATATGGTTTGTGTTGCCCCTATACCTATGTGCTCCTACTGCAATCTACTGTAACTTTACATTGCTTGCATTACTTCCTTTTGCTATTACTGCATATTTTTGGTATTGTGTACATATATCTTGTGTATATTTGGCATCCCCATACTGCGGGTACTCACTGAGATACTTTTGGCATATTGTCATAAAAATAAAGTACCTTTATTTTTAGAATATCTGTGTATTGTGTTTTCTTATGATATTGTGCATATGACACCAGTGGTATAGTAGGAGCTTTGCATGTCTCCTAGTTCAGCCTAAGCTGCTCTGCTATAGCTACCTTCTATCAGCCTAAGTTGCTAGAAATACCTCTTCTACACTAATAAGGGATAACTGGACCTGGTACAGAGTGTAAGTACCCCTTGGTACCCACTACAAGCCAGGCCAGCCTCCTACAGACACTGAAAAAGGTACCAAGGAATGATCGGACCAAGTAGTCGGAACAGGTGTATCTGCATTAACTCAGAGCAGTTTGAGAAAATTAAATCTAGCGTGTCGCCACCTTTATGGGTGGAACTGACTAAATTCTGCTTATGAGTAATTTCCTTCAAAGCCTCCAGCAGATTAGATGCAACTATGTAGGAAGGATCATTCACATTAACTTTAAAATCACCAAGTATAGTAAAGTTGGAAAACTGCAAAAAGAGCAGGAGGGCAACTTTAGAAACTAGTTCTCCAAATTGACCATCAAAACCTGGTGGCCGGTACAATAGCATTCCTAAAAAGAAAGCATTATGAGATAGTTTGAAGGAAAAGAGGACTTCCGCAGCCTCCAGCCCTTCAAGTTTCCACACTGTTCAAGATAAAGTGGACTGATAAATAATCGCAATACCAAAAGTTCTACTAAGCTCACTGCAGTCTAGATGGAAAACAGACTAACAGTCTGGCCCTGAAGACAGACAGCCCCATGTATGTTCCAGTAAGAAACAGTGCATGCCGCTTATCATCTATCAGTGTTTCCAATACCAAGTTTGTGTTTTGGTAGCGATCCTCAAACCTGCTTAAAAATTACAAGGACCTTTACTTAAATTAGAAGCCGTTTGGAGGATATACTTAGTACTTCAGAACTACCAAAAGCACTAAGTTGTCTGTCCTTGCCACCAATTTTTAAAATGGCACACAACTTTGGAAGGCGCCGCCCTTTGCAGGGAGGAGGTAGCACTCACAATTGGCGTCTCGAGCAAAAAAAGTTAAAATGGCCGCCGATCAGTGTGTCAGATTCAATTTCCCCAATCAATTCCTCCCATAAAATGTCGAAATTCAAAATCTGTGACAGTTACAATGAATAGAATTATTCTCCCGTCAGGCCACCCGACAATTCAAACTTAATGTGATTTCAAAGACTAAAAAAACTTCCATCGAAGATTCCCCACTGGTTTAAAATCCACCTAGAAGTCACCAAAGCTTAAAGCAAGATACCATAAGGTCATCTGTAGGCCTGGTGTTCCAGTACACTTGTCTCTAGTTGAACCATGCCAGTATTCTAGCAACTGTATTGCTGTTGCTCTTGATCATTGACGGTGAGTATAGTTTATCCTGAGGTGCGGGAATGCCATGGCATTCTGATCTGCTCTGTTAGGAACCCCTTACTATGGGGGAATTACAGCAGAAAGTGGTCATGCTTCACCTGATTCCTGTGGTTATTCAGGGGTGCAGCTAACCACTGGTGCAGCAGGTGCAGTGGTACCGGGGCCCAGTGGCCTGACATGCCCATTCAATAATTGCTGTATTTTGCTGCCTAAAAAGCAGTAAAAGCGGCAATTGTCCTCGCTTGCACCAGAGCTCATGGCATACTTACAGCGCGACTGAAGTAATTCCACAATTTCAGAAAGTGTCCTACCTAGGAATTTCACCAGCTTTTTGCTGGTGAAATATCTAGGTGGAAAACAGAGGCAGTGTAGTTTCCCTGTACGTTTTGTAATCCCTCATTGAACAGTAACTCCCCGGTACCTGCCAGACTGAGAATTCCAGCCTACTTGTAAGGAGGACCTCATGTCTCATAAGGAGCGGAAGTCTGGATTAAACTCTGTTGTGTATTACCGTTTGTTCTGTTTTGTATAACTCACAATCTGCATCTAGTATTTTATCGCAGCACCTTTCGGTAGTGCAGAGTGAGCTGGAAAGGTGGCCTGGTGCCCCACTGAGTAAAGCCCTATCCATGGTCTGTCCAGTTGTTAACACCCTCGGGAAGCACCTGTTGGAAGCGGGGGCATTGTGACAGCTGTATAAACCGCAGACAGCTGGTGTTTACTTTTGAAAAGCAGCTTGTGTGCTTAGCCATGCTTCTCCATGTACCCTTGCTGCAAAAGCTAATATGCGAACTAGGCTCATACGTGCCTTTAAGGAAAAACCAACCAAAAAATTCTTGGCAGACTGAAGCACAGTTGCCCATAAAGCACCGACCCTGTAGTTGACCCCGTTCGTGCACGTGCTGAAAGCAATCCACACTCTAAAGCTGGTGATGCTTCCGCTGATTTATTGTTGAAGTAATAGGGAAGCCCATTCTGGGCGAGAAGTCTACTATTTTAACAAGTGTGCAATGAAGAGGAATGTTTAACCATATGCCCCAGTCAAGAAGGAAGAGGAAGAAACCACAAAAACAATAATTAGGACAGAGAACCCACCCATCGTTGTTGTCCTAACCTCTTGCCACTTGTACAGAATCAGGACTCTATGTGGGACGAAAAAGTCAGGGGTCTGTCCATAAATGAAGCATGGCCTACGTAATAAAGGGCACGACTTAAACACTTAAGTTACATTTCTATGATTCCCATGGATGTGCCTCTCTGAGCTTTCAGTTATTGCATCGCGATATATGACACAACAACCGACATGCACTTACGAGCAGACATACTACTGGTTTTGTCAGTGGTTGATGGCTTTATAAGATAGGTGAGTTACAACGATTTTGTTGTGAATAATATTGAAAATATTTTAATGCTGAAATTATGAGACTTTGAATTAAACATTACTGAGGCCTATGGAAGTGGTAGCAGTGGTCTTCAGTGTCTCAGTTACTCTTGTTATGTTCACTCTGTTACATATATACGCTCTTTTTTCTCCCCATCGCATATCTTGCATGTTTCCTCTTCAGCACCCTCTTGTCTCTTTGTACCGGAAGTGATGAAGCAGAAAATGAAGGTTTTGATTTATTAACGCATAAACGTAGTGCTGAAATAATCATGTCTGATATTAACCGAATTAATAAAGATTGTACGGGGACAAAATGTGCCCTCAGAGTAGTTTGCCATCATTTATACGCGTGCTTTATATAACGTGGTGTATTAGAATTGCACTAATCCAACATAATCATAAACGTGTGCTACGATTTGCTTGTTCGAAATGTTTTAGCTTAGCATTACTTTAGCGGAGGCTTTGGCCTAGTTGCCTGGTCTCACGGTTTAGATGTTTGTATTTTTCCACTGTGCTATTAAACGTGTATTTCTGCTTGGAGCTGTATTTTTCCACAGAAACTGTTCACATGCTTATCTTAAAGTTAGTGCCAGCCGGCATATTTTCTCTTTAATTCAAGGTCGACTTGCAGGTGCGGACAATGGAGGCTCTGAGAGTAAGCTAATCGAGAGACAATGTTGCAAATTACGTACCCATCTCCAAGGATAATGTATGCTTAAGTAAAAGCTTGAGAACTGTCGTTTTTGATTGGTCAATTTGAAGCTAACCTATGAAACCACCAATGGAGACCCTACAGGACTTGAACTGTTGTCTATAAAAACCAGGTGCACGAGAGGAAAGCTCTCTCTCGATCTTCGGACATCCCGCCATTTTGGCTTCGTAGCTACTATGGCACACTTTGCTGCGACGCCATTTTGAGAGACTTTGATGCTTTCTCTAATCGAGAGAAATAGACTTTAATGATTCTTGCCCTAGAGACTTTAACTTTGATTTGCCCCTTTGCATGAAGTAGTAGTCTTAACTTGCTGCCGTGAGGCAATTGCCCCGTTCACCCCTGCCCCTTTGTCCCGTCCCATGCTGATCGAGAAACGGTACCTGTGAGACGAAGACTTCATTGAATGCTGATTGGAATTGGTAATTATGAAAGGAAATTGTAAAATTGCATTGTGTTTCTTTTAGGTAACCAACTGCTGATTTTGATAAGGACCCTAGCTAGGAGTTTTCCAAATTGATGTTGCCAAATTGTTTTGCATGAAGTCCCACATGCTGATGCTAATTTGAGGTTAGACGAGGATTCCATATGTCGCACGGTGTAATTTGAGATCTTGTTATGCTGACTAAATGTACGCAATTAGCCCATTGCAGATTATCGTATTAGTGCTTTGTATTGCCACTATCGAATGCCTTGTGATCCAAATGCTACATAGATTACACTTGTTCCGACGATATGGACAGCCATTAATGTTCATTTATGTTTATCATTTGGTGTTGAGACACATCTATATCGTGCTAGCTTTGTTAATATAGGGAAATAAACTCACTAACTTTGCAATAAACTGGTGTGGTTATTCCTGGCTGAAAGGTCAGGGTTCGCCGAAATGTATTCTGGATTAATTGTTAAGTGTTATGTTGTTCAAGGTGTTGCTTATGTTCGTTATTGATTATCGATTTAAGGTGATTGATCGATTAAGAGTACAGAGAGTTCCCACTTAGTCAAAAGATTCATCGACCTAAAGAGCGTCCGAACGTAGGTAAATCGTTACCACGTTCCGCTCTACCAGTAGATGGTAGCAGAGGACGGTTACGTCTTTTGGGACCCTGTACCATTAGAGTACATGGTGTTGGATTAACGGTTACGCATTTGAGGCCTCATTCGGAAAGTTGAATTAGATTTTCTTGGATGAAAATAAGTGACAAGATGATGATGGGCTAGGTCCACCGCGACTTTCCCGGGATCTCGGAGCTTGCGAATGGAGAGAACGGAGGTGTGGAATCAGCGTTGGCGGTACTAGTGATGGTATGAGTGAAGTTAGGGTTTTGCGCTTGCACAGCTTATTGCCGCAGGGTGTGTGAAAAGGTTGCGAGGATTTTTTTTTTTTTAGAGGATAGCGGAGGTGCGACTCCGAGTGTAGAAGTAGTGAAGTCGTCGAACTTCATAGAAATAGCGGAGGTGCGGCTCCGAGTGTGAGAGTAGGGAGGTCGTCGAACTTCATGTGCGTCTGGCGCTTTGTGCATAAAAAGGTCCACGTGGTTTTTGTTGTTGAGACGGGCCCTGCGAGGTCAAGAGACTCCGGAGTATGTTGATCCATGTTGTGGTCTGGGCGGTTTAGTAGGTTGATCGGGCGTGGTCAACGAGTGGGTACGTGTGTTAGGGAGTGAAAGAAACTTCAACTTCGGGCTTTGACAAGATTCTAAGTGCACTAGAACAGATCATTGACAAGTTGAGAGTAGGTCTGCGGGTCAGATTTGCTTGCGAATGTGGGGATTGAGAAAGACGGAATAGCGACCGAGGCTGGTGAAAGAGATCGAATAGTGGCCGAGGTTAGTGAAAAGTCCCTAAGGTTCTGAAGCGGTTGTGTTACCCTTCCTGTAGTAAACCGACAGATCTGTTTTACTTTTTGGTAGCTCGCGATACATGCAAAAAGTTGTTACGGGAGGAACTGAGTGAAGGAGGACTAGCCGCGAGGCTTTGTCAGCCGCAGTGTGTGTGAGTGTGACGTCACTAAGAGCCGCGCTGGGATAGGTTGGTTGCAGAGAAGGGTCGCGCACGGATTGGATGCAGTCCGTGGGACTCGATTGGAAGGGGAAAGGCAGGTGAAGAGTATTCCGGGAATTAAAGTCACCTATTGATTACAAATTTTGTGGAATTACAGTGACCTATTGATTATAAACTTTGTGAATTAAAAGACGAGAAAATGAAATTCCTTAAAGCATTCAGGAGCGCGATGAAGGGAGAGTCATACATTAAAGCGAGCGTAGGAGAGGAAACGCCGCCCGAGGGTACACCAGCTTACATTGTAATGGAGGAAAAAGGGGTAGCTCCGTGCCTTTGGCTAAAGCAATGGCACAAGTGGACAGAGAAACATGGGAGCGTAGCATTCCCGATACATGGGACATTCAATATAAGGGTCCTAGAGAATTTGAGATTCACGATGTATGACATGAAGGTGCCTCCAAGGCCAGCACAGTTTGAGGCTCTAGCAATCTGGGAACTCATGGCTAGACAGCAACAGAAAAACAAATTTGAAACAAGGATGAGGAAGGTAGAAAAGACACTAGCGGATGCTAGATGGGATAATGCGCAGAAGGTGTGGAGGTCAGATGTATTGCAGGGAATAAAATTGTTCCCCGCAATTACTAAAGATGAAGAGGAGACAGGTAAGAAAGCTACCTGTAAGACAGACAGGAAATGTTCCAAGGATAGAGAGAACGAGGAAAAGTTGAGAAGAGAAGAGGAGTTAGAGGATGAGGAGTTGATAATGCAATTGCTGAACGACCGTCCACCACCTTATGCGGAAAATGGACAAGGTCCAAGTACCAGTTCTGCCCCTCCGGCATCGGTACAGAACAGTGAAAAGCAGAATACAGGAGCACCATCGGGATCTAAGGATCCGAGTTTACTGCTCACCCCACAGGTACCGCAGATTAGGAGAATGTATCCGGATGTGCCCGTGTTGAAACCAGCAGAAAATTATCAGCCGCAGATGCCAGGGTACTACAGCAGTGATAACAGTGGAGGAATGATTCTAGATCCGACCGTAAGGGGTGTACAGAATGGTTACAACCCAACAATGGCACAAGCTGAATCAACTCAGTTTATGATGCCTCAAAAGCAGATACAGGGAGGAAATGTTCATGCTCAAATGACGGGGAGTCAGATGGGCATGCGGGCAATGATGGCCCATAATATGGGGATGAACATGCCTCAGAATATGGGAAATGGACAAAATCCAGATGCAATATCACTGCCCATTACCGTAGGTCCAGTGGTACCTCTGTATAGTCAGCCTAACTTAGGCATGGGCAGTCAGGGACCAATGCTGCAGAATGGGACAGAAAGAAGGTGCATAGAAAACACTCCAGGGATAACTCCGATAGCGACTCAGCCAACTGGGTCTGGGTCCCTGATGGAATTTAGTCCCATATGTGCTCAGTCAACACTGGTGAGGTCGAGCCCCCCACTAATAATACCATTAACATCAAACACTGAAAAGTTGCCGCAACCATCGATGGCAGTCGATGTGAATGCTACACTGATGGGGGTAAATGCGCAACAGCTGACACAGTGGTTCAACAGTTTAAATTCCACACAAAGTTCAGACAGTGGGAAAGGAGACAATTACTTGAGCAGGATGAGGCTGAACATGGAAGCACAAGAATTGGTGGAAGGGAATATGGGTGTGAACAGGTTAGAATCCTACACGGAAGAGGAATTGAGGTATCTATGTCCAAAGATCACGAAAGAGGTAAACAAGGTACATAAAAGTTTGCAGGAAGTAGCAGACAGGAACGGGATTGACATAGGCAAGACGAAACACTTGAGCAGGAGCTATAGGTTGGATTTTGGGACCACAGATTTTGAACACATGAGATCAGCAGGCATGAAGGCACACCTTAGAGAATTGTTGCAGAGTGCCCAAGTGTGGAGGTGCTTAGACAAGTGGGAAAGCAGATGGGTAAAGAGGAAGGATAAGAGGAGGGACAGTGCCACAGAGCACAATGAGAAAAGACCGCAGAGCAGCGAGACCGTAACCATGTTACCCATGAGGGAGACAGCAGGGGGAAAATTAGTACATGTACCATGGCACAGGAGCGATATTCAGTCTTTTACGAATGATTTTCCCAAACTGAGGGAGAAGCCGATCGAATGGTATCAACAGACTGATAGGTTTGTGAAGCTTGCCAAATGTCTCTGGGAAGACCTGAACACTTTATTCGAGATTGTGGTTCCGGCAGATTTGTGGGAGGATTGCAAAAGAGCTGTAGGTTGGCCGACAAGTGAACCAGAGAGAGACAGAGAGACGGGTGCACCATCACCTATGGTGATGTGTCTGTACTATAAGGTGATTGAGCATTTGAAGACAAAGGTTGCCGCGAAAAATGTGGATTGGCAGAAAATTGATCGAACTGCCCAAGAGGCTAAAGAATCGATTCATAGTTACTATGAGAGGTTGTTGAAGGCGTTCAAGAATTACAGTGGCACGGAAGCAATTGAGGCGAAAGATATGCTTCATTTTGTGTTCAGATTTGTGGAAGGGCTGAAACCAGAGATAAGTCAGATGATAAAATCGCATTTGATCTGCTGGCAGTCGAAACCGATTGATGAAGTCTTGACTTATGCGAAATACTGTAGCGACGAAATTGAGGTGAAACAGAAAAAGCTGAAAGAGAAGGTGATGATGATGCAGCTTAAGGCGGCTCAGACAGGCTTGCAAGGTCTGCAAGGACTGCAAGGGTTGCCAGGGATGCAAGGGTTCCAACAGCAGGTACCGCAACAGCAGCCGCAGTTGCAGGGAAACATGGCGTTTCAGCAACAGCAGCCGCAGTTGCAAGGAAACATGGCATTTCAGCCACAGGCCAGAGGCAGAGGTAGAGGAGGTTTTGTGAATAATGGTCCGGATTTGAACACTGTTGTGACGGGTGTGCAGGCAATGAAAAAGGTGATGCCGTGTCACGTGTGCGGAAACGTAGGTCATTGGAAACGCGAGTGCCCGATGGTGGTGCAGGAAGGTGCAGGTGTAGGTGTTGGTCAGCAAAATAATGATGTCAATGCGTTTCAGACAATGAGAGGACCGAAAATGAGAGGTCCAAACACAAATTTTCAGACCATAAATCAATTGCAGGGATTACAACCTATGCAGCCGCAGCAGATGCAGATGCCCCGTGTGCAGATGACGCAGATGCAGCCGATGCAACAGCAGTTACCTATGGTACCTAATCAGCAAATGCAAATACCTTTGGCACCAATGAGTCAGCAGCAAGTGATGGTTCCTCCACAGGTAACGGGTCAGGTAATGAGTACAAACGGCACAGTACAACAGTTCCCATTACACAGTGAGAGTGGAATAAACAACGTATGGGAGAGTGAAAGTTCAGGAGAAGAAGGAGACTGTGTGCTTGCGGCATCCTTGGAAGTCGATCAAAGGGGTCCGTACGTAGAGGGAAGAGTAATGGGTCATCGTGTTTCATTCTTGGTTGACACGGGAGCCACACGTTCAACTGTTAAGAGCAGTGAAGTACCAAATTTGCCACTCTCAGGGAGGACAGTTCAAGTGGTGGGAGTAGCAAACAGGCATCTGACGAACCCAATAACAGATCCGGTACCAGTCAACATTGGTAACTATCAAGGGGTACATCAGTTTGTGGTGTGTGACTCAAGCCCGATAGCACTGTTAGGAAGAGACCTATTGTGTAAATTGGGTTGCTCGATCATGTGTTCAAACGAAGGAATAACAATAGAGACGAGCAATGATGGGGAAGACGAGGACAGTGTAGAGGGGGATGAGATAGAAACAGTCGACGAAGAGTATCCTCTGATATGTCTTTTACCGATGATAACTGAAGAAGATATCCCAGCAGAATTACGGGTGACAGTCGGAACGGAAGTGTGGGACATGACAGGGAAAGAGGTGGGATTGATGAAAGGAGTGGAACCAGTAAAAGTGATGGTAAAGCCCAATGCGATCTTTCCCCAGACCCCACAATACCACATGCCACAAGATACCCTCATGAAAGTTGCCCAACTTATTGACGAATTTGTAAAGCAGGGAGTACTAAAAGAAGTATTAAGCAGCCCATGTAATTCACCGATAATGGGACTAATAAAGCCGAGTGGGAAAGTCCGACTTGTGCAGGATTTGAGGAAAATAAATGACATCATAATCAAGTGCTGCCCTGTCGTACCGAATCCAGCTGTGATAATGTTTCAGATCCCTTGTGAAGCTGAGTGGTTCTCAGTCATCGATTTGTCACAAGCATTCTTTTCTGTGCCTCTTCATGAGGACAGCCAATTCCTCTTTTGTTTCAAATTCCTAGACAGAGTGTACAGTTGGTGTCGAATTCCTCAGGGGTTTTCTGAGTCACCGTCGATATTCAATCAAGTCCTAAAGAAAGATTTGGAAGAGTTAGAGTTGCCATTCGAGTCAACCCTAGTACAGTACATTGATGACTTACTGGTTGCATCAAAGACAGAAAGTGGCTGCACAGCTGATACCATTGCTCTGTTGAACCATTTGGGAGGGAATGGACACAAGGTGTCTCCTTCCAAACTGCAGTTCTGTCAGAAGAAAGTGAAATACTTGGGTCACCAAATAGAAAAAGGGTCACGGAAAATAATGAAGGAAAGAATTACCAGTGTACTTCAAATGAGTCCACCAAAGACAAGGAAGGAGGTGAGGAAGTTTTTGGGAATGGTGGGATACTGTCGCCAGTGGATTCCCAACTTCTCGTCTCTAGCGAAGCCTTTGCTGAAATTGACCCAGAAGGATGCCTTGGATCAGATCGAACTGAAAGGGGATGAGATGGATGCTTTTGTTGAATTAAAGGAGTGCATGTGTAGGGCTCCAGCTTTAGGTATGCCTGATTACACGAAGCCTTTCACATTGTTTTGTCATGAACGTGATGCATGTTCTTTGTCTGTCTTGACTCAAGCCCATGGTGGCGTAAACAGACCAGTAGCGTATTTTTCAGCTACTCTGGATCCAGTTGCAGCAGCACTCCCAGGGTGTTTGCGCGCCGTAGCAGCAGTTGGTATCAGCCTCACTCAGAGTGAAGGAATAGTGATGGGACACCCAGTAACAGTCATGGTCCCTCACTCAGTTGAGATACTTTTGACCCGCTCCCGAACGCAGCACATGACTGGAGCAAGACTCACAAGATATGAAACGACTATTCTGGGCTCACCGAATGTGCAGCTGAAAAGGTGCACCACGTTGAATCCAGCTACCTTACTTCCTGGAGAAAATGCTGAAATTGAGAACGCTGAAGACGTCGAGCATGACTGCCTTCAGGTGACTGAATTTTGCACAAAACCCCGACCGGATATCAAGGATACAAAACTTGATGAAAATGACCAAATTCTTTTTGTTGATGGTTCATGTCTAAGAGATGGGGTGGGAATTTTGAAAGCAGGATATGCTGTATGTACTGTGACAGGGGTCTTGGAAGCGGGATGGCTCCAAGGAGTCTATTCTGCACAAGTAGCAGAACTTGTAGCCCTTACTAGAGCATGTCAATTGTCTGCATTGATGAAAGTCACCATTTACACTGATAGCCAATACGGGTTTGGGATTGTGCATGACTTTGGACAACTATGGTCACAGAGAGGTTTCCTGACTTCTTCAGGATCCCCAGTGAAAAATGGGGAGAGAATAAGGGAGTTGTTACATGCCATTCAAGTGCCAGCTGAAGTTGCAGTGGTAAAGTGCAGTGCTCACACGAAGGGTCAGGACTATGTGTCTCTGGGAAACGCCTATGCAGATCAAGTCGCAAGATTTTGTGCCTTGAACTGTATATTGTTAAGGGATGATTGGAATACAATAAGTGAACCGGAACTCGAACCAGCTGAAGCATTTGCCTTGAAGGTCGTAGATACAATAGAAGAACTAAAAGCACTACAAAGTAATGTCAGGGAGGATGAAAGAGATTCCTGGATTAAATCACAATGTATAAAGAGACAAGACGAGCTATGGGTTTCACATGAGGGAAAATTTGTTTTGCCAAATAGTCTCTTATCACAGCTTGCGCGGTTCTATCATGGGCAAGCTCACCTAGGGAGAGATGCCATGATAAGATTGTTCAAAACTGATTGGTTTAACCCCAGATTTCGTCAAGCTGCAGAAGCAGTTTGCCATCGATGTGTCACTTGCCAACAGATGAACCCAGGAAAGGGGACGGTTGTGAACGTGAGTCACATTGGTAGGGAAGGCGGTCCTTTTAGTCGTATGCAGATGGACTTCATTGAGATGCCTGTGCATGGAGGTTTAAGATATGTGTTGGTGATTGTGTGCATTTTTAGTCATTGGATTGAGGCATACCCCACACGTAGAAACGACAGCCTTACAGTTGCCAAGCTATTATTGAGGGAGTTAATACCACGTTTCGGATTCCAGATCTCTTTAGAATCAGATAGGGGAAGTCACTTCAACAACGAGGTGATGAAGTTACTTTGCGAAGCACTGAACATTGAGCAAAAGCTGCACTGTAGCTATCGCCCTGAAGCATCAGGACTGGTGGAGCAGATGAATGGTACGCTGAAATCGAGAATGGCAAAAATATGTGCATCAACAAATTTGAAATGGCCTGACGCATTGCCCTTAGTGCTAATGTCAATGAGAAACACTCCGGATAGAAAAACTGGATTGTCTCCGCACGAAATTCTCATGGGCAGGGCTATGAGACTTCCTGCAGTTCCCGCAAACATGCTTTTGAATATTACAGATGATATGGTGTTAGACTACTGCAAAGGTCTGGCTGACGTGGTTCGCTCTTTCTCTCACCAGGTGGAAGCGACCACCTTGCCACCGATCCAAGGTCCAGGACACGCACTGAAAGCAGGTGACTGGGTCGTGATAAAGAAGCACGTGAGGAAGTCGTGTCTGGAACCCCGTTGGAAAGGCCCTTTCCAAGTGATCCTGACGACAACTACCGCTGTGAAGTGCGCGGGGGTTCCCAACTGGATTCACGCCAGTCATACAAAGAAGGTGTTGTGTCCCACAGATGAGGAAGTTGAAGCGCTGAAACTACCAGTGCCTGATAAAACAGTGCTGAGTGCTGAGACAGAACAAAAGCGAACTGAAAGCGAACAAGCAACAGCAGGAGAAAAGGAAATATTATTGGAGAACGAAGAGTCTGACTCGCTTGGGGAAGACCAAGGAGAAAGTTCAGACAGCGACGACGAAGCTGCAGGTGACAAAGAGCCTGAAGCAGCTGAGGGTAGCAAAAAGCCTGAAACAGCTGAAGGTGACAAGGAACCTGAAGCAGCTGAAAGTGATACAGAGCCTGAAGAAAGTAACGGTGACGAAGGGCTCGAAGAGAGTGAGAAAGCAGGAGAGCCTGAGCAGAAGGGGACTTTCCCAGAAACAGACGATACAGAAAAAGAAAAGGAAAACGTGACTGATTCTCCTGAAGGTGGGGACAAAGAAGAGCAGAACGAAAGAGCTCAAACCTCTACAGAAAGGATCGCAGGTCCATCAAACGGACACGGTGCAAAAAGAAGACTAAGTATCTCACCGATAAAAGAAAAGGGTAAAGAAGGTTTGAACGAAGGAGGAAGGCCAAAAGTGAAAGAGAAAAGAAAGGAAGTGGCTGTCGTGGAACAATCGTCAAGTGAAGAAAAAGACTTGGCGAAGGGGGAGAGTGCCAGCGAAGCAGAATCGAAAAGAGAAGCAAAATTGAAAAGGAAAAGGATACCAAACAGGAGGTATTCCGGTCCTGAATGGGCATATGCAGTAAACGATGATTGGACTGATGAGTTTGTATCTCTAAGCATCGAGAACGAAGAAGAAGAAGAGATACCAATAGAAAAGAAAAGTTTCATAGACTCTGTTGATTGAAACGATCGCTTGCTGAAATCTAACGTGAGACAAACAACCAGCTGAGACATTGCTAAACCAAATTGAGACAAATGCTGCTAACCGATAAGTGACTGGCCTTTTGAAGAAGACGGTGTGAACGTTGTGCTCGTTCAGCTTTGTAACTGAATTGCTAAGTAGTTTCATTTATAAGTGCTTCTAGATCTCTGATTCTATACAGATCATGCCTAGGTACGTTTTGCAGAATAATAGAAAGAAATATTGTAAATACGTGTGTATAGGCTTGTTACTAACATGTGTACTAATAATAATGGCAATTGTGTTTGGAATGCATGGAAAGGGTGAGAATAAGACTATTGCTGCTTCTACTATTGTTCCTGTTACTGTCACTGAACTAACACCATTGAAAAGATTAGCAATGGATGAGAGGCTCTTGCACGATAAGAAAGAGCTTTCGTATAACGTTTTCTATCGCTTACTAACAGAGTATGTTGAGACTATGGATGCGAAGGATTGTTATGTGTGTACCCAGATACCGACATCAGTAAAGGAAGGGGTGACTTATCACCACATGCCCCTTACATATGGGATTACATGTAGTATAATAATGTCTAGGTTTTATGGTCAATCTAATATACAGTATTTTTTCTCAAATTATGATGTTACCTTTGCTTATGTTCCTATAATAGCGCAGCTAAGCGAGACTGCAAAATATTGGGATTACAAAATTATGAGGGACTTTTTCGAGCCAATGCAACCTTTTGAAACGGCTCATGCTCATAGGGAGAACCTTACTTGCTCCGTCTCTGCTGTAGAAATAAGCTTTTTAGATCACACAGATGATAGAAGGGCTCAAATGAAAGCGAAATTAGAAAAGGAGCTATACAAGAGGACTTCAGTAGATAATTATGATTTTGCTGCTATAAAGACACAAGGGAAAATAGCTTTAGATGCTTGGCATGTAGGGAAGTTTTGTATATATCGAGGTGAATCTTACTATGACAATATTTTTGTAGGAGCGAGTGAATGCAAACATACGTTTATTTTTAAGGCCAAATGGACATTCATGATGGACGGACTTGACCCTGTCATTCCAGGGGTGTATTATATTTGTGGGCATAATGCCTATTATCGTCTTCCAAAGGGATGGTGGGGAAGATGTTATTTGGGTATAGTGTTCCCAAAGGTTTATCAACTGGATGACATATCGATGATTCAAAAGACATCTGGATCCCATCGTATCCAGAAAAGAGAGACCGCAGCTGCTGTGGTAGGTGATATATTTGGAGCCATGATTCCTTCTTTGGGAGTTGTGTTGAATTCCATCAAGATACGAAAGTTGTCTACTATAGTGGATAACATGCTGACAAAGTTTTCAGGTGCTATAATCCTGATGGATGCTGAACTTGCAGCGGAAAGAGCTATGACTCTTCAAAATAGGCTTGCTTTAGACATTCTTTTAGCAAAGGATGGAGGCGTTTGCAAAATGATTGGTGCACGTCACTGCTGTACCTATATACCTGATAATAGTGTGAAGATTAAAACTATGCTTGCTAATCTAACAAAAGAAAGTGCAGATTTGAAGGAATTGAAAGAACCAGGAGTGTGGGAGAAGGTTGGAAAGGGACTTGCTTCAGTGGGACATTGGATTGGGGGAATTTGGAATGGAATATTATTGAAAATAATAGAAGGGATATTAATAGTGATAATTTGTGTATTTGGAATTTGGGGAATAAAAAGGGGAATAATAATGATTATGGAAAGAATTAAAAGAAGAAAGGAGGAGAAAATAATGAAAAGAATGGCAGAAGAATATAAAGCGCAAACTAGGGGAACTAAAAGGAAAAGGGAGCTGACAGAATTTTAATGGGATAAAATTTGTGGGCTAAATTTGTGTGATGACAAGTAGTCATCAGAGGAGGGATTGATGAAGCAGAAAATGAAGGTTTTGATTTATTAACGCATAAACGTAGTGCTGAAATAATCATGTGTGATATTAACCGAATTAATAAAGATTGTATGGGGACAAAATGTGCCCTCAGAGTAGTTTGCCATCATTTATACACGTGCTTTATATAACGTGGTGTATTAGAATTGCACTAATCCAACATAATCATAAACGTGTGCTACGATTTGCTTGTTCGAAATGTTTTAGCTTAGCATTACTTTAGCGGAGGCTTTGGCCTAGTTGCCTGGTCTCACGGTTTAGATGTTTGTATTTTTCCACTGTGCTATTAAACGTGTATTTCTGCTTGGAGCTGTATTTTTCCACAGAAACTGTTCACATGCTTATCTTAAAGTTAGTGCCAGCCGGCATATTTTCTCTTTAATTCAAGGTCGACTTGCAGGTGCGGACAATGGAGGCTCTGAGAGTAAGCTAATCGAGAGACAATGTTGCAAATTACGTACCCATCTCCAAGGATAATGTATGCTTAAGTAAAAGCTTGAGAACTGTCGTTTTTGATTGGTCAATTTGAAGCTAACCTATGAACCCACCAATGGAGACCCTACAGGACTTGAACTGTTGTCTATAAAAACCAGGTGCACGAGAGGAAAGCTCTCTCTCGATCTTCGGACATCCCGCCATTTTGGCTTCGTAGCTACTATGGCACACTTTGCTGCGACGCCATTTTGAGAGACTTTGATGCTTTCTCTAATCGAGAGAAATAGACTTTAATGATTCTTGCCCTAGAGACTTTAACTTTGATTTGCCCCTTTGCATGAAGTAGTAGTCTTAACTTGCTGCCGTGAGGCAATTGCCCCGTTCACCCCTGCCCCTTTGTCCCGTCCCATGCTGATCGAGAAACGGTACCTGTGAGACGAAGACTTCATTGATTGCTGATTGGAATTGGTAATTATGAAAGGAAATTGTAAAATTGCATTGTGTTTCTTTTAGGTAACCAACTGCTGATTTTGATAAGGACCCTAGCTAGGAGTTTTCCAAATTGATGTTGCCAAATTGTTTTGCATGAAGTCCCACATGCTGATGCTAATTTGAGGTTAGACGAGGATTCCATATGTCGCACGGTGTAATTTGAGATCTTGTTATGCTGACTAAATGTACGCAATTAGCCCATTGCAGATTATCGTATTAGTGCTTTGCATTGCCACTATCGAATGCCTTGTGATCCAAATGCTACATAGATTACACTTGTTCCGACGATATGGACAGCCATTAATGTTCATTTATGTTTATCATTTGGTGTTGAGACACATCTATATCGTGCTAGCTTTGTTAATATAGGAAAATAAACTCACTAACTTTGCAATAAACTGGTGTGGTTATTCCTGGCTGAAAGGTCAGGGTTCGCCGAAATGTATTCTGGATTAATTGTTAAGTGTTATGTTGTTCAAGGTGTTGCTTATGTTCGTTATTGATTATCGATTTAAGGTGATTGATCGATTAAGAGTACAGAGAGTTCCCACTTAGTCAAAAGATTCATCGACCTAAAGAGCGTCCGAACGCAGGTAAATCGTTACCACGTTCCGCTCTATCAGAAGCAAGCAGTTCCTTGCATCTCCTTTACTTCATCACCCTTGCTGGGCCTGGTCCTTTTTGCAGGGTTCTCCCCAAAAAATTGTTCCTTCTATAATTCTGACCTGTTTTGTTTGCTTTAGGACTCTGGGCACTTTACCACTGCTAACCAGTGCTAAAGTGCAAATGTGCTCTGTCTAAATTGTATTGGTGATTGGTTTATCCATGATTGGCATATCTGATTTACTAGTAAGTCTTTAGTATAGTGCACCATGTGTGCCCAAGGCCTGTAAATCAAATGCTACTAGTGGGCCTGCAGCACTGATTGTGCCACCCACAAGAGTAGCCCTGTAAACATGTCTCAGACCTGTCACTATAGTGTCTGTGTGGGCAGTGTTAAACTGCCATTTCAACCAAACCTTCACACCTTCCCTTTTAGTACAAGTAAGTCACCGCTAATGTAGGCCCAAGGCAGCCCCATGGGCAGGGTGCAGTGTATTTAAAAAGGAGGACATGTACTGGTGTAATTTATATGTCATGATAATAAAATACTGCTAAATTCGTTTTTCACTATTGCAAGGCCCATCTCTCTAGTAGGATAGCATGGGGATTGCCTTGAAATCTCTTTTAAGTGTAATTTCCCATTGGGAGCAGATAAGATGTGGCGTTTAGGGTCTCTGAAATCACAATTTAAAAATACATCTTCTGGTAAAGTTGTTTTTTGAATTGTGAATTTGAAAATACCACTTTTATTAAGTGGGCATTTCTTGCTTAACCTTTCTGTGTCTCTGCCTGTCCGTGAAATACACGTTTGGGTCAGGATGACAGTTGGGCTGTTTGTGAATTCAATCTAGACAGTCACACAAAGGGAGCTGAGGTGTGCCCTGCATTTCCTGATGGGTCTTTCAGAGTTAGAGTGGTGGGAGGAGCTGACACTTGCACCTGAATAGGGCTGTGCCTGTCCTCAAACAAAGCTGTCTCCAACCCCCTCGAGTGTGTCTGGGGCCAGGGCAGGAAAAGTAGATCTTGAGCGCTACAAAGACTTCTCTTTCAAGTTTGCCTACTTTAAAGATAGAAATAGGTATAAGTACTGGACCTCTGAACCCACAAAGTTAGAATCCGTCTGGACTGAGGACATTCTGCCAGGAAGAGGAGCTGGATGCCATATGAGGGACTGCCACTCTGCATGTTGCCTTGCTCTGCAGGCCTTCTGCTTGCTACTTATGTCCTGGGAGTGAAAGGACTGGACTTTGCTTTCTACATCCTGCTTCCAAAGGTTCTCTAGGGGCTTGGACTGAGCTTGCCTCCTGTTAGGAAGTCACTGGACATTAAAG
Source organism: Pleurodeles waltl (assembly GCF_031143425.1). Lineage (NCBI taxonomy): Eukaryota > Metazoa > Chordata > Amphibia > Caudata > Salamandridae > Pleurodeles > Pleurodeles waltl. The sequence continues at coordinate 1,375,712,781 of NC_090446.1, read as the reverse complement.
ATTTCATCTGCCAGTACCTGCGCTCTATTGTTGAGAGTCCTGACTTGCCAATTGGTGCCAAACCTAGTTCCCTTGGTTCTGGTGCAACCAAGAAGAAACCAAGCACCTTGACTTTCCGCCACTTGCTGCACCAGAGCTGTGGTCCCCACTGAGTACAACAACTGTGACCTATGCCGCAGGCCCGCCGCCGCACCTCCAAAGTCCCGCCACAGCCTGAGCCCCGAGTGCCGTGTCACTGACGTCTGTGGCACCCGACTCTGCTGCAGCCCTGTGGTGTGATCGCGACACTGCAAAGTTAACGCCTCGCATCTTGACCTGCTGTATTCATTTTTCCTGCCTTGTCCTAAGGAACCAACGCCTCGCCACCAACGCCACATCACCTCCTCTGCAACCGTAAGGAGCTGACGCCTCACCTCCCCTGCCTAGCAGTAAGAAACCAACATTGCACCGGCTTCATCAATGCCTCATCTCCCGACTCCATGTAACCTCTTTGTTTCCTCATCATTTTTCAAGGTACTGTACCTGGGGTCTGTGAGACTCTGTGATAGGCCTGTACTTCTTTGCGAGTGGCATCGTACTGTTGTGAACGACTGTCAAGATGCCGTGGTAGCCCCAGTTGGAGCTATTGTGTTTCTAAGCACTTTACTAAGATTTGATCTTTGAAAATGTATATCTTTAGTTGTGCATGTTGGATTTTTGTTGTTTTGGTCTTGTTCTATTCAGATAAATATTGGCTATTTTTCTAAACTGGTGGGGAGTCATTTTGTGGCATTTTCACTGTGTTACTGTGTGTGAATGTGTGTGTGTGTGTGTGTGTACACAAATACTTTACACATTTCCTCTGAGATAAGCCTGACTGCTAGTGTCAAGCTACCAAGGGGGTGAACAGGGGTTATTTTAGCTGTGTGGCTCCCTTACCCTGCCTAGAGTGTGAGTCCCTACTTGGATAGGGTACAAACCACTGCCAACTAGAGACCCCATTTCTAACAACCCCTGAGCACACTACACACCCACTCACCTGTCAGTACAGAATTTTCTTTCACTTTCGTCTTGTCAATATTTTGACATAGTCGTCCCTCCTTCATACACGCTTGCACAGAGTAACAAATGCATTTGGAATACATGACCACTGCTTTGCGTGCTCTACAGAGAGGCCAAGGTTTAGATGACCATGTATTCTGAAAAACATTTTGACCGGCCGGCAGGCACTGTGAGAAAGCCTCAACTCAAGAGCTCTCATCTTGGCCCAGTTTAAACAACTGGAGGAGACTCAGTTCATAGTATGCAATACACAAGAGTAATATGCTACACAAAAATAAAAATTCAGAAACAAAACACCATGAAAATAGCTTAATTAATTTTACATTCCCTAAGAGTGTTAATCATATGAAACATAAACATGAACTAAATCACTGACATGGATTACATTGATTGGTCAGAAAACAATTAGGCCCTCATTCGGACCTTGGCGGGCGGCGGAGGTCGCCCGCCAAAGTCCCGCCGTCAAAATACCGTACCGCGGTGGCAAGACCGCGGCGGGTATTTTGACTTTTCCCCTGGGCTGGCGGGCGGCCGCCGAAAGGCCGCCCGCCAGCCCAGGGGAAAACGACCTTCCCACCATGAAGCCGGCTCGTAATCGAGCCGGCGGAGTGGGAAGGTGCGACGGGTGCTACTGCACCCGTCGCGTATTTCACTGTCTGCTATGCAGACAGTGAAATACTAGCGGGGCCCTCTTACGGGGGCCCCTGCAGTGCCCATGCCCCGCGACACCCCCTACCGCCATCCTGTTCCTGGCGGGCGAACCACCAGGAACAGGATGGCGGTAGGGGGTGTCAGAATCTCGCTGCGCCGCCATGGGGGATTCAAATGGGCAACGGAAAACCGGCGGGAGACCGCCGGTTTTCCATTTCTGACCGCGGCCAAAGCGCCGCGGTCAGAATGCCCAAGGGAGCACCGCCGGCCTGTCGGCGGTGCTCCCGCCCCCGTTGGCCCTGGCGGTGCAACACCGCCAGGGTCATAATGAGGGCCTTAGTGTTTTACCAGTAGAGTTAAGAACATGAATATAGGGCACAAGAGGGGTTCATTTCAACTGCTGTTTTTTAAATTGCTACAGGGTCTAACAGCCCGAGGGATCTGGCCCACTTAAGGCACTATACAGCACACAATCCTCAATTAGTATGGCACCACAGCAGCTTGATGTAGTCCGGGCTATCATACTGACTGCATAAGGTGGCAGAGGTCCTTCTCCATTAACGGCATGGCGGCTGCAAGACACCATGCTGCAGGATCCAACTTTCCTGGGAACACTGGGTGAAGGCATCAACAAACATTTTTAAGAGACCAAGGGGTCAGCCTCCTCACTCTTGGAAGTGGGAAGCCGTGAGGGTCTCATCAGGGATTATGGTATCCAAGCAATAGTGGAAACCCATATATTTGTGGAACAAGACATAAAAACCTTGGAGAAATCCCTGGTGGAACTGAAGAGGGAAGCCAAAGCGAAATGACACAGGTATGGACCCACTTAAGCATGCCTAAGAGAAACATGCCACCCTGACCGAGAAATTGCGAAGTATTGAATATTCCACATACGTGATGAGAAAGCACACTGAGGGGCTGAAAGAAAGCAAGCAACTTGTTGGCATGGCATGACAGAAAGTTAGGTACTCTCATTACTGTCAAGAAATACACTAATGTTTTTTTTATGTGTGTTACCAAAGTTATGTACAAGTACACGGATGTTCCCCTATTGTCGTGAAATAATTCTTAAGCGGGCTAATGCTGGTGTGCAAGTGGCCCTGGACCACACAGAAGAGATGGATGGGCCCATTGACAAAAATCAAATAAGAGGGGCCTTGTTGGAACTGGCAGCTGGGAAGACGATGGGTTCAGACCGAATCCCAACAGAATTTTATACCAACCAGACTAGCCCCAAAACTAGCATAACTTTACGGAGCAGTATTTAAGGCTAGATATCCTCCACTACTACAAGCGAGGCTCTGATTATGTCACAACCAAAACCAAGGGGAAATTACATGGACATCACATCATACTGATAAGATATTATCGAGACGCCTCCTATCTTGGCTTCCCGACGTCATCCAGACCAAAGTGGGTTTTTAATTGGCTGAAGTACTTTCCTAAAGATAAGAAGACTGTTTCACTTCCTTGAGTTGGCAGCCCTTCATTGGCCAACTCAGCCTTTTTGTCCCTAAATTTGGGTAATGCCTTTAGTTGGCAACACTTGTTTACATACATGAAAATTTTGATTTAGGAAGAAACGTGGTAAAATAGATAATGCTATTACATATCAGACCATTGGCCAGAGTGCCACTAGGCAGCTGTAGCACAAACCCTGAAGGACTTCAAAGAGGTATCCACTAAGTGTTAACTGGGCAGACTCTTGTCTATTTGCCATTGGCTAGGCATGTGTATAGTGTAGACCTAAGCCGCTGGGAAATAAAATGGGAACAGGTGACATTTCGTTACCTTAGGATAAAGGTTTATCATTGAGAAGTTGATTTGTTAGATGGAAACTTAGAAATGGCTGGGAGTGCCCTGAAATCTCAAGTAGCATTATGGAAAGAATTGCCTCTGCCAGTGATAGGGAGAATTGCTTTAGGCAAAATATTGGTGCTACCTCACTTTCTCTATTACTTTTTCGAATCTTCCATAATTTTGCCCACAAAGACATTAAAAAACCCGAATGTTCTTCTAGGCAACTTTATATGGCATGCCAGCAGATGATGGGTGGATCTAGTGAAGTTGAAACTTCTGACAGAACGAGGACTGGAAGCACGGTAATTCAAACAATGCTATCTGGCTGCCCAGCTACAATGGCCAGCCCGGTGGCTCTCTGGACACCACTTTAATGAAACTGGGTTAAAGGCATTCAGAATTCAGAAGGCACTGTTGTACAATTTGTTCCTTCATCAAGACCTCACACCATGACATTTGATCCTCTTAATGCAAGTTGCTCTTGGATGCCTCTGGAGGGAGTTGCAAATATTATGTGTTAAGCTATATACTCCAGAAATCCCACTAGTTGGTATCCTTAAGCACCGCAATACAACTGGCGCTATGGAAAATAACTGGCTTCACAAGGGATTTGTTTAGAGAGAATGGCCTAGCCCAACTCTGAAGCGCTGGTGGCAGGCAGCAAACTACACAAGGGATAATTCTTAACATTCAGAAGGCTAACAATTGCTTTGCACAAGTGGATCAGTTTTGGGGATGACAGACACAGAGCCGCAGACCCATGGTCCCAGATTCTCAAAGGTTTAGTGTCAATTTATCATTGTTTTTTTTAACATTAAACCGATGCCAAACTTTTTTTGGCATTCACAAACCAACACAAACAGATATTTGTGTTGGTTTGTATGGCAAAGTAACGCAAAGCAGTATGAAACGCTGCTTTGCATTACTTTGAGTCAAGGGGGCGTTAAATGGGTGGTACATGGGCATACCCATGCTACCACCCATTCTTTTTGGCGCTAAACCCTATTATGAAAGATCAGAAGAAAGGGGTTAGCGCCAAAAATGTACGCATTTTAAAAGCAGGCACAAAACAGAAATATGTTTTCATTTTTTCCTGTTTTTCAGACTTTGCATGTGTCCTGCACTGTACAGCACACATACAAAGCGGGAAAAGCATTTGCACTTGTCTAGGCATAGTATTTTGTACAGAAAAGATAATCTACCTGTACAAAACCTCTGCTAGACTCACACACACACACACCCTAGCACTATGGCGCTAAGGTGTGTGCGTGGCGCCCAGCATCTGAAATCAGCAACCTGGGCTAGGGAGAGGGGAAGAGAGTACCATTTTTCTATGTGAATATGGCGCACTCCTGCTCTCTCCTTATCACGCAGCACAGCTTTTTTGGATGCTGCACTGCGCGACACCTACCAGAATCTGGGCCTTGTTTTCTAATACTCGTTGTACATCATGAGAGTTAGCAGAGGGTTAGTCAGGTGGGTTTGTGAGTGTTCCTGGAACATACAGGAATATCCAAGGCTAGTGTCAGAGAAAAATGGGAGACCGGTTTGGGGAGGAAATTAAATTATAACTAATGAATGTGCCCGAGCTGTATCCGACACCCACAAAGTGTCTCAATGCCAAATTTCTATGGAAGATCAATAAGCTATACCCAGGGGTAACAGCTAAATATCCTAGATGCGGAGAGACACTAAGGGGGTCATTCTAACCCTGGTGGTAAAAACCGCCAGGGCGAACAACCGCGGTAGCACCGCCAACAGGCTGGCGGTGCACCGCTGGGCATTCTGACCGCGGCGGTTCAGCCGCGGCCAGAAACGGAAAGTCGGCGGTGTACCGCCGACTTTCCGCTGCCCTTGAGAATCCTCCATGGCGGCGGAGAGCGCTCCGCCGCCATGGGGATTCTGACACCCCCTACCGCCATCCTGTTCCTGGCGGTTCTCCCGCCAGGAACAGGATGGCGGTAGGGGGTGCCGCGAGGCCCCTGGGGGCCCCTGCAGTGCCCATGCCAATGGCATGGGCACTGCAGGGGCCCCCGTAAGAGGGCCCCAAAAAGAATTTCAGTGTCTGCCTAGCAGACACTGAAATTCGCGACGGGTGCTACTGCACCCGTCGCACCTTCCCACTCCGCCGGCTCAATTCTGAGCTGGCGTCCTCGTGGGAAGGGTGTTTCCCGCTGGGCTGGCGGGCGGACTTTCGGCGGTCGCCCGCCAGCCCAGTGGAAAACCCAGAATGACCGCCGCAGTCTTTTGACCGCGGTACGGTCTTCTGGCGGTTCCCGCTTGGCGGGCGGCTACCGCCGCCCGCCAAGCTCAGAATCACCCCCTCAATGTTTCTGAAAATAATAAAATATTGTAAGGTGATTACAGATGACAGATGTAAATTCAAGATTATCAGGACATACAGACCTATGTAAAGTGGAGGGAAGTATTCTGAGTCTATTTCAACACCCAAAACGCTGCAGAGCCGAGACAACATTTTTAGACCTAGCATTATTTTCAGCAATAACAAAATCTTGGTTCCAAAACTTTACACCTTACTAGAGGACTTGAAGCAGTGTCACAGTGGGCTAATGCTGTACGTCTTCTACTACATATGAAGAGAAAAAAGCCTGTAAATGTCTCCTGTAGCATAACAGTGGGATGATCTTCAGATTATTTTAAATAAGAATAAGAATGCAAGTATGAAGCAGTGACACCCACACAAGTAACTTATTACCAATACATATTGTCTGGACTATAGATATATAACTGAAAGATGTAAACCAATCATGTTACATTGTCAATTATATTAGCATTTGGACTAAGCAACAGCTCCAGATACATCATTAACTATGGACATGTTCAAATGGCGCCCTTGAATATTTTGTATCTTGTTATTGTATGACAAAAAGCATTCCTAGATTTTCAAAAGATAACCTCCTCTACAATTATTATTACTAGGAAACAGTTGAATATATGTGTAAGGAAATGCCTCCTTGGCATGGTTACCCCCTGATTTTTTGCCTTTGCTGATGCTAAGTTTTGATTTGAAAGTGTGCTGAGGCCTCATAACCAGGCCCCAGCACCAGTGTTCTTTCCCTAACCTGTACTTTTGTTTCCACAATTGGCACACCCTGGCATCCAGGTAAGTCCCTTGTAACTGGTACCCCTGGTACCAAGGGCCCTGATGCCAGGGAAGGTCTCTAAGCGATGCAGCATGTCTTATGCCACCCTGCGGACCCCTCACTCAGCACAGACACACTGCTTGCCAGCTTGTGTGTGCTAGTGAGGACAAAACGAGTAAGTCGACATGGCACTCCCCTCAGGGTGCCATGCCAACCTCACACTGCCTATGCAGTATAGATAAGTCACCCCTCTAGCAGGCCTTACAGCCCTAAGGCAGGGTGCACTATACCATAGGTGAGGGCACCAGTGCATGAGCACTGTGCCCCTAGAGTGTCTAAGCAAAACCTTAGACATTGTAAGTGCAGGGTAGCCATAAGAGTATATGGTCTGGGAGTATGGCATACACAAACTCCACAGCACCATAATGGCTACACTGAAAACTGGGAAGTTTGGTATCAAACTTCTCAGCACAATAAATGCACACTGATGCCAGTGTACATTTTATTGTAACATACACCCCAGAGGGCACCTTAGAGGTGCCCCCTGAAACTTTAACCGACTATCCGTGTAGGCTGACTAGTTCTAGCAGCCTGCCACACACCAGACATGTTGCTGGCCACATGGGGAGAGTGCCTTTGTCACTCTGTGGCTAGTAACAAAGCCTGTACTGGGTGGGGGTGCTTCACACCTCCCCCTGCAGGAACTGTAACACCTGGCGGTGAGCCTCAAAGGCTCACCCCCTTTGTTACAGCACCACAGGGCACTCCAGCTAGTGGAGTTGCCCGCCCCCTCCGGCCACGGGCCCACTTTTGGCGGCAAGACCGGAGGAGATAATGAGAAAAACAAGGAGGAGTCACTGGCTAGTCAGGACAGCCCCTAAGGTGTCCTGAGCTGAGGTGACTCTGACTTTTAGAAATCCTCCATCTTGCAGATGGAGGATTCCCCCAATAGGGATAGGAATGTGCCCCCCTCCCCTCGGGAAGAGGCACAAAGAGGGTGTACCCACCCTCAGGGCTAGTAGCCATTGGCTACTAACCCCCAGACCTAAACACGCCCTTAAATTTAGTATTTAAGGGCTCCCCAGAACCTAGGAACTCAGATTCCTGCAACCTAAGAAGAAGAGGACTGCTAAGCTGAAAAACCCTGCAGAGAAGACAGAGACACCAACTGCTTTGGCCCCAGCTCTACCGGCCTGTCTCCCCACTTCTAAAGACACTGCTCCAGCGACGCTCTCCCCAGGGACCAGCGACCTCTGAATCCCCAGAGGACTGCCCTGCATCTAGAAGGACCAAGAACTCCCGAGGACAGCGGCTCTGTTCACCCAAGACTGCAACTTTGTAACAAAGGAGCAACTTTAAAACAACTTGCGTTTCCCGCCGGAAGCGTGAGACTTGCCACTCTGCACCCGACACGCCCGGCTTGACTTGTGGAGAACAAACACTTCAGGGTGGACTCCCCGGCGACTGCGAGACCGTGAGTAGCCAGAATTGCCCCCCTGAGCCCCAACAGCGACTCCTGCAGAGGGAATCCCGAGGCTCCCCCTGACCGCGACTGCCTGCTTCTCAGATCCCGACGCCTGGTAAAGACTCTGCACCCGCAGCCCCCAGGACCTGAAGGATCGGAACTCCAGTGCAGGAGTGGCCCCCAGGAGGCCCTCTCCCTTGCCCAGGTGGTGGCTACCCCGAGGAGCCCCCCCCCCTTGCCTGTCTGCATCGCTGAAGAGACCCCTTGGTCTCCCATTGACTTCAATTACAAACTATCACCTACCCACGCAAGTGAGGTATCATTTTTATCGGGAGACTTGGGGGAACGCTGGGTGGAAGGAAATTTGTAGCTCCTCTCAGATTCCAGAACTTTCTGCCACATAAATGTGAGGAACATGTGTTTTTTTAGCCAAATTTTGAGGTTTGCAAAGGATTCTGGGTAACAGAACCTGGTCCAAGCCCCGCAAGTCACCCCTCCTTGGATTCCCTTAGGTCTCTAGTTTTCAGAAATGCACAGGTTTGGTAGGTTTCCCTAGGTGCCGGCTGAGCTACAGGCCAAAATCTACAGGTAGGCACTGTTTTCTTTCAAAAATTTAGATGTGTCCACGTTGCGCTTTGGGGCGTTTCCTGTCGTGGGCGCTAGGCCTACCCACACAAGTGAGGTATCATTTTTATCGGGAGACTTGGGGGAACGCTGGGTGGAAGAAAATTTGTGGCTCCTCTCAGATTCCAGAACTTTCTGCCACAGAAATGTGAGGAACATGTGTTTTTTTAGCCAAATTTTGAGGTTTGCAAAGGATTCTGGGTAACAGAACCTGGTCGGAGCCCCGCAAGTCACCCCTCCTTGGATTCCCCTAGGTCTCTAGTTTTCAGAAATGCACAGGTTTGGTAGGTTTCCCTAGGTGCCGGCTGAGCTAGAGGCCAAAATCTACAGGTAGGCACTTCGCAAAAAACACCTCCTGTTTTCTCCCAAAAATTTGGATGTGCCCACGTTGCGCTTTGGGGCGTTTCCTGTCGCGGGCGCTAGGCCTACCCACACAAGTGAGGTATCATTTTGTATCGGGAGACTTGGGGGAACGCTAGGTGGAAGGAAATTTGTGGCTCCTCTCAGATTCCAGAACTTTCTGCCACAGAAATGTGAGGAACATGTGTATTTTTAGCCAAATTTTGAGGTTTGCAAAGGATTCTGGGTAACAGAACCTGGTCCGAGCCCCGCAAGTCACCCCATCTTGGATTCCCCTAGGTCTCTAGTTTTCAGAAATGCATAGGGTTGGTAGGTTTCCCTAGGTGCCGGCTGAGCTACAGGCCAAAATCTACAGGTAGGCACTGTTTTCTTTCAAAAATTTAGATGTGTCCACGTTGCGCTTTGGGGCGTTTCCTGTCGTGGGCGCTAGGCCTACCCACACAAGTGAGGTATCATTTTTATCGGGAGACTTGGGGGAACGCTGGGTGGAAGAAAATTTGTGGCTCCTCTCAGATTCCAGAACTTTCTGCCACAGAAATGTGAGGAACATGTGTTTTTTTAGCCAAATTTTGAGGTTTGCAAAGGATTCTGGGTAACAGAACCTGGTCCGAGCCCCGCAAGTCACCCCTCCTTGGATTCCCCTAGGTCTCTAGTTTTCAGAAATGCACAGGTTTGGTAGGTTTCCCTAGGTGCCGGCTGAGCTAGAGGCCAAAATCTACAGGTAGGCACTTCGCAAAAAAACACCTCTGTTTTCTTCCAAAAATTTGGATGTGTCCACTTTGCGCTTTGGGGCGTTTCCTGTCGCGGGCGCTAGGCCTACCCACACAAGTGAGGTATCATTTTTATCGGGAGACTTGGGGGAACGCTGGGTGGAAGGAAATTTGTGGCTCCTCTCAGATTCCAGAACTTTCTGCCACAGAAATGTGAGGAACATGCGTTTTTTTAGCCAAATTTTGAGGTTTGCAAAGGATTCTGGGTAACAGAACCTGGTCCGAGCCCCGCAAGTCACCCCTCCTTGGATTCCCCTAGGTCTCTAGTTTTCAGAAATGCACAGGTTTGGTAGCTTTCCCTAGGTGCCGGCTGAGCTAGAGGCCAAAATCTACAGGTAGGCACTTCGCAAAAAACACCTCCTGTTTTCTTCCAAAAATTTGGATGTGTCCACGTTGCGCTTTGGGGCGTTTCCTGTCGCGGGCGCTAGGCCTACCCACACAAGTGAGGTATCATTTTTATCGGGAGACTTGGGGGAACGCTGGGTGGAAGGAAATTTGTGGCTCCTCTCAGATTCCAGAACTTTCTGCCACAGAAATGTGAGGAACATGTGTATTTTTAGCCACATTTTGAGGTTTGCAAAGGATTCTGGGTAACAGAACCTGGTCCGAGCCCCGCAAGTCACCCCATCTTGGATTCCCCTAGGTCTCTAGTTTTCAGAAATGCACAGGGTTGGTAGGTTTCCCTAGGTGCCGGCTGAGCTACAGGCCAAAATCTACAGGTAGGCACTGTTTTCTTTCAAAAATTTGGATGTGTCCACGTTGCGCTTTGGGGCGTTTCCTGTCGCGGGCGCTAGGCCTACCCACACAAGTGAGGTATCATTTTTATCGGGAGACTTGGGGGAACGCTGGGTGGAAGGAAATTTGTGGCTCCTCTCAGATTCCAGAACTTTCTGCCACAGAAATGTGAGGAACATGTGTTTTTTTAGCCAAATTTTGAGGTTTGCAAAGGATTCTGGGTAACAGAACCTGGTCCGAGCCCCGCAAGTCACCCCTCCTTGGATTCCCCTAGGTCTCTAGTTTTCAGAAATGCACAGGTTTGGTAGGTTTCCCTAGGTGCCGGCTGAGCTAGAGGCCAAAATCTACAGGTAGGCACTTCGCAAAAAACACCTCCTGTTTTCTTCCAAAAATTTGGATGTGTCCACGTTGCGCTTTGGGGCGTTTCCTGTCGCGGGCCCTAGGCCTACCCACACAAGTGAGGTATCATTTTTATCGGGAGACTTGGGGGAACGCTGGGTGGAAGGAAATTTGTGGCTCCTCTCAGATTCCAGAACTTTCTGCCACAGAAATGTGAGGAACATGTGTATTTTTAGCCACATTTTGAGGTTTGCAAAGGATTCTGGGTAACAGAACCTGGTCCCAGCCCCGCAAGTCACCCCATCTTGGATTCCCCTAGGTCTCTAGTTTTCAGAAATGCACAGGGTTGGTAGGTTTCCCTAGGTGCCGGCTGAGCTACAGGCCAAAATCTACAGGTAGGCACTGTTTTCTTTCAAAAATTTGGATGTGTCCACGTTGCGCTTTGGGGTGTTTCCTGTCGTGGGCGCTAGGCCTACCCACACAAGTGAGGTACCATTTTTATCGGGAGACTTGGGGGACCGCTGGGTGGAAGAAAATTTGTGGCTCCTCTCAGATTCCAGAACTTTCTGCCACAGAAATGTGAGGAACATGTGTTTTTTTAGCCAAATTTTGAGGTTTGCAAAGGATTCTGGGTAACAGAATCTGGTCCGAGCCCCGCAAGTCACCCCTCCTTGGATTCCCCTAGGTCTCTAGTTTTCAGAAATGCACAGGTTTGGTAGGTTTCCCTAGGTGCCGGCTGAGCTAGAGGCCAAAATCTACAGGTAGGCACTTCGCAAAAAACACCTCTGTTTTCTTCCAAAAATTTGGATGTGTCCACTTTGCGCTTTGGGGCGTTTCCTGTCGCGGGCGCTAGGCCTACCCACACAAGTGAGGTATCATTTTTATCGGGAGACTTGGGGGAACGCTGGGTGGAAGGAAATTTGTGGCTCCTCTCAGATTCCAGAACTTTCTGCCACAGAAATGTGAGGAACATGTGTTTTTTTAGCCAAATTTTGAGGTTTGCAAAGGATTCTGGGTAACAGAACCTGGTCCGAGCCCCGCAAGTCACCCCTCCTTGGATTCCCCTAGGTCTCTAGTTGTCAGAAATGCACAGGTTTGGTAGGTTTCCCTAGGTGCCGGCTGAGCTAGAGGCCAAAATCTACAGGTAGGCACTTCGCAAAAAACACCTCCTGTTTTCTTCCAAAAATTTGGATGTGTCCACGTTGCGCTTTGGGGCGTTTCCTGTCGCGGGCGCTAGGCCTACCCTCACAAGTGAGGTATCATTTTTATCGGGAGACTTGGGGGAACGCTGGGTGGAAGGAAATTTGTGTCTCCTCTCAGATTCCAGAACTTTCTGCCACAGAAATGTGAGGAACATGTGTTTTTTTAGCCAAATTTTGAGGTTTGCAAAGGATTCTGGGTAACAGAACCTGGTCCGAGCCCCACAAGTCACCCCTCCTTGGATTCCCCTAGGTCTCAAGTTTTCAGAAATGCACAGGTTTGGTAGGTTTCCCTAGGTGCCGGCTGAGCTAGAGGCCAAAATCTACAGGTAGGCACTACGCAAAAAACACCTCTGTTTTCTTCCAAAAATGTGGATGTGTCCACGTTGCGCTTTGGGGCGTTTCCTGTCACGGGCGCTAGGCCTACTCACACAAGGGAGGTATCATTTTTATCGGGAGACTTGGGGGAACGCTGGGTGGAAGGAAATTTGTGGCTCCTCTCAGATTCCAGAACTTTCTGCCACAGAAATGTGAGGAACGTGTGTTTTATTTAGCCAAATTATGTTGTTTGCAAAGGATTCTGGGTAACAGAACCTTGTCCGAGCCCCGCAAGTCTCCCCTCCTTGGATTCCCCTAGGTCTCTAGTTTTCAGAAATGCACAGGTTTGGTAGGTTTCCCTAGGTGCCGGCTGAGATGGAGGCCAAAATCTACAGGTAGGCACTTCGCAAAAAACACCTCTGTTTTCTTTAAAAAAAGTGGATGTGTCCACGTTGCGCTTTGGGGCGTTTCCTGTCGCGGGCGCTAGGCCTACCCACACAAGTGAGGTATCATTTTTATCGGGAGACTTGGGGGAACATAGATTAGCAAACAAGTGTTATTGCCCCTTGTCTTTCTCTACATTTTTTCCTTCCAAATTTAGGAGAGTGTGTAAAAAAGACATCTATTTGAGAAATGCCCTGTAATTCACATGCTAGTATGGTCACCCCCCAATTCAGAGATGTGCAAATAACCACTGCTCCTCAACACCCTATCTTGTGCCCTTTTTGGAAATACAAAGGTTTTCTTGATAGCAATTTTTTACTCTTTATATTTCAGCAAATGAATTGCTGTATACCCGGTATAGAATGAAAACGCACTGCAGGGTGCAGCTCATTTATTGGCTCTGGGTTCCTCGGGTTCTTGATGAACCTACAAGCCCTATATATCCCCGCAACCAGAGGAGTCCAGCAGACGTAACGGTGTATTGCTTTCGATAATCTGACATTGCAGGGAAAAGTTACAGAGTAAAACGTAGAGAAAAATTGATGTTTTTTTCACCTCAATTTCAATATTTTTCTTTTTCAGCTGTTATTTTCTGTAGGAAACCCTTGTAGGATCTACACAAATGACCCCTTGCTGAATTCAGAATTTTGTCTACTTTTCAGAAATGTTTAGGTTTCTGGGATCCAGCATTGGTTTCATACCCATTCCTGTCACTGACTGGAAGGAGGCTGAAAGCACAAAAAATGGCAAAAATGGGGTATGCACCAGTAAAATGCCAAAATTGTGATGAAAAATTGGGTTTTCTGATTCAAGTCTGCCTGTTCCTAAAAGCTGGGAAGCTGCTGAGTTTAGCACTGCAAACCCTTTGTTGATGCCATTTTCAGGGGGAAATCCAAAAGCCTTCTTCTGCAGCCACTTTTTCCAATTTTTTTGAAAAAAAACGAAATTTTCACTGTATTTTGGCCAATTACTTGGCCTCCTTCAGGGGAACCCAGAAAGTCTGGGTCCCTCCCGAATCCCTAGGATGTTGGAAAAAAAGGACGCAAATTTGGCTTGGTTAGCTTATGTGGACAAAACGTTATGAGGGCCTAAGCGCGAACTGCCCCAAATAGGCAAAAAAAGGCCTGCCACAGGAGGGGGAAAAGGCCTGGCAGCGAAGGGGTTAACCAACAACTTTTTCATATTCAACAATCAGATATATAAACAACTACAAAGGACTGCTATGGGGACTTGTTTTGCCCCTAGTTATGCAGGGCTTTTCCTTGGTTGGTGGGAGGAACAAATAGTTTATGAAATGCAGGCTTTTGAGGAACATGTAATACTATGGGTACGTTTTATGGATGATATTTCTGTTATTTGGAGTGGCAATGAAGATCAGGCAGTAGAGTTTGCTAAAACACTAAACATAAATCAGATGAATCTAAGGTTAACATCACAGATACACAGAAAGGAAATTGAATTCTTACACTTGAAGTTAGAAATTAAAAATGATAAACTTACGAGTCCTCTGTTTCTCAAAAAACACAGCAGGGAATAGTATTCTTCATGCCAAAAGTTGCCATCCAAAAAACCTTATTTGGAGTATTCCATATGGAGAACTTCTAAGAGCAAAAAGGAATTGCAGTGAACATAGCGACTTTTTGGTAGAAATACAAATTATGAAAAAGAGATTTTTGGAAAGAGGTTACTCTGAAAATTTAATTGATAATGCTTGTCAAAAAAATACTACCACTGGACCGGGAAAGATTCCTAATAGCCCAGAGAAAAGACTAGGAAAAAAGATACTAGTAAGGAATCTAATGAAACAGTAAGGTTTATTACGACTTTTAACACGCAAGCATGGGATGTTAAACAAATTTTTATGAAATATTGGAATATCCTTCAAATAGATGACCATCTGCTAAGTGTGGTTGGTCAACAACCTCAAGTGACTTTTAAAAGATGTGTATCCTTGAAAGATCGCTTATGCAAAAGCCTAATTCAGTCATCTCAGGCTAATCGAGTGAGTACTGTCCAGGGCTTCTTTATTTGTGGAAGATGTAAAGCATGCAAAGGTAGTAAAAATTGCCACAAAGTTCAATTATCCAAAGATATGGCTCCATTCACAATCAAGAAACATGTGAATTGTAATACTGAATATTGTTTTTATGCCTTGAGCTGCCCATGTGACAAATATTATGTTGGCAGCACGATTCACAAAGCCAAAAAGAGGATATTAGAACATATGAGGGCAATAACCAATGAGGATAAATCATATGCAATTAGGAGACTCTTTGCGAGTACACATCAAAAAAACAGGGACCTGTTAAAATTCTGTGTATTAGACAATATTCCAGCAAAGGTAAGAGGTGGGAATAGAGAGTTGGAACTAAGGCAGTTAGAGTCTAGATTTATAATAAAGTATTCGACTACCTCCCCATATGGCTTTAACCAGGATGAAGAACTCTGGGTCCACCTTAATTCTGTTTAAAAATTGGGTTAAGATAATCTGAAAAAATGTGATTAAATAAGAGTGTGAAAATTGTGAAAAATTGCGGAAAAACTGTGAAAAACTGTAGGTGAAAAAATTGTAGAGAGAAAATTGGAATTAATTTTGGAAGGATCCTTTGTTTAGAATTAATGTGGCAGATAACTAACCATGTATTGTATTTCCTCTTTTTCTGTATCCTATGTATGAATACTTATGTTTTTCTTTTTCCCTTTTTTTAAACAGGTATATGAGAAATATTAGTGGGGTGTTGCTGAAATGCAAGGAGCTATTATATCTATGAGGATTGACATCTCTCAATCAGATAAGTGATAGTATAAAAATAAGAGTGTGTTATAATAGTGTATTGTGCTTATTAGAAAATTAATGAGTTTGAAGAATAGGGTATATACATGATACTTGACAGTAAACTTGATTGTATATCAACTTGTATAAATTTAATTTAATTTGTCTATTTGATTCTAAGTAGATATTTGCCTGTTTCAAAATGGCAGACACCCTTTTGAGCATTTGTGTGACGAATTTGGGTTTGAGTCCTTTTATTTTAAGTCTCTGTTGCCTGTTTTTGGACATTTAAATACTTGTAAAAACAGAGGTGATTTGGATCTGTGAACAAGGAGTTAGTTCTCCGAAACGCGTTCGATTTTCTTTTCTTTTGTTAAAGTAAAGCACGTTACTCTGCACTGAGTCCTGGCTTGTTGCTTTTCATCGCGGGGATGATATCTTGTGATGTTTAGGCTAACGCTGGATGTATATATATATATATATATATATATACATATATATATATATATATATATATATATATATATATATATATATATATATATATATATATACACACACACACAAGGACGCAAAGGCGTGTTGGCAGCCATCTCAGGACTCAGCTGAGTCCCTGAAAAAAAGATAAAATATAAGAAAATGGGGCAGGGTAGATACACCCTTACCTATTACCTCTGGTGGCAGACGGACCCTAACCCCCCATGGCGAAGAAGCACTTAAAAATATATATATATATATTGCTTTGAGTTCACGACGGCGTCACAAATTCACTGCAAAAATGAAAAAAAAAATAAGTGCGGTCTCCAGTGCTTGTTTAGTAAAGCCCCTGGGTGGGCCAGGTCCCAAAGGCCTATAAAAAATAAAGGAGGGGGGAACACGGGGCCCCCTCTTGGGCTTATTTATTATCCCACGGAGATCGCCACCGCCCTGGGGTTTAAATGAATAGTGGGGGGGGGTCAGGTGCACCTCCCCACCGCGCCCTGGGGACCACCACCTACCCAGGACAAAATCTTTCAATTATGGTGGGGGTGTCCTGTGGACACCCCACAGCCCCGGGACCGCCACCTCCCCAGGGCAATTGTAACAAAATAGGGGGGCCCGGGTGGACCCCCGCAGCCCGCCACTGCCCGGGGCAGAACAGAAAGAATGAAGGGGGTTTGTTGCGGACCCACAGACGACCACCTCCCCAAGGCTGTTTAAACATTGGAAGGGGGCTGCGCAGCCCTCCTCATGGAGCCAATAATAGCCCTGGGGAGTGCCACCCCCCAGGGCCTACTGTTCCTGCTATGTCCCAGGGTACCCACCCCAGGACATGGCTGTTTCCTCTGACTCAGGGGGGGCTTTGATTGCCCCGGGGGCAGACACTGCCGTGGGACAGAACTGAAGAATGAAGGGGGTCAGTTGCAGAGCCCCGGACCACCACCTCCCCAGGGCTCTTTAAACATTGGAAGGGAGCTGCATAGCCCCCCCTCATGGAGCCAATAATAGCCTGGGGGACCGCTACCCCAAGGCCTGCTGCTCCTGCTAAAGGATTCTGTCTCAGGTGTAATCCTTTCATCACCCTTCCGACCTGGACATAGTGCCTCTACCTCCCAGACTCAGGCTTCTCATCAACTTTTCGGCACAGGCTCAGACAGTGAGGGCTATGATGATGCAGGTGAGAATGCTCAACCGCACTAAGAGGAAAACTGGTATAAGGCTCTCCAAGAGGCCGCTATTCTCATTCTCAAGCCTGATGGGGCTCCATGGCTTAGGTGTTGCCTGTGGTTCTGGAACAAGTCCCGGTCATTCTCCTCAGGCCATGCAGTATGGTTGAGATGCAGCAAAGTTCACCATCCACTGTGGACTAGATACTACTAACTCCATCAGTGGAGTTAGTGGCACTAGTATGGCCATTCGGAGACAACCACGCATGCATTCAACTGGCTTTTCAAGTTAGGTGACGTTCAGGCCAGTCTTAAGGACATGCCATTCAATGATTCCCAATTGTTTGGTGATAGGGTTGTCTTGGCTTTGGAGTGCCTAGTGATAGCACAGCCACAGAGTGTTCCTTGGGCCTTTCTGCTTCCCCTTGCCAGCCAGGCCAGCAGTTTTGCCCACTTCCTTTCCACAGCCAGCAGTCCCGATAGGTGAGGGTACAAAAATTTCCACTGCACTTTCGTGGTTGTGGTACTCATCAGAGATGGCAACAAGGACACCAGGTGCGACCCCTCCAAACCTCTTTAGCATGACCTTGTCGGCACAGAGCCACCCTGTTGGAGGCAAGATCCAACAGTTTCTGCTAGGGTGGCAGCTGATCACTTCGGACAGGTTAGCCCTGCAAGCTGTTCAGCCAGCTTAAGTTTTACTATTTCTTAGAACCCTACTGCACCTACCATCATCCTCAGAACATCTGACTCATGACTAACTGTCTCTTCTGCAGCAGGAAGTGCAGGCTATTTTGCCCAAGGGAGCCACAGGGGGGATCTTGGAGGGAAAAGTCTGTCATGATTGTTATTTCAGCCACTTCCTGGTGCTGAAAATGAATGGGTTCTCTGTCCCATATTAGACCTTCTCCCTCTCAATGCCCTTCTGAAAAAGAAAAAAGTTTGAAATGCTAACCCTGGCCCAGGTCTTGTCGGCCCTGAAGACTGGATGGTAGCGTTGGACCTGCAGGACACTTATTTCTAGGTCACCGTCCTTCAGGCCCACAGGTGTTACCTGTGGTTTCCAGTAGGCCATAAGCATTTTCAGTTTGCTCCCCTTTGGCCTTACCTGTGTTCCTTGGGTGTTCACGAAAGTGCTAGAGGTGGTTGCTGTCCATCTTTGGTAGTCAGGGGTCCCAGCTTCATGTAGTCACCTCCAATTTTTAGGCTACAGGGAATCTCCTAACATCGCAAGGGTTCACCATCAATTGCACCTGACTCCTTCACAGATACTCCACTTCATTTGAGCCATTCTGGACACAGTGCAGTTTTACACCTAGCCCCAAGAGAAGAGAGCTCACGATATTTAGGCTATGATCTCAATGTTTTAACCTCTTTCCTGGATCTTAGTGAGGATGACTCTGAGGCTACTGGGACTGATGGCATCCTGCTGGTCAAGCCAAATGTCATATGCAGGCTCTGCAGTGGGATCTGAATTCCTAGTGGGCCCAGCAACAGGGGGATCTTTCCAATCTGCCCCAGATTTCAGAGGAAACTGCAAAAGATCTGCAGTGGTGGCTGCAGGACCAAGATTGGATTGATGCAGAGTGGCAAAACGCCACATGGTGGCATGCGGGAGAACTTCTGGATTCAGTCTACTGTCTGGGGAATTGGCTAAAGGTGAGGAATATGCAATTAGAGTATCCATTATAAAGAACATTACGAAGATAAGTTGTCCATCTCTTTGAGATTTGTTGACTTTTGCCTTTGGTATTTCTTTCTACCCTGCTTGGACATTTATTTCTATGTACTAGCCTTACTTCTCCACAATGCAGTAGCCTAGCATTGCCCATACAGTGGTAAAGGACACCTAAAAAAACTAACAAACAGAAGGTTCTGTAAAGGTGAGGGTGATTGGAAGGTCCATTTAAGGCAGTTCATTTCTATGAAACATAAAGTGAAAAACGTTTTATGGAGTAATGGTTTGGAAGAAGAGGCAGAGGTGGTTTTGGTAGTCTCAGGCTGCTAACTCATTTCCTATGGACATGGGGGACAGGACAGCGGTAGGAATATTTTTCTACCTTTGACTGAGACCTGTAAATTATGCCAATAACCTGAACATCACTATCTGCCAGTTACGGCATCAAAAACAGTCAAAGCTTCCTCAGGGGGTATGATGTAAGCCTGGTGGTGCAGAAAGTGCGTTGCTCTCAAGCAGACCCCATAGGCACCTCTTGGAAAGCTCTAGAAGCCCAAACCAAATAACCAGATTTTGCATTATGCCACTTGGTCTAGAGCTTGATAGACACCATGGACCAGTCCTTGTAAAATTAGCTTATCCCAACCTACCACAGAGACCTAACACAAGCCAACTGCTTAGATAGGAGCTCCCTCTGCTCTTTACTATTAAGAGTAAAAAGCCAAATAGTAAGATCTGAGCACCAGCTCCTATCATTGGGGTATTTTCCAGACCAGTTACTAAGCCCTTGAATCATTGCTCAGAGCGATCAATGATATTTGGGCTCTGTACTAGAAAGGCCTTAATCAGGCTTCAGTAAGATCTGAGTATTGTCTACCAATGCTGAGGGATTACATATACAAGTCTGTAAATTCTGTGCTCTCTGTATTCTCCCCACTAGTATACATTACGTAGGCAGCTCATAAAGATTTAGGCTCCCTCCTACTGAGGTATCATGTAGATGTCAATTTGCTAAGTCACTTTTACAAAAAAAAACTTGACACCTTGAAATTTATGGTATGACAGAGATAAGTGAAGTAGGTAGGGATCATTCCATGAGAAGAGCACCCACATTCTTCCGAGTAGATTGAGCTGTCTCCTCTCCTTCCTCCTCTCCTACAGAAAAGCAAGTTCACGAATATCTGATAGATATTTGTCCGGTTTTGTTCATCAGTAACAGTTTGATAACGTTCAGTGTTGATGCATGGCAACCATATTCCCTTTTAACCTCTTCGCTTCCAGGCCTTTTCCCCCTCAGGTGCCAAGCCTTTTTTTGTCTGTTTGGGTCAGTTCGCGCTTAGACCCTCATAACTTTTTGTCCACATATGCTACCCATGCCAAATTTGCATCCTTTTTTTCCAACATCCTAAGGATTCTAGAGGTACCCAGACTTTGGGGGTTTCCCTGAAGGAGACCAAGAAAGTAGCCAAAATACAGCGAAAATTTCATTTTTTTTTTAAATAGGGAAAATGGCTGCAGAAGAAGGCTTGTGGTTTTTCCCCTGGAAATGGCATAATTTTTGCGGTGCTAAAATCACCATCATCCCAGCTTTCAGGAACAGGCAGACTTGAATTAGAAAAACAAATTTTTCAACACATTTTTGGCATTTTACTGGGACATACCCCATTTTTACTATTTTTTGTGCTTTCAGCCTCCTTCCAGTTAGTGACAGAAATGGGTGTGAAACCAATACTAGATGCCAGAAAGCTAAACATTTCTGAAAAGTAGATACAATTCTGAATTCAACAAGAGGTAATTTGTGTAGATCCTACAAGGGTTCCCTAAAGAAAATAACAGCTGAAATAAAACAATATTGAAATTGAGGTGAAAAAAACAAAAAAATTCTCCACGTTTTACTCTGTAACTTTTTCCTGCGATGTCAGATTTTTTAAAGCAATATACTGTTACGTCTGCTGGACTCTTCTGGTTGGGGGGATGTATAAGGCTTGTAGGTTCATCAAGAACCCTAGGTACCCACAGCCAATAAATGAGCTGCACCTTGCAATGGGTTTTCATTCTATAACGGGTATACATCAATTAATTTGCTGAAATATAAAGAGTGAAAAATACGTATCAAGAAAACCTTTGTATTTTCAAAATGGGCACAAGATAGGCTGTTGAGAAGCAGTGGTTATTTGCACATCTCTGAATTCCGGGGTGCCCATACTAGCATGTGAATTACAGGGCCTTCCTCAAATAGATGTCTTTTTTACACACTGTCTTACATTTGGAAGGAAAAAAATGTAGAGAAAGACAAGGGGCAATAACACTTGTTTTGCTATTCTGTGTTCCCCCAAGTCTCCTGATAAAATGGTACCTCACTTGGCGTGGGTAGGCCTAATGCTCGCGACAGGAAATGCAACATTGACACATCACATTTTTATATTGAAATCTGACGTGTTTTTTGCAAAGTGCCTAGCTGTAGATTTTGGCCTCTAGCTCAGCCGGCACCTAGGAAAACCTACCAAACCTGCGCATTTTTTAAAAGTAGATACCTAGGGGAATCCATGATGGGGTGACTTGTGGGGCTCTCATCAAGATCTGTTACCCAGAATCCTTTGCAAACCTCAAAATTTGGCCCAAAAATGTGTTTTCCTCTCATATCGGTGACAGAAAGTTCTGGAATCTGAGAGGAGCCACAAATTTCCTTCCACCCAGCATTCCCCCAAGTCTCTTGATAAAAATTGTACCTCACTTGTGTGGGTAGGCCTAGTGCTCGCGACAGGAAATGCCCCAAAACACTATCTGGACACATCAAAATTATCAAATACAAAACTACCTGTTTTTGCGGGGAGGAGGGCACCTGCGTTTTTGGTCCTGGGCTCAGCAGCCATCTAGGGAAACCTACCAAACCCAGCCATTTCTGAAAACTAGCACCCGAGGGAGTCCAGGAGGTGTGACTTGCATGGATCCCCCAATGTTTTCTTACCTAGAGTCCTCAGCAAAGCTCAAATTTAGCTAAAAAATTGAATTTTTCCAACATTTCTGTGTGGGATCACCGCACCGGGACAAATTACCACCCAACGTTCCCCTCAGTCTCCCGGTAAAAATTATACCTCACTTGTGTAGGTGGGCCAAGTGTCTGTGACAGGGAAGAACCAAAAACATGTCGAAATTGAGGGGGAACCAAAGCGGGTCCAAAAGGGCAGTTTGAAAAGAAACATTTTTAGGCTGACAAGTGCAGCAGAATTTTTATCGGTATAGATGAGACAATGTTGGGTGGTAGGAATTTTGTGGATTCCTGCAGATTCCAGAAGGTTCCATCACAAAAATGTGGGAAAAATGTGTGATTTCCAGCAAAGTTGGAGGTTTGCAGGGCACTGTGGGGTTGCATGCGGAGCTTCACGCACACCACCCTGGAATCAACCAGATGTTTACTTTTCAGATGTGTCTAGGTCTTGGTAATTTTTCTACATGGCAGCGTCCCAAAGTCAAAAAAGTGCAGCCCTCACCATTCCAAGTGGGACGATTTTGAGAGTTACCAAGCTCTCATGCCCAAATGTAAAACCAAAACCTGTAATAATCAAATGTCCTTTTGCTTGTTGTGGAATACAATGTTTTAGTGTGCGGGGGAGAGCTGAAAGACTGTTATCCCCTTCAGTTGGGGTGGGGGCATAACCAGGCCCATACTGTTTAGTAGCCACCACCCCACTATTACTTTTTTTTATTCCCTGGCATCTAGTAGACTTTCTGCCCCCCTGGGGTGTGAATCGGGGGTATTTCCCAATCTCCCCACTGGTGGGCAGAACAACTTTGGCCCCATAGGCCGATCTGCCCCCCTCGCCAACAGTAATGTGCCCCCATGGGGAGTGACCCTTGCCCAAGGAGCTGCTCCCCAGACAAAACACACACATACACACACACCAATCCCTGGTGTCTAGTGGTTTCTGACACCCTTGGGGGCAGATTGGCCTAACAGAAATAGGCCAATCTCGCCCAAAGGGGGGCAGAAATGGCCTAAATACAATTTCCCCCCCCCAGGGGAGCGACCCTTGCCTAAGGGGTCGCTCCCCAATCATAAAAACATAGAGTAAATAAAAAAATATATATCCCTGGTGTCTAGAGGTTTCTGGCCCCCTGGGGGCAGATATGGCCTAAAAATATTTTGCCACCCCTGGGGAGCGGCCCTTGCCCAAGGGACCGCTCCCCTTATTCGTGAGTATAAAAAAAAAATCACTAGTGTCTAGTGGTTTCTGCTACCCCCCTGGGGGCAGAAAAGGCCTAAAAATAATTTGGCCCACTGGGGAGCGACCCTTACCGAAGGGGCCGCTCTCCTTATGACAAGTCCAACAACTACAAAAATTCCCTGGTGTCTAGTGGGCATTTCTGCTGCCCGGAGAGAGACATGAAAGGAGAGGAAAGGCCTTTCCACTCCTTTCATGCCTTTCTTGGCCCCTCTAGTGATCGGAAGAGAAATGCTTTTCCATCTCTTCCGATCCGTGGGGCAGGCCTCTGATGAGGTCAGCTTGCGTGATCGTGCGCTGACATCATCAGACGCCACTGGGATGGAGGGGTCTTTGGTGGAAGGGGAAGCAATTCCCCTTCAAATGCTGACCTAGGGGAGTGGGGGGGCACCCCTGGTGGGGGGAGCGCTGGTGCTTCCCCCGATGGCTGGTACATGGACTTAATGGTTACGTCCGTGGCATCTGAGAGGCGCAGCCACGGACGTAACCATTACGTCCGTGGCGGTCATCGGGTTAAGAGATATTAAAAAGGCTAGTCATGAGTAATACATCAGTCGTGAGATAATTTCATATATTACACAATGATGATTGCCATACCATACATGCGAATATTGTAGAACTTGAAAGTGGTAAGTTTTAAGAACAAAATCGGGGCGAATGTATTTTCTTCATTGGCATATATTTAAGGTGAGGCAATTTCAGACGGGAGTCTGCTAAAATGAAGTTAATTTTGCTTTTAAATGCGGGAGTATCTCGTCTAAATCTAGTTGGTGGATGCCATACAAATATTATATTTGTTATCTTTGGCTCAGTGGTTTGCAAATGTCTCAATGGTTTAGAAGTGGGAAATTATCACCTGAAAAACAGAGAGTATATTCTCCAAAAAACATGTTTAAAACGACGAGTCCGGGTCTTAACATAGCCATATTCTTTAAAACGTAGCTCTTAATGTTCCTTCATTAGAATTTCCAACAAATAGTTTACACGTATTTGATATAATTTGCTTGAGTTATTTAACATATAACTTACGAGCAGTTTCGAGCGGAAATATCGTTACAAGCCGCCACAATATTGCCCTAGGGAGACGTTTTTAATGCAGACCGTCATTTAACAGTTTTCTAAAATTCATATTATTCACGGGAGCGCGGCTGCGCAACTATTACGAGTCCGAAGCGAAGTCCATTGACGGACGCACGCCCCCGCGCTGCCCCTGACGTAATTCCGTTTATGGGAAATGCGCCCCCTTGCACCTCAGAAATAAATTATTAGGACGCTTCCGCCTCCTGAGGAACGTAGATTAAGGTTGGTTTGGAGAGTGAGGTAACTGTTGATAATGGCGCCTACGCTGAGTAACTAAACTTCAGCGGAGTGTTGAGTCTTACGGTTCCGTCTTATGATATGCAGTGCGTGCTTCAACGTGGGCTAACCGTGTGGAAGGAATACTGTGACAGTGGGGGATGGTGGTGGTGGTAGAATGCAGAGGGTGGCATTTGGAGTATGAATGGGATAAAGATGGGGGTAGTCTCTGTGCCTTGTTGATCCTGAAGTTAATAAAGACATTACCTGATTGAAGAGTCAGTCTTTCTACAGAGGTTCCCGTTTCAGTGCTCAGGACGCGCAGGTGGGCACTCTCCCGACGCCTCAGCAGTGCCTGGGCAAATATCGGCAATGGGTTGGTTTAGGCGCGCAGAGGGACTGATTGAGGCGTTTGCTGTTCGTAAGGCTACGTATTGGGCAGCCAGAGCCGGCCTCAAGAAAATGTTGGGGTCCAAGTGTCTGGCTTTGGAGGCTTCTTCACCATATTCGCCAGTACTGCTTCTGCCAAGCCCCCTCCTTGGAAAGATGCCCCCGGAACTTCAGTCACATAGGTGCCAATGTTTAGGAACTCATAAGAGGAAGGTGTAGAAAAACGTTTTTGGCAAGGCAAAAAAATAAAGCTCCCTTTAACCGTATAATGCCAATATGTGGAAACAGTTAAGGGGGAGATGGTGAAACAAACAAGGCGTGGAAATTGAATGAGTTTTAAACAAGCAAATTAAGGATCTGATTTAGAGTTTGGAGGAAATGGGTAACTCCGTCATAAACGGTATAGCCATCACGTGATGCAGTACCCTTTCCCCCAAACTAAATGGAGCCCATAAACTATTGTTAGGTGAACATTGTAATTCTCCTTTCTAAATTGAATTGTTGACATATAGGCAACTCGCAGCACTAAAACATGCAACGCTTGATTCTCAAAAGAGGTAGGTCGAAGCACAGGATTTGCTTTGTATTTTGATCAGCCTCATCAGGTGCTAGCATTTTATGCTTTGCAACTGCAAAAGTGGTCACAAGGCAGTTGGGCATAACTTTGCACATCAGAGGGGAGGAAGGACTTATTTTCCACTGGGATATGCATGGCATTGTAATGCTTATTTTGCTATTACTATAAATACAATTTGCTAAGTAATTTTGTGCATGCGTTTTTGGACTGGGAATTGTGTCCCAGCTCTTATGATACATATTTTGTAAAGTGCATATTCTATCCCAAGGACTTCATGTCGATCATGTAACAAGTGTTAACCACCTCAAATAGTACTTGTCATCGTGAGATGAGAGGCCCTCCCAAAATCAATGTCTTAGACTATGGGTTCTAATATAGAGCCCGGCAATGGCAAGTGTTAGTCTACTAAGTCACCTGTTGCATCTCAGCAAGGCGTGTGCACAGCAAGTGAATACATTACTGATATCCTTGCCTGTAAATGGTTCCATATTGGGCGGTCCAAATTCTTGCTGTGCATGACTGCTGTGCTATGTCTCTGAAGTGTGCGTAGGTTGTTGATTGTGTGAGTTACAGCTCTCGTAAGACTCTTGATGATATGCTTAGCGAAGTGACTTTGTGGATGTGAAATGCTTTAGGCTGCCAGTTTCCAATAGAACCTCATTAGTGCTAGTAAACGGGCAGACCTTGGCTATTAGGTTTATATGTGAGTTCTTTTGAACTTGGATGGGCCTTTTGAGGAGAAGGGCCTGTACCCTGGTGATGGAAAGGCCAGCAAAAGGCTGAGACTATTGTGGCTCATGCCTGAATGCAGTGTTGGGGCTAAGGCTGCACATAAAGCTCATATTGGATCCACAGGCCTCCTAAATAGGTGTGAAAGGGCACACTGGGAATACCACTTAATGTCCAAGTGGGGCTGTACCTAAGCACAAATTGAGGTTCCAGACAACAGTCACTGAGTAAGGTTACAAAGTATACTCATCCATTATGGTGGATCCACATGGAACACAGAAAAGCTAGATTCCCCGCACTCGTTCATAAACTACTGCTACTGCCACTGCCTGTCCTATGGTGAAATGAGAAGAAAAATACAAACACCAAGTCAGCAACACTGGAAATCTGCGGACTTGTAAAAATGTACAAAAACCTCAAGAGAATAAAACAGAGTATGCAGACTCCCAACTTCATCCGAGTGCCACCTAACATAGAAGCCTCCAAATCTATACTTAGGCTCGGGAGGAAGGCTCGGAACGGCTGTACCACAAATGGCAAGTAAAGGAATCACCTGCACCTCCATCCAGGAATCCGCCAAACCATATACAAACCTCTCCTGAAGACCAGTTGAGAGAGGACCTCAAGACAGCGAAGATGCCAGAAAAATGGCCAAGTATGTCTCCCTCAAAATAAGCAAAGGAGATGACTAGCAACTTCAACCAGCCTTCTCAAAGGAGATGAATAAATGGTTAGATTTCCTGAACAAACATGTTGAACTAACAGGGAAGGACATCTCAGTGAACAGCTAGACAATTAAGTAGCCCCCCTTCAAATTTGAATGGGGGAAAATGCTGCTATAACCTCTCCCTGAGCCGTGTGATCCAAGGAAGAAACCTAAGGTGGGAACCTAATGTCATCTTGAAGAACCACTCAATCTACAGGAAAGGGGATGATAAGGCAAGGGCACCTGCATACTCGATGGACTAATGAAACTAACACCCAAAAGAGCTAGATCAGCAATTCCCACAGGGACAGAGGAACAAAAGAATGTACTGAAATAGGCCAGTCCCAGGAATGAGACTAAAGAAACACCACAGGTGGGTCAATGAAATCTCAGCAGGAAGTGAGCAACTAAGTCCTCATGAGCCTTCTGACCACAGACGCATATAACCCTAACAGCTACCAATGTATCCAGAGAGTGAAATAAATAAATCTAATTTGAATCTTAGAGAAATTAGTGGATTTTGAGGAGACCACTGAAAATCCCCCCAAGCTTTTGGAAAAAGACAATAAAATGGGGGATGTCATAACCTCTGTCGAACCAGATACAAGTGAAGTGGTAAGGTAGATCCTAGTTTGGTAATAACCACCCTGACTCCTCCCAGCTAGAGGCAAAGTGACCCAGGTAGAAAAGAAACACATGGGACGCAGAGTTGTCAGAACTAGAGGAAGCCTCCAAGCTGCTTGAAGAGTCTCAGAGAAAAGAATGTCACCCCATGGCTTGTGTAGGCAGAAGGGAACAATCATGAAATGTAAAAGAGCCAGCCATGCCACGATCAAGGAGCCAATCCTCAAGCACTCAGAATAGGGAACAAAATGAGAAAGCTGTCCATGCATTGTTTGGGGGGGGGGAACGACGTAGGTAGACTCATCCCTGAACCAGCTGTAGGAAGCCCCAAAGGGGACCAGACACAGTTACAGAGCGCAGTATGAAAAGGCCCAGCATAGTCTGCCGTCTTCAACAGGAGTGGACTCTAGAAGAGAGAGACCAAGAAAAGAATGCAATCATGATGAGGGCCCAGCTGAAAGTGGAACTGTCCCCAAAGACAGTGTGATTCCGAATACAGGCAGGCATCACTTTTTTGACAGTCCTAAACAGACCAGGATGCCTCAGTGCTTATACGCCATTGCTCCAGAATCCTAAAGACAACTAATAGCTCCCAGTTTGAGAAACAAACTCACACCAAGGACCACTGTTTCAGAGTTAAATCTCTCTTAGAGTGTTGCCTCCTGTGAAGGCAGCCACACTGTCATCCCAAAAGTGGATACCCAAGATGCAGCTATAGACTCATTACTAAAGAAACAGGGGTTAACCACAACTGAAGGATTTGTAGGATAGGTAACATCAGAACCAATATTACTGAGAACTGAAAAGCCAAGTCTTAGTGGGTGAACAGGACAGCAAAGATGATGTGAAGCCGATCCTTGGCACTGGCAAACACACCAGAGTACGTCACCTTGCTCCTGCAACCTTTGCTCGGCCAGACAGGCTACCAAGATGACATAATCATCCTTAGCAGTAGACAGGAGCACCACTTTCAGCCCGTTTGAAAGCAAGTAATTTGAAGGACATAACTCACAAAATAGGGAAGAAGCAATCTTCTACAGAAAAAGTAACAGCTGCCACCTGTCTTCTTGAGCCGCCATTATGGTAGTAATGTGAAGAGCCGAGATCATCATCTTCGGCCCCAGCAAAACCATATGGGACGACTCCTGGTGGCCCACCGCCTTAGGACCCGCACCCACCCCCGCAAACCACGCACGCAACCTCAGCATCATCCTGGACCCCTCCCTCTCCATGACACAGCAAATCAATGCTCTTACCTCCTCCTGCTTCCTCACACTCCGCACCTCCGATCAGCCAACCTCGCCCTAGCCACAGTCCCCCGCATCCAATGCACCACCACAGGAGGCAGGTCCTTCTCCTACCTTGCCCCTAAAACCTGGAACTCCCTCCCCACCAACCTCCGCAAAACCAAAGACGACCTGCTCTTCAGAAAGAACCTCAAAACATGGCTGTTCGAACAGTGACCCTCCTGCCCCCCCCCCCCAAAAGTGCCTTGAGACCCTCACAGGTGAGTAGCGTGCTTTATACATTTTTTTGATTGGTTTATTGATTGAAGAGCAGAGAAACAAAACCTGGGAAGCTCACCCTGGATACAAAAGTGTAAGAACCATTGAAGAGCAGATCGCCAAAGATCAACAGGATCAACTATGTGACTAGAGACTCTAAAAAGACTGCAGTCCGGAAGTTGACCTTTTTTTCTCTCACAGCCTTAGTGGGAAGAGAACCATGGTGGGGAGTACAAAAAGCTATTGGAGCCTGCTGAGCACAAACGAGATTTGGAGGACTGCCCTAGTAAAAGGTGTATGAAAGAAGAAACCATGAAGGGAGAGAAGAGATTAGGAAAAACATAGCGCCAAGACCCTTAACTAGAAGATTACTCCAATTTATATATATTTCTTTTACATTTCTAGTTTTCTTTTTACTTTCCAGTGGATATTTTATTTCAAGAGGCCCTTAATTTGAAGAGACAGAAGCATGAGACGATGAACCGGAGCAGCCACCTTACTACTGGGGAAAGAACCCAATGATGTTGGGACTTTTTCAGGTTGTAAACTATTGTGATCCAAATCGTACATGCTAAAACGTTGGGAAAACAATAAAGACAGGTGAAATTCTGTGAAATCATGTTTTGCCTCATTTGGGTGATTGTTGTGCTCTGTTCACCCAAGCTTCCCCATCTGGACTAGTTCCCCGTTGAGAAGCAATTTTTAAAAACTTTTTATTTACGTTTTCACTTGTTTATGAACACATATCATCATTCCGGGTTACACTCGGTAGATATATTGTACGAATTTCAGTATAAAAAGAAAAAACAAAGCGTTTCATATTTATAGTCCTAAAATCTTTTCCACTTAGCTGTCGTCTTGACCAGATATAACACAACTCATAATGATTAATGCAGCTCAACAGGAGCAGCACTGTGGTTTCTTGTTTTGGCAGTAATCTGACCGGGGAATCTCTGCGTTACTAGATTATTGAACATGCTTCCCCGAAAGTCTCCAGATTATGTGTTGTATAGGCTATTATGTAATCAGACATTAGTTAAACAGAATAACAACTATTTGTGGCGTTTGGCGTTCAGTGTTAGCATATCTAGTGAAGTCATAACGAAAAGGGGGGCAGGTGGTGGTGTGCCGCATTACCCTGCCTGCAACTAGGTGTACCTATCCCTTTTAGGTGTGTTAATTTTGTGTGTGTATGTGTGTGGGGAAGGGGGACTCAGTAGTTATTGGCTATTCTTTCCTAATCGTCTGATTCCACCATCTCATCCTGAGCCACCACTGAGCTTGCATGCAGTGTTTGTGTCTCCTGTTTGGACCGCAAAGGTGTAAGTCTTTTAGCATGTCACTCCACAATTCTAGGTCTCGTTCCACATTTTCATTGGTACAGAACAATTTTAATCTCCTCTCTTCAGCAGTGCCCCATTCTTTGAGGCCTACCCTCCAGCTTCCTGGCATGGGTGGACCCTCCCAGGCCCAGTTTATTGGGACACAGCGTTTAGCCAATACTAACCCTAGTGGAGCGAACCAGTATTTTGTTTTTGTCCCTTTCTTAGGTGAGGGAAGTAAGCTAAATAGGCAATGCTTGGGCGAAGGTTCATTCTGTAGTGCAGTGTCATTGTCAATTTATTGATCAGTTAATTAAAACCATCTTTCAGCTGCCAGGTCAGGAAAGCAGCACAGCAGATGTAGCCAGGTTTCTCGGGGGTAGGAGCAGAGTCTATAGGCGCTTTTTTGCCTGTGTGTGGGCCAAGAAAGATTAAAGTCCTTAATTCGGAGGGCTAATGTTCGCATATAGAGAATTTGATGTCGAATGCCTGCATTTGTTGCTGCTAGGAGGTATGGTTGAGGGGCTCCCACCAAATAAGAGTCATTTAGCACAGGCACGGTTGTGTGTGATTTGGTTAACAATAAGTCAGACTCACAAGAGAGTTCCTTTGCTCTTTTGTTAATTAGTGTTTTACACGCAGAGTAAGTCAATGAGTCTGATAGCTGTATGGAATCGCCCATTTCGAAGGTCTTCTACGCCTTACTTAATTGCACGTGCCATGGATTGCCAGCGGTCTTGAATATCGTTCTCAAGTATGGTTTTAATGTAAGCGAAATGGCCTTCCTGAGACTGATGTAATATTTCAAGATTCCCGCTTGGCAGTCTATTAGCTGTGACTTTTGGCCCATTTCCTATCTGAGTCTGGTGCGATGTGTATACTTTGGTTGTTGTATATTTTTTAAATATGCCCTGCAATGGGCCTGTTCTATGGTGGATTCCAAGGACCCCGGAAATGCCAGATGACCATATTGCAGAGCTGGTAATAATGTTGCCTTTATTAATCTCAGTATTGGTGCGGCTGAGGCGCTTCTGAGTTGATTATTCAGTTTGGCAAGCTTGTATCCGATAGCAGCAGCTTTTTGTCTGTTTGTGTTTTTCTGTGCCCCTGCTGTATAATTTTATGTGAACCACAGCCCCAAGTAGTTTTATTTCCTGGCTGTGTGGATGAAATGACTTCCTAATTGCCACGTTGTGAGTTTTTTATGCTTATACCTTCCGAATATTAGGACTCTGGTCTTTTCATAGTTGACCTGCAACTGATTGTCCTTATTAAAACTATTCAAGGCATTTAAAGCACGCTGTAGCCCAGTTTTCGTACAGTCCATTATCACAATGTTGTCCGCATACTGAATGATTTGGAGTCTTGTGGGGCCCAACTTCGGTAGAACCAAACAGCTAGCTTTCAAGTATTTCTCCAAATCTGCAGTGTACAAATTAAACAGTAGCGGGGCCAGAACACAACCCTGCTTTAGGCCTCTGTTTGTTTTCTGTGATAGTGAGACGGGCCCCGGACGGACCCAGACCCAGGTACTGGAATAGAGTGAAATGATGGCATTTAGGAGGTGTGCAGGAATGCCCCATAGTGATAGCTTTTTCCACAGGGTATCGCGAGCAACCCTGTCGAAGGCCGCTCTGTAACCAACAAAACAGTGAAACAACAGCTGGCGGCCTTAGTTGACAGCCTGATGCTGTAAGTATGCAAGCACTACAGTGATTTCCACTGTTGAGGCCCCGCTCTGAAGCCAGATTGAAAAAATGGCTGTATTTGGTGCTCTTCTACCCAGGCTTCCAGCTGATCCAACAGTAGTCAGGCATACATTTGGGCCTCCACATCCAGGAGGGCGATTATTTGGTAGTTTGTTGCTAGAGAGCGGTCCCCCTTTTTGTAGATTGGAAACTGCATAGAACCTCTCCATGACTCCGGAACTGTGGTCAGGTAGTACGCGTTATTAAAAAGGTCTGTCAGCTTCTCTTCAGTCCGATGGAGCACATTTAAACAGTATAGCAGGTAGACCGTTGGGTCCCGGCGCCCCGTCCTTCCTAGTCCTTTTTATTACGTTCTCAGTCATGCTCGTGGAAAAGGTGGATGAAGTTGTAGGCGAAAGATTGTCGCTTTGGGGGGGGGGGTCAGAGGGTGCTGAACATCATCCCGACTGTTGCTGGCGAAACTTAAAGATGGATCGGTGTTCGTGTACAGGGTAGTTACATGTGAAACCCATGTAAACTCTGATACCCCGTTCTCTCTTGACTTATAGTTATTTCTTAGTTTGTTTACATAGTCCCAGAAGTGGGCAAGATTGGGATCTTTAAGAAGCTGGATTAGGGTATACCCCATTCCTTCATGTCTTTTTCCACCTTATGCTCCCATACCAGTTTCTTGAGGGTGCTTCTGCTGTTTGATACCTGCACCGCTGTGTCTGGTGTGGGCTTTTGCTTATGTCTGCAGAGTGCCTGCCTTTTTTGGAGGAAGTTGTTGTCCATATGTGTTGTTGTGCCTATTTGGGCCGGGAAAGTAGCTTGAGTGTGCCGCGAGTTGTCCAGCAGGAGTTTGTGCAGATCATCCACCATTTTAGGGATGTAGTTGGTGCCCACGGCTGGGCACTTAGCCATAGGGTTATTTTGGAAGCATCTTCAGGTCTCCATTTGATTCTTCTCACCAGATGTACTAGCTCTGTGCCCGTTGAAACCCCTACCACTACCTGCTGTTCGGCTGCTTCAGCTTGGAGTTCGATTGTACATTTCAGTGGATTGTGGTCACTCTCTACCCTCTCAGTAATTTCAAAGTGGCTGACGCTCTGCTTGAGCTTTTCTGATAGGTAGATGTAATCGATGGTAGAGCCACCCTTAAATGATGGAGGAAGGAGGCACCCAATCCGATTGTTTCTTTGCTTCTGTCGGGCTGATGATAGATTAAAGGTTGTGAAGAAGTTTTGGAATAGCTGACGGCCTCTGTCCAAAGGGAAGTCTTCTGTGTTTGCATCAAGCCCCTGCATGTTAAAATCACCCATCATAATTATTTCGTGACTGGGGTGGCTGAAGATTACCCTTTCCAAGCTTTTCAGGAGTTTAAGAATTAATTCTGCTTTGGATTTGCTTGGAGCATTTATGTAGCAGTTAATTAATATGAGATCCAGGTTTTGCTTGTCAATGGTCACACCACTGATTGTTATTACTTGGGCCATTTTGCTGTTGATGGTGAGCTCAGTAGTTATGGGGCGAACCGCATGTTTAATAAAGATGGGTAATCCACCAGACAGTCGACCAAAAATGCTGGGACGCGTGGCTGACTGCCTGGCAATAGATAAGGTGCACATTCCCAGGTTTCTTGCATGCAAATAATGCCATTGGAGTTTAAATAGGACCTGGCCACCCCGGAACTGCAGATACTCCTGAAGCCTGCCACATTCCATGACAGAATGGACAGTTTTCCATGCTTGTGTAAGGTGGTGCTCTATGGTCCCCATGGTGCTAGGGCCAATACCTTGGCTCTTCCTGATCCCTCCGCTTGCTTTGCAGGCGTGTTTGTGTAACCGTGTGGACTTCTCTTCTGTTTTGTGCGCAGACTATGGATATGGTCTGCGGAGCCACAGTTCTATTGTTCGAGTGATTCAGCCCCCCCACATGAGCCTCTTAGAACCAGTTTCTGCTCTTGTGAGGGAGCAGTGTTTAAGAGGATATATGGGTATTTATCAAGTAGGGCGATGTGTAGTTCGATGCCCCAGCCTGCGAATAGCTCCTTTGCTTCCCAGACTGCTGTCCTCTGTGCCGCCGTTTTCCAAGATGTTTTAGTGACCTAGTTTTTTCCATTCAGTGCCGGTGGCACAAACCTTACCCATTCCATATCTTCTGAGGTAATATGCCTGAGAGAAGGAATTTGAGTAAACAGACACAATAAATTCCCTCTATTTAGAGTATCTATGAGTCCTTTTGAGGTATAATGTGGAATGAACATGAGGTCCAGGGAATCCTGCTCCACAGGGTCTGATGTAGCTTGACCCACTGGCAATGCTTCCGAGCTAGCCCAGTGAGTGGGACCTCTGCCATTGGAAGCGTAATGTATTGAGTTTACCGCTGGGAGGAGAGCAAGCTCTCTGTTAACCACTGGAGAAGTGATTTGAGCAGATTCTGTGGGCTGAAATAGTTGTGCCCTCCTTGTGGCCATTTGCTGCTCTTGGTAATTAATATGTGTACTATGTGACATTGTACCCCCAAGGAAAGGGCTAGGGTGAATACAATCAGTTACGGGCCTTTCCGCAAATGTTTGTGGGGAGGGCCTTGCGTGTTGAGTCTTTTGGTCCTTGGAGGAGGGCTGGGCCCCTGGGCTGGTGGGTAATGTGAATGGGCTGCTATTCCTGGTAGCTGAGGTCGCGCCCGACCCGATTGTTTCACCTGCGTCATGGCCCCCGGAGTTCAGCGTTATTTGCGCTACTGTTTGATCTTGTAATTGAGCCAGGGTCAAAGATCGCGGAGAGGAAGGAGAAACTTTCCTTTCCCTATATCGCACTGCCATTTCCAGTTCTTCCTCGTGTTCGTGTTGCTGGGCTATTGGTGAGGTGCGTGCCTGAAACATTGGGAAGTACTTTACCGTGCCCTTGATTTCTGTTGCTTCTGAGACGTTGTTTTATGCCCTTTTACTGATCTAACTTGGGTCCTGTGTTTCCTGGCTTGTTTTTTTTATTTCTTTCTCCCTCTCTTTGTAAGGGCTGTTGATGGCTCTTGGGTGGACTTAGTGGGGAGGGTACGTGATGTGATATGGCTTCACCGAGAGTTGTGGTCTC
This sequence comes from Pleurodeles waltl, assembly GCF_031143425.1. Classification (NCBI taxonomy): domain Eukaryota; kingdom Metazoa; phylum Chordata; class Amphibia; order Caudata; family Salamandridae; genus Pleurodeles; species Pleurodeles waltl. The sequence continues at coordinate 1,375,677,679 of NC_090446.1, read as the reverse complement.
GCCTTCAGCAGTGTTTGCCAGTTTTTCGCCTACGTGGGACATTGGGTCTCTGCCTGGGCTGGGTATGGTGCACAAGGGGAGGACAGTCGCCCCAGGGTCTTGACATGGTGAGCTGCTTGTATTCGCTCTTGCTATGGTGATGTTTTGGCCTTGGATGTGGGCTGTTTGGGAGAGGTGACCCCTTTGGTGGGGCAAGGTGGGTATTTTGGCTTTATCAGTGCTTGGTGTTAACTTGACTGCTTCTTCTAGTTCACGCAGAATGATCGGTAGGTCACATAGTTTTTCAAGGATCGAAGAGGACGGACATTGAGCTCCCATCATTGTAGTGGCAAGGAGTTACTTGATATTTGTTACCTTTGTTCTAACATCAAGCAGATGTGTGGCCAGTGACTGAAATGGATCCAGTTGGAGATCCATATTGTTAGACTGGCATAGCAGTGCCCTGGCCATGATGTCCTTGGAGGCTCTGATGGCTGCCAGCTCTTGGGCATTTGTGGAACACTCAGGAGTTGTGCTATCCGATCGGCCACCTTCAGCCTCGTCCTTTTCATAGTGTTTTGTTTCTGTTGTTGCTGTTGCTGTTGAAGTGAGTGAAATAGTTCTGTTAATCTGCTCCTCTAAGTTGCGGAGGAACTGCTCGGATAGTGCCCCTAGCTCCAGATCTGTGAGGCTGGACCTCCCTTTGATGATTGGCAAAATTGTTGGTTTGCCACAAGGTGAAAGCTCTGGGGAGATGGCTGTCTCCGTCTGCTCCGCTTGCACCGCTGACCACTCAGGTTCGCCCATTACTTGTGCAATTGTGGTGACGTTGTTCATTGCTGGATTGTGTTCCTCGGGTTTATTGGCGTACAGGTTGGCCGTGTCTGCTGTAACAAATAGATCTTTGTGCAGCAATGGTTGCGATGAGACCGCTGGAGGGGGCCAATCCACCGCAGAATTGTAACACTGAATGGCACCGTCTACTGTGGTGGAGAAGACACTGGTCAAGGGTGGCAGCGGTGCGGTGCAAGCTTGCAACAGGGAGGCGTTACAGACTGACGAGTCGTAGTGGACAGTTGTTGGCAGAGCTGGGCATGAGAGGGATCTGTGGGCTCTAGTCCCGTCTGTAGGACTGTCTGTGTCTATAGATGTATCTGGCGAGCTCATGGCATGAGCGGGGATTTGTTCCTTTATGCTAGTCCGGCTGTCGACTTCCTCCTCTGTTGCATGTGACCTTACATGCTCTCTTCCCCACTCTGGACTCCCTTTTGCTGTTATGCGCAGGAATCTGACTACGAAGTCCCTTCCTTCAAGTCTGATCTGTTTGGCTTGTGCCTGTGCAGCCGCCTGCTCCGTGAGTGGCCCGCCTCTTTGGGCTCCCTGGCTCCCTGTCGGCCGACGGATTAGTAGCGTGCCCTCCCGGACGTTTTGGTTGTGGGGTGAAACAATCCCCCATTCCTTGTCAACAGGTATTGTATTTCCTTTTGGGCGTTGCCCTCGTGGGACGCAGGTCGCTATGTAGGTTGGTGTGCAGGGCGGTCTTGGGGACCCGCACCACATCGGGCGAGCTCCTGGCCCCTGGCTCCCTCTTTTGCTGTCACTCTGTTGCACTGTGCGCTTTTGGCCAGACCGACTTACGTTGCTGAGCGCCGCCTCTCCTCCACGTCCGTGAGATGCGACCGGTGCCGGAAGCCAGGCACTCACTGAGTGGCGGAGGCCGTGGAGGGGCACGAGCGTGCTGCCTGGAGCTGTGGCGATAGGTCGGTGAGTTGATGCGCTGATAGGCAAGGCGGTGAGGTGAGCAGGTAGCAGGGGAGGGCAAGCTCTGTCCTGGCTGCCCCGTTCCCTACCCCCAGCACCTTAGGCTCTTTTCCTGGCCCTGGTGGGACCACGAGGGAACTCGGACGCCCCTCCTTTACCCTTACTCTCCCCCTTGCAGCCTGTAAACTGCTCCCGACCTGCTCAGGGCTGAGCAGGGCTGTGCCACGATGCTGCTCTGTGACCCAGGGATCGGGGGGCGCAGTGGTGCAAGGGGCAGGAGCACTGCTTACCAGAGGGCTGCTGGCGGGCTGCTGAGGGGTGGGGGCGCACTCTGGGCCACACTGTGTGCCCCCGACCCCCTTGCGTTTTCTTCCAGCGTCAGCAGGGAGACGGGGAAGGCTGGCAGCTGATGGCGAAGAGAGAGGCAGGGCCCCCGCCCCCTTGCAAGCCGCACCCGGTCGGCCCGCTTCTGCAGAGGCTGCTGCTACTGTTGCAGATGCCCCTTGAGGCGTGCTCCAGGCGCCTGCTGCTCCTGGTGCACTGACGGACGTGCTGATCCGCTGGGAACCGCTAGCGGTTGGCGGCTTGTAGTTTTGTGCCTCTGTGCCCGAACAGACTACAGCACGTGTCTCTGGCTGATGGGCAAGTTTTCTTATGTCTGGTGCCTGATGTCCGTGGTACCTCCTCTCAGGTTAAGTGGGGGGGGGGCAGGATTCCTCCTCGCCTTGCCTTGCTCCCACCCTTGCCCCTATGCCCCCCGCAAGCCGCACCCGAGATCGGGCCGCTTCCGCAGGGGTCCGCAGAGAGGCCCACTGTCTCCACTACCGCCGCTGCTCCTGCTGCCACTCCCGATGTGGGGTTGGTGCTATAATGCTCCGGTGGCGGGTAGACTGCGAGGCTCACCGCGACTCCCACAAGCGTGTTTGGAGCGCGGGTCGGGGTGTGGATTGGAGCCGCTAGGCTTGGCTTGGCTTTCTGCTTCCAGGGGGAACTCCGCTCGGCTGCAGCACGTCTCTCCGACGCGCCGAACCGGAACAGTAAGCAAATCCCGTAGTGCAGTGATTTCTCTCAGTTCTTCTATGACGGCTGCCCAAAGTGGTCGTAGTCTGGCGCAGTCCCAAGTCATATTTATGAAGAATGCTGGTATGGTCCTAGATCATGGGCATCCGGGCATGCGTACCGGGTAGATCTTGTGTAGTTGTTGGAGGGTGAGGTACATACGATGTAAATAGTGGAATTTGGTTAACTTAAAAAGAGCATTACTCTCAGATCTGCGTGAAAGCCCTCCTCCACTCTGAGCCGTTGAGCGGGCTCTCCTGATCTGGAGTCTATCTATTACGTCTTGTTGTCACATCGGCTGTATGATCTGCTTTAAGTGTTTTGTATGTTCGAGAAGTCAGACCTGTAGTGACTTTGAGGTCTAGGAGTAACTGTAATGTGTGAGACTCCTCTGGCTTCTCTGGAAAAGAGTGCCACAGTTCCCTGATTGTGTGAGAGATTTTGGCGTATTGCAAGTGCTGGCCTGGCGGTTGCTGATAGTCCTGAGCCTCATTTATTGTGAGGAATGTTCCGTGTTGGTATATGTCCCCTACATTTAAAAAAAAGCCACCATTGTACCATTTCATTAGGTCCATTACCTTTTGTATCTGCCGGAAGGTCAGCAACCATTGTAGGGGCAGTAGTTGTGCATAGTAGGCTTGTTTGATCACAACTGTGACAGCCCGTTCCCATATTTCCTCCACATGGCGGACTAGAAATGGATCCTCGCCAGGCACTCTCCGTCCCTTTATCAAGTACCAAGGGAGGTCCTCCACTCCTTCCCAATTCCCCTGTAATATCCACGGTCATGTCATCTATGCACCATTGTGTACCGTATTGTAGAATTCCAGTGAAATAGTATAGCTGTAGGTCCAGTTTTAACAACTTCAATTTAACTCTGCTCCGTTTACCTGCCCATATAAGATAGACCAAGAGTTTGTTGAGCTTTATGAATGTGGCTCGTGGAATGAGGCACATAGAGTTCTGCAGTATGTAGAGGCACCTGGGGAGCAGAACTGCTCTGCTCAGCGTCGCCTTCCGCATAATGGAAACTGGAAACTGGTAAACTGTTCCAAAGACGAATGTAGTCTTCCAGACGCTTTACAGTGACACCCCTATTCAGTTCGTAATTAACGTCCTTCGGGTGGGCTACCTGCATCCCTAGGTATCAGGAGTGATTGCACTCCCAGTCAATCTGCGTCCGAGGTAGATCCGCAATGTCCATCCCTGCAAGACCTGTCATCGGGAAAAGGAGTGATTTGTGCTGATTAATTTTCAAGCTTGATATGTTTCCGAAACTCGTCATGAGGTCCAGCATCACAGGGATAGAGTGCTCCAGGTCTGTCAAGTATATCAAAGCGTTGTCCGCATAGAGGGAGACAACATGTGTGCGTCCTCCCACGATTACTCCTCACCCCTCCAATTCCCCCCGCAGTCTCTGTGACAGGGACTCCATCACTAGCGCGAAGAGGAGTGGGGACAGCGGACATTCCTGCTGGGTCCCTCTTGTTCTATGTATGCTTTTGGAGACCACCCTACCTGTGCACACTCGTGCCATTGGGTGAGTGAATAGAAGACAAACCCTTGCAAGGAAACCAGGTCCCAGGCCTATCTTTTCTAGGACAGTCCACATGTACTCCCACTCACTGTATCAAACGCTTTTTCAATGTCGAGGGCGGCTATGGCTGCCTGCATTCCCACGCATGCCATGGAGTGAAGCACATGCAATAGCCGCTCATATTCATGTGGGTCCCCCTGCCCGGCATAAAGCTGCATTGATCCGCATTTGCTAAATGAGTTATGACTCATTTTAGTCTGGTAGCGAGGACCTTGGCTAGTATCTTGGTGTCTACACACAGCATAGCGAGGTGTCTATGTGAACTTGTGTCCTCTGAGTCCCTGCTAGGCTTGGGGAGCAAGGTAATCTGGGCTTTACACACGGACGGAGGCAGTGCACCTAGTCTCTTTGACCTATGAAGAGTTTCGAGTAGTCGGGGTAGCAGGAGGTCCTCATATGCCTGATAATATTCAACCAGCCAGCCGCCTGGGCCTTGGGCTTTGTGGCGTGCCATATCCCTGACCACCTTTTTGAGTTCCTCCAACTGAAGGTCCTCGTCTAGCCCTTTCCTTTGCACCTCCTTGAGGCTTGAGAGGTCTAACTCCACTAGATAATCTGTAATCACAGACACTGGTGGCCCCATCCCTCTGGTATATACATTCGCCAGTAGATATTTCAGTGGGCTATTTAAACCGTCTTGCATTGTCACTCTTGTTCTGTCTGGTCGCCTTAAAGAAAGGAAAAGGGGAGGGGTGCAGCCTCTGTTGTCGTAACAGCCAGGATAATAATATGCCCGATTTACCACCTTTTCTATGTAATAGTTGGCGATATTCACGTCTGGTCAGGTTGTCGGGCCTGTCCCATATTTCTGCAATGCGACAATGCTCATGTAACTCCGTCTCCCGTTTTTCTCTTCTGTTCTGGAGATGATCTCTGCAGGGTGGCCAGGGATACCTCTGCCTCCTTGAGGTCCACCTCTAGTCATTAGGGTTTGCCACAAATTATATACTACTACCTTTAATGTGTCCCATTCCAAGCCCCTCACAACGGACATCCAATTTATGTCAACCCATCCTCCACCCCCCCATCACATCTCTGAGCTCCCCTTGGATTAGAAGGTCCCTCAGGGTCTCTGGACATAACCGCCATAAGGGGGCTCGGGCAGCTCCCCCCACCTCCCACTCCAGTGACTCCATCTGTCGTACTGCATGAAGGATTGAGTCTCGTCTTTATAGTTGAGGATTTTTGCTATAAGGGTGCGGGGCGGACTTCCCACCGCAGCCTCCGGGTGAGTGTTCTGTGCGCTTTCTCCACTATAGAAATAGAGGACAATTCCGCATTAGGACATGCTCCCTTGATCCACCACTCAAGGAACAGTTCCAGTTCCTGACCCTAGGCGTCCTTTGGGAAGACCATGAAACAGAGGTTGCGCCTCCTCAAACGGTCTTCTGCATCTTCCGCCCTACATTCTAGACTTTAATTTTTGCGGTCAAGGCTGTGAGCACTGATTTAAGTGAGGCCACCTTGTCCTGCAGGGAGTTAAGATTTTGCTCCATAGCCGGTGATCTCTCTGCACCCGAACGGAGGTCTGCTCTCAGTAATCCAACATTGAGAGAGACTGCCTCTATTTTGTCCTGGACTGTCGTACTGGACGTTTCAATTGCCACTAGTATTTGCGTTCCAGTGGGCTTGCCATGCATGTCTAAGCTAGTTGTGGCTGATTGGCGATGGGGAGAGGAATTCCCTCCACCTGAATCCCTGGGGCTGTATATTGATCTATTTTGTTTTGGTGCGTGGTCTGATGTGTTCTGTGTTTCCCTTTGCAGCGGCTGGGGGGCCGGTCCCTGTAGGAGACCTAAGCCTACATACCTCACAGACTTCAAAAAGCACTGAGCAGAATAAGGTCAGATAGCTGCTCCTGTGTCTCAAGTCCTTAGAAATCTGCAAATATGGCGGTTTATGTCCCTCAAAAAAAGGCAAAATGTACCTTAACATTGTTTTTAAGGCAAAATATTCCAAGTCAACTTTCTTTCAGAAATATTCAGGGCAGGTCCCAGGTCTCTAGAATAACATTTTTAATGGAGTTTGTGTTGGACTTCTTCAAAATCCTTACAGCACACGAGCTAAGTACAGTTTTTCCAACTGTATGACAAGTTTCCTTAATTACACGCGCTTTTCAGCTTCTACGCAATTTCAAAGCCAGTTATATAGAAGCAGGCACTAACAGCTGATATAAAGACCTCACTTATTTTGAAACATGATCCTCTTACTTTGAGCCCTTAGGAGTCCAGGAGGCCTGCAGATAGAAGCCTGTGGCAGACCAAGACCCTTAGTCTAGTTAGGCAGTTGTCTGATGATTACCTGTCCCTGAGAAAATCTTTCAGCACAAAATTTCAAGTTGAAGGATTTATGCAACGCACAGGTATTTCTTCCACATGTGCAACAAGGACATCCAGTGTCTATACTCATTTTTTATTATTTGTGTGGGTGTATAGAGTGCAATGAAGTGCAATGAAGTGCTGGCGGGGGGGATGGAGTATTCGTAATCAGGTTAAAATCTGTGACGGGGGTTGGTTCTGGTGTAGTGCAGGAGTAGAAGTATGTAGAAGAGAGATGTTAATCAAAGCTTTAGATAGTTTAGTAACTAAGAAGTCCCACATTGACTAAGTATTTCTCGAATAGCATGGCCTGAGGTATTGTTTGAAGAAAGCCTACTCTTATTTCAAGGATATCTGGCAGGGTTGGGTAGCTAAAAGTGTTGAATGCTGTAAACAGGTTGAATAGTTCAAGTAGAGAGTGGTCCCTATTGTCAGCAATCTGTCTGCTGTCCACGCCTTAAATGTTTGCACTTTTTTGCTATCATTGTCTGAAAATTGAATGGTGGCTGCATAAAACAGAGTTGCACTTTATTTTGTCACACAGCTGGTTGATGGCATCTTTCCAAGTGTCTAGTCTTTGGAATATTAGCTAGGGTAGTAGTTGGTGAGGTTTTCTGGATCTGAGTGGTAGGAACTGTTGCACCACAATGGCAGATGGGATAGTGGCTTGAAGAAAGTTTTTTTATCAGCTGGATCGGGAACTCCACTTTTTCAAATACAGCAAACAAAAGGGCCCAGCGTACCACATCAGATGCATTTCCATACCTAAAAACAATAAAGGCAGCAGCAACTTTGTTGGCCGAAACATAATCTATTGCCTCTATCAAAAATTAGTATTAACATAGGGCTGATGGCCTGACTTAATGCCAATTTGATATTTACGTACAATTTGGGTGTATTGCAATCACAATCCTTCATGCAGTTCGTTTTGCCAAGATTTTATAATCAATATTCAGGCCTCAGGAAATCTACTCTCCCACTTGTTATGGCAAAATAGATTTTATCAGGTCGACCTAAAATTAGAACCTACTTATTCTGGTGAGTTCACAAAGACCAGGTGTTTGGTTCACTCAGAAATTGAAGGAGCAATACAATGTCTTTAAATCTTCATTTTATCTTATCACATTTGATGTGCTCAGAGAAAGAGATCAGAAGTCAGTTTACTTCTTTGACTGCAGAGTTCCAGGATTTTCTAAAGTGCACTGTCTGACCTGGTGTACAGAGTGTGAAATGAAAGGCTGCGAGGTGTCAGATTTTTCCTAAAACACCACATTTAAAGAGCTAATAAGTCAACTGTACAAACATTTCAAAATATATTTCAGTAGTTGTGAAAGCCCATTGTTTCCTACTTCCATACGATGTAAAAAATATTTGAATAGGATGAAAACAAATCAAAACACTACTTGGTGATGTGCAAATGATAAATGTTTTCTGAAACCCAATTTTCACAGATTATGTTTAATACACTACATAGGTTTTTCAGTAAAGCTGCAAGTTCATGGGGAATTTTTTGGTCATTTCAGTGGGCAATTTACTGTCTGTGAGCAACAGTGTGCTACCAAATCATGCTTTAGTAATGTATTTATTAAAAGTGAGTTTTAAAACATGAACTGAAAAACATTCCTCCTGCCCCTGCCCTGATGGCAATGCCATTAGTAAACTAAGAGGCAAGTCAGGGATGAAGTGTACCCTATATGTGGGCTAGATTCCTATTATACATGGAGCCAACTGTTTAGTCTATTTAATCAAACAAAAACGTTTTTTGTACAGCAGAAATGCTGAACGCGTGTATTTGAAGGTGCACTCGTGAGAATGAAAAAAAGGCTTCTTTGTAAAATAAAATATTTGCTTAGGATTACACAATTTGAGACCAGTCTACGGGTCAGGTACATTTCAGTTAGGTCGAGTAGATTATATAAATTACTCGACCTGCAGGTCTAGTAACATTTTTATAATTTTTTGAGTCCTGATTTTAAGTATCCTTATTAGACAAAAAGGAATTTGAATTATCAGGGTTCTCCCCTTTAAAAAAATAAATAATATTCCCTCTAAAAAATAATGGGGATTTTTTATATCCCAATAGATCATAGTTGAATAGTTGTATTATTGCTGCTTTCAGTTCCTGATATAAACCTGTTACAACTCAGGTGTATAGCCTTCTTCACCTGCCACCTTACCTTTGGATGAATTCGTAATGACCCCCTAATAGCTCATCCTTTGTTACTTAGCTAATTAATCCTGTGTCTTCCCTAGATGATAGCCTTGCCAGTGGCATTTATCTAGATATTCAAAGATGGGTGCGTATGATGGATCAGCATGCTTAGTGTAAAAAAAATGTAAGTTCTTCTGGAAGAGCTATTCTGTTTGTTCATGGTCATTAGTGTGAGTTGATACTTGGGGAACCTGTATCTTAGGAACATGAGTAGCCGTGGCTTTTACTTTCATATGCTACACCAGCTCTCCCTCCTCATACAGTTGTTGTCCCTGTGATCTCATAATGACAAGTTCTTTTTCTAACAAGAAATAATTTAATTATTGCCTGGCCTTTTCTCTTTAACACTAATTGTCATGGTTAAACAACTTTTTCAAGGAACTTTCAGCCTGGAAGAGTGTATTCTGGTTTGGTTAGGAGCTCCTAATTCCTAACTAAGAGTGACCATATACACTTCCCATACAGGTTCTATAGATGCCAAGCCAATGTTAACCTAAAAAAAGCTTGACTCTTATCCTTGATGGTCTAGTTTCCATCTATGAATTTATTTGTGACAAGAGGAAAAATTAACTTCCAAGTGAAGGGCTGTATGGTGAGAATAGCAATTAGGTAAAAAGTTACAAAGCTGATTAATTTGGATGTTAAGAAAAAAATACATTCTTGAGGCTGACTGAAACCTTTTAGAGAAAACGTGTATTGCTGTACGGATGGATTTGTTCATGTACATAAATCAATCATGCATAAATCATACTTTAAACCACTTAAAACTCTAAAGGCCAAGCAACCTTTTTTCTTCGTTATTTTATTAATTTAATTTGTTTATTTTGCCAGCTCGTTTGGAAGCATGTAAAGGGACTAATTGGAGAACATTAAATTCTTCACAAATAATAATTGGGTTGGGAAAATTAACTAGAGCCATCCTTAACCTTTTAAGTGGGAGCGTCATAGGTGACAGACGCCTACACTCCCTCCCTAGTACATCTGTCTACCATTCGCCGATACCGAGGAGGGCTTTAAAGGACCCTCTGGTACTCACATCAGAGGGTTTCCTTTTTTCATATTCGAGGTTGGACTGCTGATGAAGATCTTTTTTCTTTTTTTGTGTAAGGATGATCAGCGTTCATGGTGTGCTGACATAGCATTGAAAGTGGAAAAAGCTGATTGGTGCTCGGGGGCATACCTCAGCCCCCTCCCACGCAAGGACCCTCCCACTAGGCACAAGGAATGTTTTGGGGGGGATGGGAGCGGCTCTCATGCCAATGGGCTTGTACTCCTTTCCTCCCCCAGGAGAGCAGATAGGAGGCAATAACCCCCAATCTGTCCTTCAAGGGGGCAGAGAGCCCACTAGCCCCGAGGGAGATATTTGTAGCATAAGTAGAGGTCCTCCTATACATCAGGCCATACTTCCACCCCAAACAATGCAAAAACAGTCTTTCTGTACCCCTGAAGACGCGTGCTCACATCAGCTCCTAGGGGACAGAAAGCCAACTAAACACCAAGGAAAAAGGTGTCAAAAAAGGAGCGAGCAGACCCCATGGCAACTGGCTAGTGTTTCCCCTCATTCCAGGTACAACAGACTTTCAGGACGTCTTTACCGTCAATATGCCTCCAATAGGGGGGTGAAGAAAGCCTACTTGACCGCAAACAGTTCATTTATTGTTAGAAAAACCAGTGGAGTTGTCTGCCCAGGCATTGAGCCACGTCCCTCCCATAAATAAGCGAAAGTCTTTCTGCCTATGAAGAGCAGATAAGAGGTCTTTACCTCTTATCTGCAGAAATCCCACTAGGCCTAAGGGAAATTTAGGCTCCAAAAAATATGAGGTGCCGGTGGCTCACACAGGCATCATGTTGTTTCAACTTCAGGAAGGGCACAGCAGTCTTTGAGCTTTCTTGAGAGCAGAATAGGGTTGTTTACCCAAAATCTGCTTCTAGAGGCCGGAAAGTCCAATAGAACCCATGTGAAACATAAGGCAGTCCCCCAAGATACAAAGGGCATGGGGTCACCCAGGCATTGCATCGTGCTCCCACCTCCGAATGAGTGCATCAGTCTTTCTGCTCCCTGGGTGTGGACTGAGGCAGGTAATCTAAAATCTGCCCCCTGGAGACAGAAATGCCACTAGACGCTAGAGGAAAATGGGGCCAAAACAAAGTGGGTGAGGGTAGTTCACCCACCATTGCACCATGCTCTCCCCTCAGAACGGATGCATCAGTCTTCCTGCCCTTTGGGGTTGATTGTCTGAAATCTGCACCCAAGGGAGACTGGACACAGCGGAAAAATAGACCCCAAAACAACAACAAAAAAAATGGTCAGGAGGAAGCTCATCAGGGCATTGTGCCATGTTCCCATCCCAGAATGGGTCCTTTCTGACCCCCGTATGGTGAATTGAGAGTGTTTACCCAAAACATGCACCTGCGGAACAGAAAGGCCACTAGGAGAAAAATAGGCCCCAAAACAAAGTAAAATGAGATGGGGGGGCGGGGATCACCCAGGCATCAAGACGTGCTCCCACCTCAAAACAGGCACATCAGTCTTTACCCAAAATCTACCTCTGGAGGACAGAAAGGCTGCCATATACCGGGGATTTTACATTATTTGGGTGGGGTTGCACCCATTCTGGCCTCAGGCCTCTCCCTCAGCCCCACCCCAAAAGCCTCAAGAGTCTTTCTGCTCCGCTGTGGACTAAAGCATCCCCACCCCTAAGGCGAGAGAGGAAATTTCCATTCCTTTTGGTGATATATATACTCTCTTTATCAGAGTTGGGCTGAGTCCCAATATTGTCCCACTTCAGTGCTAAGTGCACCTTTCAGAGTCTGGTCACCAACTACCTGGAAAAACCTACCAAACCAGACATTTCTGAATTTGGGGCCGTCCAGGATGATGTGCCTCTTGTTACTTCTATGATGTTCCTTCCATTTCTGTAACGTAAACTTACCGAATCTGCTTGGATCCTGAAATGTCCTACTACTCAGCATTCCAACACTTGTCCCATTATCAATGATAACTCGCTTGTGTGGCTGTTCCTCTGATACGAATGGGCCAAAAACGCAACATAGAGAAATCGGCGGGGAGGGGGGTAGCTGCAGTATTTGGATCAGGGCTCAACAGCCACTCATTGAAAACTACTAAATGCAGATATTTGTGAAAAATAGACACTGGGGAGTCCAGGATGCCTCGTGTGGATCCCACAGCATTTTCTTACCCACCATGGCCATCAAACCTTTAACTTGCCTAAAGTTGCGCATTTCTGTGATGTAAACGTCTGGAATCTGCAGAGAGACACAAAATTCTGACCACCCAGCATTCCCCCATTGTCCTGATAACCCCACCTCCACTTGTGTGGTTAAACTTAGTGTCAGCAACAGGAACTGATCGAACCAAGGTTGTTGGGAGTCCCCACAGAGTCTGTAGTATATTCTGCATAAAATAACCTTGTTATAACTACACAAGTGACACCACCCTGGACACCTTCAGGTGTCTAACTTTCGGAAATGTCCGGGTATGGTAGGTTTCCCTGGGAGGGCCCAAAATCTGCAGTCACCCATGTTTTATAAAAAAAGAAAAAAAACAAAAAGAAAAAAAACATGGATTTTGCTGGGTAAATATGATGTCTCCAGGTCGCATTTTGGGATGTATTGGGTCACTAGGCCCAGCCAAACAAGGATAGTACCATTTTATCGAGAGATATTTGGAAATGCAGAATAGTAGAGCATTTGTCATTACCAATTGAATTTGCGCCTTCCAAGTGTGAGCCAGTATGTATGAAAGAAGACGTTTTGCAAAATGCCCTGCTGAATCACATGCTAGTATGGGTACCCACAAATTCAGAAATGTATAAATAACCACTGCTTCCAAACTCAGTGTCTGGTGTAGTATTCAGAAATACATAGGTTTCTTTCATACACATTTTCAGTCTTTACAATATGAATTACTGTATAGTCTGCACACAGTAGAAAGAGAAATTGTGAGGTGCAGCTCAGTTGTTGCTACTGGGTTCCTCTGGTTCTCGGAGAACCTACAAGCCTGTGACCAGAAGAGTCTAGTGGACGTAACTGTATTTTGACTTTATAAATCAGCCATTATGTCAAGAACTTGAAAACGTTATCATAAATAGCTGTATTTCCCAACTCATTTTCAATATAATTTTTATTTCAACAGTTAATTTTCTTTGGGAAATACTTGATAGATATACAGACATGATGACTTGCTAAATTCAGAATTTAGTCTACTTTTCAGAAATCTATAGCTTTCCGGGTTCATCCTTGGGTTTCACATCTGTTTCCACCACATAATGGAAGTAAGTTGAAAGCACATAAATTTGCAAACATGGGCTACCTGTTATGAAAATGCCAAAACTAGATTTTTTTTATTTTATTCAGCACTGCTTGTTTCTGAAGGCTGGGAGGATAGTGATGTTAGCACAGCAAACGTTTCAGTGATGCCATTTTTAGGAAAAGAGAACGAGTCACTTTCTTGTACCGCTCTTTTTTTTTTTTCTAACCCATGTTTCCCCTCAACCTCAAAATGTAGCTGTATTTTGGCTGTTTTCTCGGTCCCCCGGAAAATCCACACACCCTGGGTACCCTTAGAATCACCATGCTGTTAGGGTGAAAAAAAAGGACACAAATTTGGCGTATACCTTGTGTGAAAAACGTTATGGAGGTATAAACCGGTAGTACCCTCAATAGCCGAAATAGGGCTCAGCACGGGGGTAGAAAAGCCTCAGCAGTTAATTATTTAAGTAATGAAGGGAGTCTGGGTCATATTCTATTAGACCATAGTATGAAACTACTGTCAAATCTTGTTATTTCAATTTAATTACAACTGCCACCCCTTTTCCAAGCACTTTTAATTTAGAGCGTTAAAGCAGGATCACCTGGGCACCTATAGACTGAAAGGTAGGACTCATTGGTTTAAACATTCTCCCTTTCTTAGCTTACTCATGGGGGATGTCCGAGAAGATCTGGAAGCTAAACATATTCTGAGCATTGAATTCCTTATGCTTTAAAGTTGTTGTGAGTATTTTGTCCTTTATCATATAGTTACCAAAGTTGACCAAGATAATTCTGGACCAGGAACTATTTGGTTTAGCTGTGAATGGAACTCTATGGATCCTCATTATTATTAGATCTTTCTTTATCTTTATTTTAGGGAGTACTAGAGTATAGATCAGACACTTGCCAACCTTCTTCGTTGACACATTCTAGTCTTCCAGCGCCGGAATATCAACAGATCTAACATTGGATCACCCTGGTTGATTTTCCTGATCTCTAGTTGCTAGTTTCCGTTGATAAAAGGGAGGTTTCTGATGGATACAACTACCTGTGGATTTCTCACTTTATGAATTCTCCCAGTGCTCCAGCATTCAATGGAAAATCTTCTTCCCAGCGCTCCACGTCGACGAGGATGTCACAGTTGCATGGCTCCGCACGCGACTCCGTCTGATGTCACCCTGGCAATAAGAGGTCCTCGCCGGCATGCTGACGTCAGTTCCCTTTTTTTTGTGCTTTCCACGCTAACGGTTTTCTCCTAGCTCTTTTTACTGTTTCGAAGATGTCCCTTTTGTCTCTGGTTACAATGTCTCCTCCTAGGAAGTCGGGGTTTAAACCTTGTCGGGAGTGCGGGGTTGCATGTCTGTTACGGACCCTCACGTTGACTGCCTTTGATGCCTACGTTTGGAACATGACGTGGAGGAGTGTGTATCCTGCCAAAGCATGAATCCAAAGGCGCTGAAGGAGAGAGAAGCCAAACTCTTTCTGGTTAAGGCGAAGAAAGGGCACAGAAGTCATCGCAGATCGTGTTCACACACTTCTTCGAAGAAGCATAAAAAGCGGCACCGACACAACTCTCGGCGTAGTTCGGCTCGAAGTCGATCAAGATCCAGGTCTCCATCTAGATGGTGCCGTGCAATGTGGGAGGTTAGTCCTACGGTGACTCCACAGCTCAAAGCCTTCAGGCTTCTTCAGTGCCATCCGTCTTCAAAGTGGTTGCACCCCAAGAGAGTCCACGCTTTTCGCCTGGGGTCCAGGATTCTGATGCCCAGCTGGCGCAACCCGCAGGAAGATCAGCAGTATCCTGCCTTCCCTGATCCGGGAGCAGATCCTGCAGCATTTTTGAATGCTGTGTTTAATATGTTCAATGCTATGGCCCCTGCTGGTGCACCCGCTGGTCCCACGGGTCCTTTGGCATTCACATTGGGCTGCCCGGCCCTTTATAAGTCAGCGCTGTTCATGCCCTTTTATCCGGCTGAGGGTGCCGGTTCTGCGCCGATAACTTCGCCTCATAGGCCTACCGTGCCGATTACATCGCCTTATAGACCTGCTGTGCTGGTGATGTCACCTCATACACAGTTGATGCCGATGACGGAGCCTTAGGTGTCCACGGCTCTGATGGGATCAGCTCCGACACCGGATGGATCCGGTTTGGATCGTAGTGTCTCTTTCGCTGGGTCCGCATCTATCGGTCCTGAAGCCGGTGTCATCGACGTCGGCTAACTCTATGTCGATGCCGAGATTGGAGGCCAGGTTGAGGTCACGAAGAAGAGCACTGAGGCTCTTAGAAGAACAAGAGTATCAAAGACCGCTACTAGATGAAGGAGAGATTGCTGAGCCCTTGGGGGAATATCGGGGTCTAGACGCAGCCAGTGGGCTAGATACTTCCCTGGAGTGGGATCTTTCATCTCCAGGGGAGTTTACAGAGGAAGTGGCCTCTTTCCATTCTGTGGTCAGGAAAGCAGAACATTTTTTGGATCTTCCATTGCTGGCTGCTGAGGTTAAAACAAATATTTTGACAGAGGCCCTGCATCCTTCTTCGGCTTCAGCAGAACACTTGCTTCCATTTAATGATGCTCTTACGGAGCCTCTTTGAAGATTTGGAGGAAGCCTGTGTCATCGCCAGCTGTGAACAGATCTGTGGCAAGACGGTATAGGGTGGCTCCGGGAGATCTGGGATTTTTGTCAAAGCATCCGACTCCGGAGAGTTTAGTATTCAAGGCCTCATGTTCTGCACGTACTGCACCAGGTTCCTTCCCTGTTATTCTTTCGGACAGAGAGTCCAGGAGGATGGATCAGTCAGCCAAGAAGACTTTTTCTTCCTGCAGTATGGCCCTGAAAGCGGCAAATGCTACGTGTGTGTTAGGGAGATATGTCCACGCCCTGATGGACGCGGCTAAAGCTATATTTCCAGACTTGCAGCAGGATATACAAGGGCAGTTTGGTGAGCTTCTGTCAGATGCTCAAGCTGCGGCTAAGCAAATTATCCAGTCTGATCTGGATTCTACAGACTCAGTGGCCAGGGCGATGGGTACCTCAATCACCACCAGAAGGAGTGCGAGGTTGAAGTTTTCTAGCTTTTCTACAGACGTACAGACCACTCTATTGGACCTGCCTTTCAATGGAGAAAAGCTGTTTGGAGCTAAAGCTGACTCTGCCTTAGAGTGCTTTAAGGACAGTAGGGCCACAGCGAAGTCTTTGGGTCTGCAGGCTTCCACTACTACCCCTTTCAGGTCCTTTCGGAGGTTCAGGGGGTTTGGGCGTGGAGCCGTTTACTGAGGGAGACCCCAGTCCAACAGCCTGCCAGCCACCCATATAGATCCTTTAGAGGACGGGGGAGGGTTCGGACAAGAGGGGCCACCCAGCAGCACCCTGCATCATCCTCTTCCTCTGGGGGACAACAACAAGGGAAGCACCCCTAGTTTTCTGCCCATTTTGAGTCACACTTCTCCTGTATGGGGAAGGTTACGTCTTTTTCTCCGCGAGTGGGAGTTAGCCACATCAGACTCGTGGGTTCTAAATATTGTGAGGAAAGGATATGCCCTTCCTTTTCAGGAGTTTCCCCCTCCCATCCCTCCCCATCCCTCGTTTTGTTTAGAAGGCCATCTCCTGTTGTTGCAGCAGGAGGTTCAAATCCTGTTATCAAAAGTTGCAGTGGAGTTGGTTCCAGAGCAGGAAAGGGGTCAGGGTTGTTATTCAAGATATTTCCTGATCCACAAGAAGGATGGTCGATTGAGACCTATCCTGGATCTGAGGATTTTGAATTGGTTCCTCAAGCAGGAGAAATTCAAGATGCTGACTCTAGCGCAGGTGCTTCTGGCGTTGAACAAAGAGGATTGGATGGTGTCTGTCAACTTGCAGGATGCTTACTTTCATATCCCTATTCTCAAGTCGCACAGGAAGTATCTCCGGTTTGTGGTGGGGTCGCAACACTACCAGTTTGCGGTGCTTTCTTCACAAAGGTGATGGCAGTGGTTGCAGCAAGTCTCAGGAGGAAGGGAATATCGGTATTCCCTTACCTGGACGATTGGTTGAACAAAGTCAAATCTCCAGAGCTCGTGCTGCATCACTTGCAAATGACAACTCAGTTGTTGTTCAGTCTGGGCTTTTCGATAAACGTGCCCAAGTTGCACCTGGAGCCCTCTCAGCACCTCCTGTTCATAGGGGCAGTACTGGGTGCAACATTGAATCAGGCCTATCCTCCGCCTCAGCCGATTCAGGATGTTCAGGCGTTGATTCCAATGTTTCAAAATGAAGCGGTTGTTCCAGTCCTCAAGGTCCTGCGCCTGCTCGGTCTGTTCGCTTCATGCGTTCTGTTGGTCACTCATGCACGCTGGCACATGAGGGCTCTTCAGTGGTGCCTCCGCAGGCAGTGGTTTCAACACAAAGGGAGGAGTCGATAACGATCTCCAGAGACGCTGCAGCGGATCTACGATGGTGGGCTGTGTACGGCAACCTTTCCCAAGGAAGGCCGTTTTCTCTACCACCGCCGGTGGCCACAGTCATAACGGATGTTTCCACTCTAGGGTGGGGTTCTCATCTGGGGGACCTGGAGATCAAAGGTCCTTGGTCTCCAGTGGAACAGATGTTTCACATCAATCTGTTAGAGTTGCGGGCGGTAGGTCTGGCTCTCAAGGCCTTCCTCCCGTCCCTTCGCGGTCAGTCAGCTCAAGTCTTGATGGACAATACTACCGTGATTTGGTACATCAACAAGCAGGGAGGAGTAGGGTTGTACCTTCTGTGCAGAGAGGCTCCTCAGCTCTGGTCCTGGGCCCAGGACCATCGGATTTGCTTGGCAGCAAATCATCTGGCCGGAGTTCTCAGCGTACGTGCGGACAGTCTCAGTCAGCATTTCTTGGCCGAACACGAGTGGCGTCTCCATCCGGACCTGGTCCTTCACATCTTTCGGATGTGGGGTTTTCTACAGATAGACTTATTTGCCACTCGGGAGAACACGCACTGCCCGTCGTTCTGCAGCCTCCAGTATCCGGTGCAAGGAGCTTTGGGGGACGTGTTTCAGATGTCTTGGTGCGACCAGTTGCTTTACTCGTTTTCCCCCCATACCCTTGATTCCTCGGGTTCCGAGGAAGATTCGCCAAGATCGGGCGCAAGTCATTTTAGTAGCTCTGGATTGGCCTAGAAGGGTGTGGTACACAGACAGTCTCCAACTCTGACTGTGCCCTCTCACAGGGGCAGGTTCTATACCCCCACCTCCAGAGCCTGCACCTACATGCCTGGAGATTGAATGGGGCAATCTGAGTTCTTTCTCTCTCCCACCTGAGGTAGTGGATGTTATGTTATTGGCCAGGCGACACTCCACTAAGGCTGTTTATGCCGGCAGGCGGGCAAAATTTGTGGCTTGGTGTAGAGAGAACAAATTGATCCCTTGAGAGCCCATCTTTCTGATGTTCTGTTGTTTGCTTTAACTTTAGCACAGAAGGGTTGTGCAGTTGTGACTGTCAGAGGCTATTTGTCGGCACTGTCAGCCTTTCTTTGCCTTCCGGATCAAACTTCCTTGTTAAAGTCACCTATTGTTGTTAGGTTTTTGAAAGGTTTAACAAATACATTTCCTCCCACTCCGTTTCTTATGCCTTAGTGGTATTTAAATCTGGTTTTAACTTTTTTAATATGTTCACCATTTGAACCCATGCATTTTTGTCCTTTAAGATTATTGGTCTGTAAGACAGTTTTCCTTATAGCTATTACGTCTTCTAGGCGTGTAAGTGAGCTTCAGGCCCTTAGTGTCAAACCTCCCTTTACATCATTCTTTGCTGACAAAGTGGTGCTGAAAACCAGGGCGGATTTCCTTCCTAAAGTTGTCACTCCTTTCCATATGGGGCAGTCTATTACCCTTTTATCTTTCTACCCTCCTCCTCATCCTTCAAAAGAGAAAGAAAGACTCCATTGCTTGGACCCCAGAAGGGCTCTCGGTTTCTATATTGAGAGGGCAAGGGACTTTCGGTTGGATGACCAACTCTTCGTTGGATATGTGGGAAAGATGAAAGACAGAGCTGTCCATAAAAGAACAATATCCATGTGGGTCATTCTTTGCATTAAGATCTGTTATTCTTGAGCAAAGAAGATTCCTCCTGAGGGTATTAGAGCTCATTCTACCAGGGCTAAGGCTGCTACTTCAGCTTTGGCTAGGGGTGTGCCAGTGGTAGTATTTGTAAAGCGGCAACTTGGGCTTCCCTTCATACTTTGGCAAAGCACTATTGCGTGGATTCGGAAGTCAGAAGGGATGGCTGTTTTGCACGTTCTGTGTTGCAGGATTTCTTGGTGTGACTAGTCAGACACCCACCTCCGAGTGCGGTACTGCTTTGGGGCTCTATTTATAAGGTGAGGAATCCACAGGTAGTTATATCCATCAGAAGAACAAGTTACTTACCTTTGGTAACGCTTTTTCTGGTGGAAACACTTGCTACCTGTGGATTCCTCACAGTCCCACCGCCTCCCTGGTCATACCAAGACTTTTGTATTACAAGTGTATATATGTTTTGATTAATTTCTATATAAATAATTGTTGTACTTATGTTACATCAGTATGGTTATATGTATGTATTTATTTGAGCTATCGTGAGGTCAGTTTTCACCTGTTCGCCTCAAAAGCACGTAACAAAATGGGTGAAACTGACGTCAGCACGCCGGTGAGGACTGCTTATTGCCACAGTGATGTCAGACGGAGTTGTGTGCGGTGCCATGCAATTGTGACGACCTCGTCGACGTGGAGAGCTGGGAAGAAGATTTTCAGTTGAATGCTGGCGCATGGGGAGAATTCATAAGGTGAGGAATCCAAAGGGAGCTAGTGTATCCACCAGAAAAAGCGTTACCGAAGGTAAGTAACTTGCTCTTAATGGACTAATCATTTTTGAGTATCCTGCAGCCGGAAACTGTTTGCCGGTAGTTGAGCACTTGCTGCAACAGATTACCTTTCTTTCCTCAAACCCTTGCAGCTGTGTACCATGTGCATTTGCAGATACTACTTTGCATGTTTGAAAGATCTTTTAAATCTAACAGGATTGCTTGAAACATGGAGGTAGTTCCATTGACAGACTCATGCGTGCAGAAACCGAAATCTCCTTATGGCTTTGATCGTTCCCCTGGTTAGCTCCTGAGTATTTATAGTAGTGGGTGACTTTACAGGGCTTAGCACCCTTGTTAGGTTCTGCTTCGAAATAAGCAAGCCAGCTCCATCCAGGTTAGAAGGTGATAGAAATGGGGTCTCTAGTTGACAGTGGTTTGCACCCTGTCCAAGCAGGGACCCTCACTCTAGTCAGGGTAAGGAAGTTACACAGCTAAGATAACCCCTGCTCACTCTCTTGGTAGCGAGCAGTCAGATTCACCTCACAGGCAATGTGTAAAGTATTTGTACACACACACACACACACACAGTAACACAGTGAAAACACCACAAACGTACTCCACACCAGTTTAACCAGTGTTTATTTGAGTTAAACAAGACCAAAAAGACCAAAATCCAACTTTCACAAGTAAAGATATCACTTTTGTTTAGGTTTCAATGAGTTTTAATCCATAGGAATCAATGGTTGTATCTTTTTAGCACAAAGTACCTGGGATGCGTCAAAAACAAAGACGATGGGGCCGTAGGGAAGGTGAGGTGCAGAAAAACAAGGTGATGTGTTGGTTCCTTACTGCGCAGGGGAGGTGATGCGTCGATTCTTTCCTCACAGGAGACAATGGGTGCGTTTCTTACTGGCAGGGGAGGTGATAATTTGATTCTTTCCTTGCAGGAAAGAAGATGCGTTAATTTCTGGACATGCACCCTCGATTCCTTACTGCGGTAGGGAGCCGATGAGAAATTGACATCACGGGGACGATGCATTGAAAATCCAGACACGCTGAGTTGATGGAGCCACAGTGAAACAGGCGCTGCGCCGATTCTCCAGCCGCGGGGCAGGCACTGCTTCGATGTTTCTGCTGCAGCACGTCAGTGCATGGATTTTCTCCTTCAGGTCAACAGCTTACACTTCCAAGGTCCCAGGGACTGAAGTTGGCACCGCTTGGAAAGTCAGGGCTCTTAGCAGAAGAGCCTAGGCTTTGGCAGACAAAGTCTGTGGTGTCCGTGAGACTTCTTAACAGGAGGCAAGCTCAGTCCAAGCCCTTGGAGAACCTTAGAAAGCAGGATGTAGAAAGCAAAGTCCAGTCCTCTTCTTCCTGGCAGAATGTCCTCAGCCTAGAAGTGTTCTAACTTTGTGGTGTCGGAGGTCCAGTACTTATACCCATTTCCATCTTTGAAGTAGGCAAACTTCAAAGAGAAGTCTTTGTAGTGTACACGACCCTGCCGTTCCCTGCCCCCAGACACACTTGAGGGGATTGGAGACTGCTTTGTGTGAGGGCAGGCACAGCCCTATTCAGGTGCAGGTGTCAGCTCCTCCCATCACTGTAGCTCAGGAAGACCCATCAGCCTGGTGATGGGTCATCAGGATATGCAAGGCACACCTCAGCTCCCTTTGTGTGACTGTCTAGAGTAAACACTCAAAGAGCCCAAGTGTCATCCTGACCCAGTCATGTATTCCACAGACAGGGAGAGGCACCGAATGGTTAAGCAAGAAAATGCCCACTTTATAAAAGTGGCATTTTCAAATTTACATTTGAAAAAACAACTTCACCAAAAGATGTGTTTTTGAATTGTGAGTTCAGAGACCCCAAACTCCATAGCTCCATCTGCTCCCAATGGTAAATTACACTTAAAGGTTATTTCAAGGCAATCCCCATGTTACTGTGTGGGAGAGATAGACCTTGCAATAGTGAAAACTGAATTTAACATTATTTAACTATCAGGACATTTAAAACACACCAGTACATGTCATAACTTTTAAATACAGTGCACCCTGCCCACGGGGCTGCCTTGGGCCTACTTTAGCGGTGACTTACATGTAGTAAAAGGGAAGGTTTGGGCCTGGCAAGTGAATGCACTTGCCAGGTCAAAATGGCAATTTAGAACTGCACCCACAGACACTGGAGTGGCAGGTCTGAGACATGTTTACAGGACTACTCAGGTGGGGGGGGCACAATCAGTGCTGCAGGCCCACTAGTAGTGTTTGATTTACAGGCCCTGGGCAGACAGGGCGCACTATACAAGGACTTACCAGTAAATCAAAATGCCAATCATGGATAAACCAATCACCCATACAATTGTAGACAGAGAACACTTGCACTTTAGCACTGGTCAGCAGTGGTAAAGTGCCCAGTGTCCTAAAGCCAGCAAAAACGAAATTCAGCACACAGTCAAAAACAGGAGATGAGAGGCAAAACGATTGGGGATAACCCGCAAAAAGGGCCATTTCCAACAGAAGGGTATGCACAGGGTAGATCAATTTGTTCCTTGCTTTTCCAATGCAGACCTTGCTGGATCAGGATTTTCTACGCTCATAATTGGATCATCTTTTTGTTTCAGCGTTGCACCCATTGAGGGATATATCCTTGAAAAACTTAGGGTTGCTCTTGGCCACTGGGCTTACACGGTCTGTATTGCGATCTGCAGAGGGGGGTTGTGTTGGTTCTTCCAAAGCTTTGCTGTGCTTGCTCTGGGCCCATCGTGGGCTCTGTACTGCTGCCTGCCTCCCCTTTTACCGTAGAGTGCCTTTAGGATGTGTTTCCAACTCAAATGCTTGACTTGATTGCACAGGCAAGGATTCTGTTTTGGCTACTCCCAGATCATTCCACAGGTTTTATGAGTCTACCTATGATGTCACCAGGCCTTCTTTTGATACAAGAGTAAGCCAGCTTCTAGGTTTCATAACTTATGACTGATTGTCGTTCGTGTGTGTGGGGTTTTTAAACAGCAGCCCACAAGTTTTGTTTTAGATCTGAAAGTTGTTTAGGGAATCTGTAGCCTTCACACAGTCGGCGTCTTGCTTTTTAGCTTTCATAGTAGGATCCGCAAGTACCCCAGACAGAGCTAGTCTCTGAAGGGAAAGAAAGAGAAAGATTCGTTTTTCCTTTTTCTTTTTTTTTTAATTGGGGTATCCCAGCCCTTTCCTAACTACAGCTGGAGTAGCTTTACTCTTAGTCTTCGAGGTCAGTTAGGGTCAGTAATTGTCAAAGAAGGTTCCTAACATGATGTTGACAGAACTCAATAGTGTCCCCAATGTCATACATATTCTGGGTAATCAGCAAGCCTCTTTTCTCTGTTCTTTAGAATAAAATATTCAAATTTTAATGGCCGACTCCGCGACCACCATACTTCTGTGGGGCTCTGGAGCCTGCTCCCCTCCCACCTTGGGGGTCTTCCAATTTGGCATCCTGAGTCCTCTGTCTGGGTATGGCAGGGGTGTTACAGCAGGCAGGAAGGCATGTCCCCAGTAGTTCCAGGCTTCCTGTTGAATATCTGCTCCAGTAGCTGCAGCAGTTTCTGATCTCTCTGATCAATCCTGCTGATGTTCACGCCCACCACTGACCACCCTCCTATTGGGCTGCTTTATCCAGTAAGCCAGCAAGTGAGGAGAATGTATTGATCTAAAACTGTCTGTCTATAGGTTTATAGACTGATCCCGGTGTCTGCGAAGCTGATAGAGCTTGTTAAATCTGCTTTCCACCTTGCTTCCTATCACAGGCTGCTTTGTGTTTGAATCTTTTGTTTTGGAGCCTTGTGCAGCATCCGTTAAGCTGTTCCGGGGAGGTGCCAGTAAGTTCACGTTATAGGCAAGTGGCTGGTAGCAAAACAGCTCGTACCATGCCTCTCATCCTGTGCTTGTACTGAAGGATCCCTGAACCAGGCAGAGAGGTTGGATTGCAGCAGCCAGAAAACAAAGTGCCTTCTGGGTCACATTGGTGGGGTTACTGCTTCAGACATTGATTCCCTTTTAATTTTCCTTCTGGCGTCTCTAGTCTAGATGCTTAGATGCAGAGGTCTAGCAATTACTGCCAGCTCTGCCCTCCACCATGTTGCACAAGAGCGTGGCCTCCTCTTAGACACTCGCTCCTCATCAGGGGTGCAACTAGACCTAAACGTTGGGGGTGGGGAGGAGATATCTGCAAGATATTTGGTACCAACCGAGTCCTGTGCATGTAAGAAATTAAAGCACTGTAGACTTACTGGAAAAGTTTATTTTCTGGTTAACAGTAGCATGAACTGCATAAGGATAACATGCTCCCAGGGAACAAGAAAATGTGTGTGGGGGAATCTCCTGATGCACCATATAAAGTGCTTCTACAGACATTGAGAAGTAGACCTGAAGTGTGAAGAATAAACCGGGTTAAAGAAATTGTGGGAGCTTCTATCTGGCTGTCACAAAATAAGGTGGGCTCACCAACAACTCAAAAGAAAGGAGTATCCCCAGAATAATAAGCCTGATACCTGTTCACAGCATGAAAGCATGTATGTGTTAGCATTTCCATAGCCTGGACCTTGGCCAAGAGCAAGAGAGTGTTGCCCATTATAGGATATGAAGTAAAATGATGCAAGATTGTATTCATCAAGTGGTGGCTTATATATTTTTGTTACACACATTTATACTAGTATCTCACACATTTACATTTTAGGCACAATTTACATTTTAGGCACAGTGTGATTAAGTTATTTTCCCAGAACTGCACAATTTTCAGTCAATGCCATGCTGGATTTAAATCAAAGTGCTCGGAATGCTAGATTAGCCTCTACCATATCTCCTCCCTTCATTGATTTACCAGAATCGTTAGAAAAGCTTCAAACATTCAGTTTCACTACTTCTTGTGAACACTCCTATTCTGTTGATGTTTCAACACAGCCATTATGCTGCATTCCTCATGCTGTCTAGTGAGTGGACTGTATTTGAATTATTTTGGTATTTATGTTTTATATATGGGTAGCACCTAAATGAATTGTCTCTTGTTTAAGGTTGAAGTTTACCTATTTGCATATACACAATGGTTTAAAGTTAAGTACATACACAGCATGCATATTAGGTAACTGTGTAATCTGGTCCAATATTACCACTAAGGGGTTCTGGTGATATCTTTGGCCTTGTGGTTTGTAAATGTCACCAGAAGTCTGAGATGGCAACGAGGAGGTACCTGTTATGTATTTTTTATATTACAAGCCGTTTTATTCAAAGTGCAGATGACCATGGGCATTGACTAGAGTTAAACTGTTGAGATTGTGTTTACCTGTCACAAATAGGTTCTTAATAAAACTATAGGCAATGGTGAGATCAGTAGATCTATGTGCCTCTGTAGCTGCAGAGTTTACAGCATAATTACGGATTTACTGTATTTGCCGCATACTTTCCAAAATATGCAGACTGCACCAAAATCGATGTTTCCAGCTGAAACAGATGAAAATAATACAGCGAAAGTGCTGCATAATTAGCAATTTTTGTTGTATAATTTTGATAACCTTGGTCTTCCAAGCTGCATAATTCTAGCAGCCTGAACAATGTAAAACCTTTGCACAGTGGTGACAAAATCTGTATTTCACATATACCCGTTAAATATTTTCCATACTTCATGGTTCCTTAATAATATGTGGGTTTATTACCTCTGCCTTGTTGCAATAACGCACCAAAATAAGTAATACACACATTTTTACTCAAAGATGTAATGACTTCTCAATAATCTCCATTGTAGCCATCAGTATCTTTAAAATGTTTTATTTCCTGTCATTTAAAGTAGTGTTCAAATGATTGATTACTTTATTTTGGTTTTTGGCTCTGCAACTCAGTTCCAGCTCAAACACACTGCTGGTGACAAATGAGGCTATATTGTAAATTACAACTATACAGCCAGTTCCCATTTTGTTAGCTCTAGATTAGTTTTCTTATAAAAAATACTTACACCTAAGCCAACCTTGTAATCAGTTACTGTTTCTTTCTCTCCAAATGAAACAAGTTTAGACAAAGATGCACAGATTTAAATGTGTGCTTGCTGCAACAGAAATTCATCATGTGAAGTGGTGTTGGCAGCCATATTAGTGAAGGCATGTAAAAATTACATTTATTCTTGTTATGGTGAACTTCAACAGTATAAGACACATCAGCTGGAATCTGTTGACATAGCCAGAAAGAGACCTGTGTGTAGTCCCATGCTTGTAGGAAATTGTGCGCCTCCCTGTAAGCCTGCTGCACACCTCTGAAAGGGCTCCTGTAGCTCCAGCCAATGCACAACGCCTGCACCCTCAGGCAGTGCAGAGCTCATGTTAATCACATGAACAGATGCCTGATGTTCTCTCGCAGGAAGATGGAAGATACAGCTAGCAGAATAGGGGAGTATTAAGAGCTTTTGTCCACTGAGGGCACCGCGATTGGTGGTGTTTCCTTTGTGGTGCCATCAAGCCATACATTAACGATTAAAAACACAGGGGAGTAGCTTGGTCAGTAAGATTGGGGGGGTGCGTGCTTCAGATCTCCCAACAATCAGGCTGGCATATAACGTTTTTTCCCCAATTTTATTTATGCAGTATAAATCAAATTATACATAATGACACCGTACATTAGTTGCACTTCATCAGCACCCCATCTCGTTCCACCCTTCCAGGTACTATGTCTAGACTATGCCACTTCTACAGTCCGCATCCCTTTACGTAATGCTACAATACAGAGCGTATGCCTGAGCAGTCCAGTAGTGGCTGTATAACAGTCTATCACAAGCTGCGTAACCCTTGAATATTGTAGGAGTGAGCAAGTTTATCTATATCAGTCAAAGTGCACAGTAAATTAAATCTTAACAATTAAACGATGATACTGCAATGCATGTTACTGGATACAAACATGAGGAGAGCGCAGCTGTCGTCATCCAATCGACCAGACAACAGTATTCAGGCGGGACAGGCCCTTAGAGGGGCCAGTGGACATCCAACCTGAGGTTAAACAGGTACCTCGGATGAGGAAGGAGGGAGGGGGAAGTCCCGCGAGGGAGCAAAGAATCGAAGGGAGAGGGGCATATCATCATCATCATCATCATCATCATCATCCAGCCACATATCCGCAAACCGCCTATTTACTGCCCAATCAGGCATGTCAGAATCAGCTCTTAACTATTGGGTTTGTCTGCTGAGAAGTCCTCCACGGGCTCTCCATGCAGTCCCTCGATCATACCACACCAGACCTCCAGATCTCGCTCAGCATGTTCATCCACACGTATCTTATGGAGTCAGCATTCCTCTGTAGTCGCCCACTCAGTGAGGTCAGATAGCTACATATCATGCGATGGTGGGACCGGGTTTGCCCACCAGATCACAATGCGCCTCTTGACCAAAACAAGCCCCAGCTGCGCTAATCTATATGCCATTTTGCACCCTTTTTTAGGAGTGGGAAGAAGTCCCAGCAAGCAGGGACTCATTGTTAACTTCGCGGGCACAGCCGTCACATCTCCAAATGTCTGCACTATCTGGCGCCAAAAGGGTTTAATGGAGCTGCATGCCCGTGTTACGGGTCCAAAGTGGCTGGGGACACGCCCGCAGCGGGCACATCTGTCCTGTCGTGATGGAAATATTCTGTGAAGGCGTTGTGGTGTCAGATATGCTCTATGTAGACAGTAAAAGTGCATCAGTTTAAATCTAGCATTGCTAGTCCCATCTCGCACCAGTGAGCAGGTCCTATTCCATTCCCCATCAGTAAGTGGAGTTCCCAGGTCCGCATCCCATCGAGCTCTTGTCCCGTTTATGTTTATCTGCCTATCCCTTTTTAGAGCCTTGTAGGTTCACGAGAGGAAGCCACGATCACAACCTGTGTCAATATGAGCCATTACGAGATGGGATTCAGTAGGCTCCACGGGGAAAGATGTCCAAATCTCCCAGGCCGTCCGTGATAGGCTTGCATATTGCAAGGATTGTCCCTGGTCAACTCCAAATAGGGACTCAGCCTCTCCCCGTGTGACAAATGTGCCATTTTGGTATAAATCACTGACATTATTACATCCACCTGCTCGGCATTTCGAGAAGTCCAGTATATCAGTGAATTTAGCAAAAGGGCAGATCCACCGGAGCGGAAGTAGGCGCGCATAGGGCGATCTCCCCAGTACCCACGTAACAGCCTGCTCCCACATCCATGACACCTGCGCTACTAGGAAGGAGCATCCAGCGGAAGCCTAGAGCCACCCATTAGTAGGCCTGGTAGTCAACTAATTCTTGCTGGAGCTTTTTAAACAACTCTGCATCATCTGAGTTGGGGCATATATATTTAAGATGAAGAGTTCGCGCCCGTCTAATTCTCCGTAAAAGAATATATAGCAGCTTTGCACATCCGCCATTAGACTTTTTAGTTGGAATGGGTCCTAGGGGCAACCCAGACAGACACCCCCTAGCGTACGATGATTATGTTGATAAATATAACTGTCCCGCCACTTTTTCTGTAATTTTTGTGCTTCATTATCCATCAAGTGCGTTTCCTGGAGCAAGGCAATGTGGGCACCTATTCGTCTAAGGTAGGTGTGTAGTCTATAACGCTTTACAAAAGAGTTCAGCCCCCTTACGTTCCATGTAAGAGTTTGCATTAGGGTACCCATCATGATCCATGCCAACCCACAGTTGCCACCTCACCACTCATTCACCCACCCCTCCCCCCCCGTCTGCATCAGCCTCACATTCTGGTGCAGCACACTCTCGACAGTGTAACTCCATGTCTTCTCTTCATCACAATGCATACAGTACGCCAAGTGTATACAACAGAACTCCAACCATGAACCACATTCAACACCCCCATCCATCCCTGGGTAAACACCTCTTTCAACTAGTGTCTGCCCAATCTGTGTGTGCGCCCCGCTATCCACTCCAGAATCCAGAAGTGAGGGAGAGCGAATTGCTGCCCCCACTCCAACACCTCTCTCAACTAGTGTCTGCCCAATCTGTGTGTGCGCCCCGCTATCCACTCCAGAATCCAGAAGTGAGGGAGATCGAATTGCTGCCCCCACTCGATAGCAAGGTGCTGTTTAAGTTGGTGCGACCAACTCACAAGTAGTTCTCCAACGTCTCCCACACAACCATCCAACCACGCACAAACTGTTCCCGAATAACTTAGCGTATCACTACAAAAAAAGCATAAACAACAAGAAGGGCCTCTTAGCGAAAGTAAGGAAAGTAAAGATAGGAAGACAAGTTTAGTCGTGGCTAAAGGGGGAGAGCGAGTGTGTTAGATCACCCCCTCCCAGTGTCTTGTTGGCGTCCCGACTCTCAGCCTCCCCCAGCACTGGTAGGCAGCTTGATAGAAAAGATAGGGGAGAGTAAGAAGGAGGAGATCAGGAAGAAGGGAGATCAATATTTCCAAGCCTGGTATGAGCCCAGCTCCTGAATTCCAACTCAATCTCTCATCAATGTCTCTCAGATGTCTGCATTGTCTGAGTCTGCAGTCAGGCCATCCTTGCCACATGGCTATCTGGAATGCAAGGATGCCTTCGAGTTGACGGATTTCACTAACAGTCTGGCCTCCTCACGCTCCTGTCTTCTCCGTTCCATACTCCGGGTACCATCTGGACGCGCTATCACTCTGTCGCCACGGCTGGTGCGGCTGCGGCTGTTATTCTTGCGCGCAGTGGCCTGCGAATCACCAGCCTATTGGTTCGACCCCCCGCTGCTCCCTCTGTGTGGGGTTTCCAGGGATCCTTCATCGTCTCTCATTTCCAACCAATCCCAGACTGCTTCAGGAGTCTTGAAAAGATGTGAGCTGTCCTCGTGGAGGACCTTGATCTTGGCTGGGTATAGAAGCATATAGGTGTAACCTAATTCTTTTAACTTGTGTTTAACACCTACGTACGATTGTCTTTGTAGCTGTACCACCCTGGTGTAGTTAGGAAAGAAGTGTATAGTGCACTGATACTCAAAGTGCGGCCCTCTTGACCTTTACATGCGGCCCCTGGACCAAGAGCAGCACTGGGCTGCTGTTTACATGACTCAACACACAAGAGACACAGGCAAGCATTTATTTTATTTAAAAGATTAATTGGTATTAAAATAAAAGAATTAACTAGGAAGTCCTGCACATGTAACATTAGAAGAACCTTCACTTTTAAAGACATCATGCAGCAAACTTGTAAAAATAGATGAAGTCTCTTAACATTCAAAACCTTTACACCTTAGTACATTAGATTATATCAGTGCATTGAAACGTATTTAAAAGTGATTGTTTTCAATCATAGATTAAGAAACATATATTCTTCTCCCAGCCAGATGTGCCAATAGTGAGCTAAACAGGCAAGTCTGTTGTTATGTGCACTCTTTGGGTGGCCTCGATTCCAAATTATACATGATGATTTTGGCGGTCGGTGATAAAGCGGCGGTAATACCTCCAACAGGCCGGCGGTAAAAAAAAAAAAAAAAAAAGGAATTATGACCACCGCTCAGACAGACAGTCACTTTAATGCACCGACCGCCACAGCGGTATCAACAAGCACCACAGCGGTAACCGCCAACTGCCAGGCGGAAGACAATGTACCACCCACTTTATTATAACAGGCCTATCAGCCACCTTTTCCGGGGCGGTACCAACGACATCAAAAGCACGGTGAAAACAGAAACAAAGAAATCAAAGGACTCACCTCTGGAGACTCAGGAGACAACTATGACGCCATGGAGCCCTAGTTGCACATTTTTCCGATGCTCGTCTACCTTTTCCTGCATTATGAGCAGCAACGCCGGCGAAGACTACCATGGTGAGTACTGCCGCCTAGCACACAAGGGAAGGGGGAGGAAGAAAAATGACACACAAGCGCAACACCCCCACCCCAACACCATACACACAACCATATGTAATAACTTTACATACACATCCAGTACCCCTCAGGAATAATGCAAGGACAAAATGATTGGTAGAAAGTGAGTGTAATACGATAAAATAACATGAATAAGTGCATCAAAATACAAACGTATATACATATTTACAAATGGAGAGACACTGCCCAGTCCTCAATGTCTGTGGGCCACAGGGCCCCATCACATAGACCAAGGCCCACCTCGCTCCTGCAACAACACGGAGAGAACACTGCAGGAGCATCAGGTTGAAAATACACAGGCACGTCAGGGTGACAGGGGATGGGGGGGGCACCTCAGCCGGAAGATGGTACAACGCCACTGGTCCTGGAGGGGGCTACATGCCCTGTGCGATGTCCCGAGGAGTGCAAGGCCACAGTCTCTCAAGTGGGTGGTTTGCCCACTGCTTGGTCCTGGGGAGTGCAAGGCCACAGTCTCTCAAGTGGGATGCTTCTTCCACTGGTTCTGGAAGGGGCATTGTGCCCAATGTGCTTCATCCTCGGCAGGACGGGGTGAGTGGGTGGCTTCTTCCACTGGTTCTGGAGGGGGTCTTGTGCCCAGTGTGCTTCATCCTGGGAAGGACGGGGTGAGTGGATGGCTTCTTCCACTGGTTCTGGAGGGGGCATTGTGCCCTGTGATGCAGATCTTGGGGAGTGTATGGTCATAGTCTCTCAGCTGGGTGTCAGACCCACAGGATTTGCAGGGTCCAGGACGCACTACAGCCCATGGAGGCAGGACTACACACTGCCTGCCGGCGGTGACGGCTGCTCAGTGGTGGCAGTGGCGGGGCTCGTGTCAGGGCTGGCAGCGGTGGAGGTAGGCTCCAGCCCTTCCCCTGCAGCCTTGGACGGCTGCCCACTGGGGCTGCTGCTGCTGGCAGTGGTGCTGGTGGCAGTGCTGGCAGTGGTGGGGGGAGGCTCAAGCCCTTCCCCTGCTGCCTCGGACGGCTGAATCTCCATGGTTGGTGGTGGGGGCTCCGGATGATTCCAAGCACCAGGCCTTCTGTCCTTTCTGCCTGCAGTTGCAGGCCCCTTGCCCTTCCCTTTCGCAGCTGGTGGTGCCTCCTTGCCCTTCCTTGATGCACCTGGTGCAGGCACACTTTCACTGCTGCTGGCTGGTTCCCGGGATCCTCTCCCACCTGCAGTAGCTGTCGACACTACTGTGGCCGTGGACTGGGTGGCTGAGGTGCTTACCTGGGTTCTGACCATACTGGCCCGACATGAAGGACGGTGGGGGGGAGGGATAGGGCAGAGGTCAACGGTTGAGAGGAAAAGCTTCTTAGGGACATTGGGGTGGGAAGAGGGTGAAGGTTTGGCAGTGGAGGAAGAGGAAGTGGTTGTAGGAGGTGTCTGTCTGCTGTTTTTGGGTGCAGGTGCATGGGCTGGATGCTGTTTTGAGGTGGATGGCTGTTGGGTGTCTGAGTGCTTGCGTTTGTGTACTTTGGGTGGAGGGGGCACAAACACAGTGGGAGAGGACACGGGAGGTGTGCATGGATGTGGGGGTGGTGACTGCCAGTGAGGGGTGTGTAGTGATAGGCGTGCTGGTGATGGAGGTAGTGGGTGAGGATGTAGTGCGTGCAGGTGTGAGTGTAGACTCAATTGGGAGAGAGGTGGACGAGGAGGGCGATACAGTGGAGGCAGTGGATGTTGGTATGTCTGCATCTGGATGGTGTTTGTGTGAGCGCCTGTGTGTTGATGTGTGGTGCTTGTGTTTGCCTGAACCACTCCTGTGTGTTGTCCTGTGTGCATGCTGGTCTGCCTGTGTGCTTGGGATCAGTTGGGGTTGAGGGGAATGGGATTGGGTAGTTGGAGTGGGGATGCTAGAAACAGGGACAATGGCTGCCATTAGAGAGGAGGCCAGAGCGTGGATTGATCTCTGTTGTGCCACCATGCCAGAGTAAATGCCCTCCAGGAATGCATTTGTTTGTTGCAAATGGGCTGCCAGCCCCTGAATGGCATTCACAATGGTTGACTGCCCAACAGAGATGGATCGCAGGAGGTCAATAGCCTCCTCACTCAGGGCAGCAGGGCTAACTAGGGCAGGGCCAGAGATGCCTGGGCCGAAGGAGATGCCCACCTTCCTGTGTGAGCGGGCCCGGGAAACATGCTGAGAGGCTGCTGGGAGGGCGGTGCTGGTACAAGGGGTGGCGGCTGTACCTGTAGTTGGGGTTGCCACAGAGGTGTCCGCCACCACCAGAGAGCTTCCATCGGAGGAGGTATCACTGTCCGAACTGTCCCCTCCTGTCTCTGACGTGGTGCTCCCCTCGCCCTCCGTCCCACTGGTGCCCTCACTGTCGGTGGATTCGGCCTTCTGGGCAATGTGGGATGCAGCTCCCTCCGTTGCCGGTGCCTCAGCTCCTCCGCCAGATGATGCTAATGCACAGAAGGACAGGGTGACAAAACAAAAAGGGGGCGGGGAGACAAAGGATACACTTTGTCAATGGCTCCTTCAACACCACCGTTGGCGTACACGACACACACACACGCACACACACACACACACACGGAACAGCCCTACGCATTTGGCAGTGCACTACCAGTCACAATGCTAGTCACCAGGCCATGGACAGTAATACCTAACGCCAATAACAGCATACCTGAGACCCACAGGCCCCTGCCCAGTAGTGGATGCCTACTAGCTTGGTTGGAGGTGGTTCACATCATACCCTGCCCAACATGGGACCTACCCTGCAATGTCCGGCCTGGCCTAGGGGCACCCACAGGCCCACATTCCCCACCTGGAGACCACCCCACCACGCGTAAGTAGTATATTGGGAAACTGTACTCACCCCTTTGTGGCTGATGTGATGCCCTCAAGTGCCCATCCAGCTCCGGATAGGTCACTGCCAGTATGCGGGCCATCAGGGGGGTCAGGGTTCGACGGGCACCCCTTTCTCGTTAGGAGGCCATCCCCAGCTGGGCCTCCAGCATCTTCCTTGCCCAGCGTCTCAGGTCATCCCACTGTTTGCGACAGTTGGTGCTCTGCCTGCCATAGACCCACAGGGTCCGTACGTCCTTGGCGATGGCACGCCATATACCCTTTTTCTGATAGGCGCTGACCTGCAGAAATATACACATAGCAAAAGGTATTAGTCAGACCATCCGGCCTGTTACACTCATGTCCCATCTTAGCCCTCGCATCCCCTTACGCACAGACATTGCCCACCATACATGCAGCACGCAGCCCAGGGCCCTTCCACTAACCCTCCCTCCACATGAGGCCCTCACACACAGCACTCCATGCATTCATGCCCCATGCATCGTGCTCACAGTGTACTTATCTTTTGGTCTGGAGGCCTGTAAGGAAATGCCTCCTTGGCATGGTTACCCCCTGACTTTTTGCCTTTGCTGATGCTATGTTTTGATTTGAAAGTGTGCTGAGGCCTGCTAACCAGACCCCAGCACCAGTGTTCTTTCCCTAACCTGTACTTTTGTTTACACAATTGGCACACCCTGGCATCCAGGTAAGTCCCTGGTAACTGGTACCCCTGGTACCAAGGGCCCTGATGCCAGGGGAGGTCTCTAAGGGCTGCAGCATGTCTTATGCCACCCTGGGAACCCCTCACTCAGCACAGACACACTGCTTGCCAGCTTGTGTGTGCTGGTGAGGACAAAACGAGTAAGTCGACATGGCACTCCCCTCAGGGTGCCATGCCAACCTCACACTGCTTATGCAGTATAGATAAGTCACCCCTCTTGCAGGCCTTACAGCCCTAAGGCAGGGTGCACTATACCATAGGTGAGGGCACCAGTGCATGAGCACTGTGCCCCTACAGTGTCTAAGGCAAACCTTAGACATTGTAAGTGCAGGGTAGCCATAAGAGTATATGGTCTGGGAGTCTGTCAAACACGAACTCCACAGCACCATAATGGCTACACTGAAAACTGGGAAGTTTGGTATCAAACTTCTCAGCACAATAAATGCACACTGATGCCAGTGTACATTTTATAGTAAAATACACCCCAGAGGGCACCTTAGAGGTGCCCCCTGAAACCTTAACCAACTACCTGTGTAGGCTGACTGGTTTTAGCAGCCTGCCACACTCGAGACATGTTGCTGGCCACATGGGGAGAGTGCCTTTGTCACTCTGTGGCTAGTAACAAAGCCTGTACTGGGTGGAGATGCTTATCACCTCCCCCTTGCAGGACTGTAAAACCTGGCGGTGAGCCTCAAAGGCTCACCCCCTTTGTTACAGCACCACAGGGCATTCCAGCTAGTGGAGTTGCCCGCCCCCTCTGGCCACGGCCCCACTTTTGGCGGCAAGGCCGGAGGAGATAATGAGAAAAACAAGGAGGAGTCACTGGCCAGTCAGGACAGCCCCTAAGGCAACCTGAGCTGAAGTGACTCTGACTTTTAGGAATCCTCCATCTTGCAGATAGAGGATCCCCCCAATAGGGATAGGAATGTGACCCCCTCCCCTTGGGAGGAGGCACAAAGAGGGTGTAGCCACCCTCAGGGCTAGTAGCCATTGGCTGCTGCCCTCCCTGACCTAAACACACCCCTAAATTCTGTATTTGGGGGCTCCCCTGAACCTAGGAACGCAGATTCCTGCAACCTAAGAAGGAGAGGACTGCTAAGCTGAAAAACCCTGCAGAGAAGACGGAGACACCAACTGCTTTGACCCCAGCTCTACCGGCCTGTCTCCCCACTTCTAAAGACACTGCTCCAGCGATGCTTTTCCCAGGGCCAGCGACCTCTGAATCCTCAGAGGACTGCCCTGCTCTAGAAGGACCAAGAAACTCCCGAGGACAGCGGCTCTCTTCATCCAAGACTGCAACTTTGTTTCCAAAGAAGCAACTTCAAGACAACTGCGTTACCCACCGGAAGCGTGAGACTTGCTACTCTGCACCCGACGCCCCCGGCTCGACTTGTGGAGAACAAACGCTTCAGGGAGGACTCCCCGGCGACTACGAGACTGTGAGTAGGCAGAGTTGCCCCCCCTGAGGCCCCACAGCGACGCCTGCAGAGGGAATTCAGAGGCTCCCCCTGACCGCGACTGCCTAACTCCCAGATCCCGATGCCTGGAAAAGACTCTGCACCCGCAGCCCCTAGGACCTGAAAGATCGGAACTCCAGTGCAGGAGTGACCCCCAGGAGGCCCTCTCCCTTGCCCAGGTGGTGGCTACCCCGAGGAGCCCCCCCCTTGCCTGCATGCATTGCTGAAGAGACCCCTTGGTCTCCCATTGATTCCAATTGAAAACCCGACGTGTGTTTGCACACTGCACCCGGCCGCCCCGTGCTGCTGAGGGTGTACTTTCTGTGCTAACTTGTGTCCCCCCGGTGCCCTACAAACCCCCCCTGGTCTGCCCTCTGAAGACGCGGGTACTTACCTGCTGGCAGACTGGAACCGGGGCACCCCCTTCTCCATTGAAGCCTATGTGTTTTGGGCACCACTTTAAACTCTGCACCTGACCGGCCCTGAGCTGCTGGTGTGGTAACTTTGGGGTTGCTCTGAATCCCCAATGGTGGGCTACCTCGGACCCAAACTTGAACCCCGTAGGTGGTTTACTTACCTGCAAGAACTAACAATTACTTACCTCCCCTAGGAACTGTGAAAATTGCACTGTCTAGTTTTAAAATAGCTATATGTGTTTGATTTGAGAAGTATATATGCTATTGTGATTATTCAAAGTTCCTAAAGTACTTACCTGCAATACCTTTCATTCAAAGTATTACATGTAAAATATGAACCTGTGGTTCTTAAAATAAACTAAGAAAATATATTTTTCTATACAAAAACCTATTGGCCTGG
This sequence comes from Pleurodeles waltl, assembly GCF_031143425.1. Taxonomy (NCBI): domain Eukaryota; kingdom Metazoa; phylum Chordata; class Amphibia; order Caudata; family Salamandridae; genus Pleurodeles; species Pleurodeles waltl. Next base: position 1,375,641,056 of record NC_090446.1, on the reverse strand, counting down.
AATTGTCTCTGAGTGTGTGTTCCTCATGTATTGCCTGTGTGTATGTACAACAAATGCTTAACACTACTCCTTTGATAAGCCTACTGCTCGACCACAGTACCACAAAATAGAGCATTAGTATTATCTCTTTTTGCCACTATCTTACCTCTATGGGGAACCCTTGGACTCTGTGCATACTATTCCTTACTTTGAAATAGTGCATACAGAGCCAACTTCCTACATTGGTGGATCAGCGGTGGGGTACAAGACTTTGCATTTGCTGGACTACTCAGCCAATACCTGATCACCCAACAAATACCAAAAATTGTCATTAGAAATTGATTTTTGCAATTTTAACTATTTTTCTAAATTCTTAAAAGTCCTGGTAGGGCCTTGTGTTAGTCCCTGTTAGCATTTCTTTTAGAGTTTAAAAGTTTTGTGAAAGTTTGAATTAGATTCTAGAAATAGTTTTAGATTCCTAAAAAGTATTCCAACTTTTAGAAACATAATGTCTAGTGCAGAGATGAATGTGGAGGAACTCGACCTCACACCTTACCTCCATCTTAAGATGAGGGAGCTAAGGTCACTCTGCAACCTAAAGAAAATCACAATTGGCTCAAGACCCTCCAAACAACAGCTCCAGGAGCTTTTGGCAGAGTTTGAAAAAGCCAACCCCTCTGGGGATGACAACCCAGAGGATGATGATAGTGAACCGGAGGAGAATTCCCCCCTTCCAGTCCTAACTAGGGAACCCAGGACCCTCAATCCCTGATTCCAACTGTGATAGTCAGAGATGCTGCTTCCCTCACAGGAGGGACCAGCACCTCTGGAATCACTGATGATAGCCTCAGTGAAGAGGACCTCCTGCTAGCCAGGAAGGCCAAAAGATTGGCTTTGGAAAGACAGATCCTAGCCATAGAAAGGGAAAGACAAGAGATGGGCCTAGGTCCCATCAATGGTGGCAGCAACATAAATAGGGTCAGAGATTCTCCTGACATGTTGAAAATCCCTAAAGGGATTGTAACTAAATATGAAGATGGTGATGACATCACCAAATGGTTCACAGCTTTTGAGAGGGCTTGTGTAACCAGAAAAGTAAGCAGATCTCACTGGGGTGCTCTCCTTTGGGAAATGTTCACTGGAATGTGTAGGGATAGACTCCTCACACTCTCTGGAAAAGATGCAGAATCTTATGACCTCATGAAGGGAACCCTGATTGAGGGCTTTGGATTCTCCACTGAGGAGTATAGAATTAGATTCAGGGGGGCTCAAAAATCCTCGAGCCAGACCTGGGTTGATTTTGTAGACTACTCAGTGAAAACACTGGATGGTTGGATTCAAGGCAGTGGTGTTAATGATTATGATGGGCTGTACAATTTATTTGTGATAGAACACCTGTTAAGTAATTGTTCAAATGACAAACTGCATCAGCATCTGGTAGACCTAGGACCAATTTCTCCCCAAGAATTGGGAAAGAAGGCGGACCATTGGGTCAAGACTAGGGTGACCAAGACTTCCACAGGGGGTGACCAAAAGAAAGGGGTCACAAAGCCTCCCCAGGGGAAGAGTGTTGAGACATCCAAAAACAAAAATAGTAAAGAGTCTTCTTTAGGCCCCCAAAAACCTGCACAGGAGGGTGGGCCCAGAGCCTCTTCACAAAACAATTTTGGGTACAAGGGTAAAAACTTTGATCCCAAAAAGGCCTGGTGTCGTAGCTGTAATCAGCCTGGACACCAAACTGGAGACAAGTCCTGTCCCAAGAAAAGTACCACTTCCAACTCCACTCCAGCTAACACTGGAATGGCTAGTCTCCAAATGGGATCAACAGTGTGCCCAGAGCAAATCAGGTGTCACACTGAAGCTACATTAGTCTCTGAGGGTGGGGTGGATTTAGCCACACTGGCTGCCTGGCCTCCTAACATGCAAAAATACAGGCAGCTTCTCTTAATTAATGGGACAAGTGTAGAAGGCATGAGGGATACAGGTGCCAGTGTCACCATGGTGACAGAGAAACTGGTTTCCCATGATCAATACCTGGCTGGACAAACTTATCCAGTCACCAACGCTGACAATCAGACTAAAGTACATCCCTTGGCTATGGTAACTTTAGAGTGGGGAGGGGTCAATGGCCTGAAACAGGTGGTGGTCTCCTCAAATATCCCAGTAGACTGTTTGCTTGGAAATGACCTGGAGTCCTCAGCATGGGCTGAGGTAGAACTGAAAACCCATGCAGCCATGCTGGGTATCCCTGAACTGGTGTGTGTCAAGACAAGGGCACAGTGCAAGGCTCAGGGTGAAAAAGTAGAGCTGGAGCCTGGAAAAAGGGCCCAGCCTACCAAGAGGAAAGGAAAGACAACTGGGAAACCAGCTGCAACACAACAACAAAAAGAGGACCTCTCTTCACAAGAAGAAGTTCTGCCCTCTGAGGGAACTGAGCCTATAGAGTTGGAACCTTATCAGGTTGAGCTCCTAGGCCCAGGGGGACCCTCAAGGGAGCAGTTGTGTAAGGGGCAAGAAACCTGTCCCTCTCTTGAAGGCCTTAGGCAGCAAGCTGCTGAAGAGTCCAATGGCAAGAAAACTGGAACACATAGGGTCTATTGGGAAGATGGACTCCTGTACACTGAGGCAAGAGATCCCAAACCTGGTGCCACTAGGAGAGTGGTAGTGCCTCAGGAGTTCAGAGAGTTCATACTGACCTTAGCCCATGATATTCCTCTTGCTGGGCATTTGGGACAAACCAAGACGTGGGAGAGACTAGTCAACCACTTCTACTGGCCCAACATGTCCCAGAAAGTCAAGGAGTTTTGTGTCTCCTGTACCACCTGTCAACCCAGTGGTAAGACAGGTGTACACCCAAAGGCCCCCCTCATTCCACTTCCAGTGGTGGGGGTCCCCTTTGAAAGAGTGGGTGTGGACATAGTGGGTCCACTTGAACCTCCCACAGCCTCAGGGAATATGTACATACTAGTAGTAGTGGATCATGCTACTAGATACCCTGAAGCTATTCCCCTTAGGTCGACTACTGCCCCTGCAGTAGCCAAGGCCCTCATTGGTATCTTTACCAGAGTGGGTTTCCCTAAGGAGGTGGTGTCTGACAGAGGTACCAACTTCATGTCAGCATACCTGAAACACATGTGGAATGAGTGTGGAGTGACTTATAAATTCACTACACCCTATCATCCACAAACTAATGGCCTTGTTGAGAGATTCAACAAGACATTAAAAGGCATGATCATGGGGCTCCCAGAAAAACTCAAAAGGAGATGGGATGTCCTCTTGCCATGTCTGCTTTTCGCTTACAGAGAGATGCCTCAGAAGGGAGTAGGATTCTCACCCTTTGAACTTCTGTTTGGCCACCCTGTAAGGGGACCACTAGCTCTTGTGAAAGAAGGCTGGGAGAGACCTCTTCATGAGCCTAAACAAGACATAGTGGACTATGTACTTGGCCTACGTTCAAGGATGGCAGAGTACATGGAAAAGGCAAGTAAAAACCTTGAGGCCAGCCAACAGCTCCAGAAGTTTTGGTATGACCAAAAGGCTGCAATGGTTGAATTTCAACCAGGGCAGAAAGTCTGGGTTTTGGAGCCTGTGGCTCCCAGGGCACTTCAGGACAAATGGAGTGGCCCTTACCCAGTGCTAGAGAAGAAGAGTCAGGTCACCTACCTAGTGGACCTAGGCACTAGCAGGAGCCCCAAGAGGGTGATCCATGTGAACCGCCTTAAGCTCTTCCATGATAGGGCTGATGTGAATCTGTTGATGGTAACAGATGAGGACCAGGAAGCTGAGAGTGAACCTCTCCCTGATCTCCTCTCATCAAACCCTAAAGATGGTTCAGTAGATGGAGTGATCCATTCAGACACCCTCTCTGGCCAACAGCAATCTGACTGCAGGAAGGTCCTGCAACAGTTTGCTGAGCTCTTTTCCCTAACCCCTGGTCAGACACACCTGTGTACCCATGATGTGGACACAGGAGACAGCATGCCTGTCAAAAACAAAATATTCAGACAGTCTGACCAAGTTAAGGAAAGCATCAAAGTGGAAGTCCACAAGATGCTGGAATTGGGAGTCATTGAGCACTCTGACAGCCCCTGGGCTAGCCCAGTGGTCTTAGTCCCCAAACCTCACACCAAAGATGGAAAGAGAGAGATGAGGTTTTGTGTGGACTACAGAGGACTTAATTCTGTCACCAAGACAGATGCCCATCCCATTCCAAGGGCTGATGAACTGATTGACAAATTAGGTGCTGCCAAATTCTTAAGTACCTTTGACTTAACAGCAGGGTACTGGCAAATCAAAATGGCACCTGGAGCAAAAGAAAAGACAGCATTCTCCACACCTGATGGGCATTATCAGTTTGCTGTTATGCCCTTTGGTTTAAAGAATGCCCCTGCCACCTTCCAAAGGTTGGTGAATCAAGTCCTTGCTGGTTCGGAATCCTTTAGTGCAGCTTATCTTGATGATATTGCTGTCTTCAGCTCCAACTGGCAGGATCACCTGGTCCACCTGAAGAAGGTTTTGAAGGCTCTGCAATCAGCAGGCCTCTCTATCAAGGCATCCAAATGCCAGATAGGGCAGGGAACTGTGGTTTACTTGGGACACCTTGTAGGTGGAGGCCACGTTCAGCCACTCCAGCCTAAGATCTTAGATTCTGGACTGGGCAGCTCCAAAAACCCAGACTCAAGTCAGGGCATTCCTTGGCTTGACTGGGTATTACAGGAGGTTTGTGAAGGGATATGGATCCATAGTGACAGCCCTCACAGAACTTACCTCCAAGAAAATACCCAAGAAGGTAAACTGGACTGTAGAATGCCAACAGGCCTTTGACACCCTGAAACAAGCAATGTGCACAGCACCAGTTCTAAAAGCTCCAGATTACTCCAAGCAGTTCATTGTGCAGACAGATGCCTCTGAACATGGGATGGGGCGGTTTTGTCCCAAACAAATGAAGATGGCCTTGACCATCACACCATATCAGCAGGAATGTTGATTAGCTGGGTGACGTCTTGTCTGGGAGGTGAAAGAGTTTGGATTTGGACCAGTTGACTTGCAGCCCGGAGTGTGTACCGAATCCGGCCACTTCTTGTAGAACAGTGTCTAAATCGACTCCTGGGTTCTTAAAAACAGCAGCACATTGTCTGCGTATAACGATATGAGCAATGGCACAGTTTTATATTGAAGTCCTCTATGTATATGTTTTTCTTGCAAGTGTCTTACCAATGGATTCATGGCGATGATAAAGAGAGAGGGAGACAACGGGCATCCCTGTCTTGTGCCTTGTGTAATTTGGAAGGTCGCAGACAGGTTGTCATTAACTCTAAGTCTGGCAGTTGGTTCAGTATATAGTACTTAATCAGGGAAAGGAACATACGGGGAATGCCAAGCTTAATGAAGAGTCGCCATTAAAAATGGCCACTTCAACGAGTCGAACACCTCCGCGTCCAGGAGTGCCACTGCTGCGGGAATTGTGGGGGAGACTCTATTAAGCGTGGCAAACAATGTACCGAGATTAATGGCTGTTGACCACTGTGGGATGAATCCCGATTGTGCTGATGATATAACGCTGTCCAGCAGTAAGGACAGTCGTGTTGCTAGTAACTTAACTAGGATTTTATTATTGAAATTTAGTAGGGAAACGCAGCTGCATTTTGTTTGGTCTTTGGCTTGGGTAGCAGTGTGATAACCACCACTCTCTATGTGTTGGTGGTAGGATGCCAGTTTCCAGTGCCTCAGTGTACACTTCCAATAGATGTGGCGCTAGCACGTTCCAGTATGCCTTGTAGAAGGCACCGGTTAACTTGTTGAGTCCAGGGGGCCTTGAGCCATCCAGAGCCTCTATCGCCCGGACTATCTCTTAACATGGGAATGGTTCAGCCAGATTCAGTTTTTGTGTGTTCATAAGCCACACCATTGCTGTTTCATCAAGATATTGTGCCTGGGCTGGGTTATCACCGTTCTGGGTGACGGAACATAGTTGCGTGTAGTAGGTGAAAAACTCTGATTGTGTCCCTTCTGTGTCAGTTATGTGTGCACCATCTGCCGTGTACAGCTCAGGTATGTATAAGGAGGCCCTAGAGGGTCTCAGTAGATTTGTCAGGGTGCAGCCCGGTCGCTCCCCCTCCCCGTACCGCAGGGCACTCTCATATTTGCCTAAGTAGTGGGCTTCCTGCTTGGCGAGGTGCTGAAAATCCTTCATGAGAGAGGCCCACTGGCTCCTATTAGTTTGCAAACCAGTGTGATCCAGCTTCGCTAGGGCCCCCTGCACCCGGGACAGACTGCTGCTGAAATCGCACAGGATTCCTGCTTGTTTTCCTATGAAGACCCCCCCTTGCATATGCCTTAAAAGCTTCCGAAAAGGTGACGTAAGAGGTCACTTTGCCTTTATTGAGGTCAGAGCATTCTGTAATCGCTTTTTGTAGTTCGGCGCAAAAGAGCGTCTCTTGTAATGCCAGGGTGGGGAATTTCCATCTATGCTCTCGCGGGACCGTCTGTGGGATCATACAGAGGAGCCTGACTGGGGAGTGGTCTGACCACGTGCGTGGGAGATGTGTGATATGGTCTGCCCAGAGTGTGGTGGCGCAGGAGACTGGCTAGTAGTCTATCTGTGTCCATGTGTTATGTGGAGCCGAATAGAATGTAATCTGAGGTGTGCATGTTTTGTAAGCGCCAGGGGTCCCATAGCTCTTGGATCTCATAGATGTCCTGCAGAATCTGTAAGGATCGAGGTTTGACAGTGGGGTTTACCGCTGTAATATCTAAGAATGTGTCCATAATCATATTAAAGTCTCCACCCATAATAATGTGGTCTACTGCCAATTGGTCTATTTGGGACAGCAGGGTGCAGAAAAAATTAGGGCCGTCTGTATTCGGGGCATAAACATTTACTAATAGGACTCGGCATCCAGCCAACAATCCTGCAACCAACATATATCTACCCTGGTTGTCCGTCAAGGTGGAAATGGGATGGAACTGCAGGTTCCTATGTACCAATATACAGACCCCATGGGAGAATGAGCTATAACAGGAGAAATACCTGTGAGGACGCCAGCTAGCTGCAAATGTGTACCTGTCTTGTGGTGGGAGGTGGATCTCCTGTAGGAATGCTAACTGTGCCCGTGCCTGTTCAGGTGATTATTCAGATCTTGAATATTCCAAAATACAAAGACGGTCTCTAGGGCAGCCCGCCCGCCAGAGCTACACCCTGTCATGTATTTGGGCGTATGTGTGGGTATAATACAATACAAGTGTTGGCAATCTGTGCACAAAAATGGCAACAATTAAAAACTGCCTGGTGAATCCCCAACAATAGATCAAATAGAACACATTTATCGAAAACAAAGAAACCGCAATCCCCCAAAAGATGCAGGTGGTATCCACCATGGGAGGAAGCAATACCACAACGGGCATCTCCTCACTGATTTAGGATCCAACTGTGATGAGTGTCTAGAGGAGTCCAGCGCATCAGCTCGATATGCTACCTTGTGCGCCCTTTAACAACTCACTCGCGTTTTCTTAAAGCGCAGAGGCCAGATCCACCAACGGCTGCACCACGGGCACTCAGACCGTCCAACTGGGCTACTCTCCCGCAAACATGTCCGTACTGGTCGAATTCTGTGTATCGGGTGGGGAGCCCTCTGGCCCTCCCCGAGTCTCCAACATGTTGTTTACAAAAGGCAACGGCATCGGATGGGCTCTCTCAAATGCGTTTTTTACCATTAATGTCGACCCCTAGCCGTGCTGGATACAACATTCCATATCAGATACCAAGCTTGCGCAGTTGTAGTTTCGCCTCAGAAAACTTACTCTGTGCCTCCTGCACTGCGATTGTGAAATCAGGGAATATTGACACCGACATGCCCTGATACTGCAGGGGGCCTTTCTCTCTTGCCAGGTGTAGGGCATCGTGATCCCTAAAATTCAGCAGGCGGGGCAAGATAGGTCTCTGCGGCACCCCAGGCACCGGACGCGGCCTCAGGGTCCTGTGGGCACGTTCCACCACAAACCTAACAGTGAAATTGTCATTTAATAGGGGCTCTACGAAACTGTCTAAGCGACCAGTGTTTGTTGATTCCGTGATTCCCAGGATGCTGATGTTCCGTTGTCCTTGGGCTTCCGGATCCTCATTTTTAATTGTGACCATGCGGAGCCTATTTTCAATCCGTTCGAGATGTTTCTCTACTTTACTTGCTCCATCGTCGAGGTGGGAGATATGATCTTCGACTCCCTGGATTCTAGTATCCTGTTTGTCCATTCTGTCCCTCATCTTATCGAGGCGGGACACTATTGTGTCAAATCTGGCATCTAGCACCCAGAATCCGGGTCTCAGCTCAGCCATGACTGTACCCAGGTCCATAGGCTGTGCCACCTCTGGGCCCCCGGCTGCATCACCCCCTCCGCCATGCTTCTGCCTTTTAACGTGGCATGGCGTGACCTCTCAAATGTGAGCTTAGGGCGACGTGGGTCCTGTGCTTCCCATGCCACTGGATTCAAGCTAGCCTGGCTGATAAGGGGTGAAACCCCGAAACCGGTCCCAGGATGCTTGTTTCCAGTCCAGGGAAGACCTGGCCTAGCAGTTCGGGCTGGACTGTTCCCATGGGGAACAGGGTCAAGACTGATTTGCATATGGCTGGGTCCAAACTGGAATGGCATGGGCAGCAAAAAAACGATGGATTTAGGCCCAGATCACTGTACTGGGGGTGAATGTTTGACAATGTTCAGCATTCCGTCCATCACTTGTTGTTTTTGCTATCTGTGCATTTGTTCAGCACTATGTATGCAGGGACCAAGTTGCATCTTTGCTGGAGCTCAGTTCTAGCGGCAGAAGAATGAGTTCAGCTCTACAAGGTGTTTTTTTGGGGGCAGAGCTCCACTCTCTCTGTATACATACGAATCTAGTTTGCTCTATGCAAGTACTTGTTTATGTCTTCTAAGTGTTCAACTTATCTCCCGAAGAACAACCAGTTGTCCTCTCCTTAATACTATAGGCACCAAAATGAATTTCTTGATAGTGAGCAGACTTCTCCCTTTTGAAAGGTGATTTTTTTAAATTGAATTTGCGCTGAAAGAGTATGGGCACATGGTGCTGAACTCTATTTACTTTGTCTTCTTATCCATTTTCAGTGGCACACTCTTACTTCCCTGAGGGCGCTCTGTTGTGAACGTCTTCTTGATGTTCACTGATTTTTTTGTTATTTTGGTATGTGTTTTAGGTCTACATTTGTAGTGAGGAAATTTAGAAAGAGCATGTAAAATAGGTCTGAGACGAGGAGACTATCTTAAATATGAAACGAGACAAAGGTGAAATATATGGAGTGGGAAGGGGTAGGTTGAGAAAAATAAAAAGTGAGGATGACGTAGAACAGGAGAGAAGGCAGCGACATGTGGAGAGAGTGCCAAGAGGGACACTGTAGAATAAACAGTGCTGGGGTCCAGATGACTACCTGTAGGCAATACAGTAGACGTTAAACTGCACTGTAGCACATGGGAAGGAAAGAGTGGGCCCGAGCAGAAAAGCAAAGTTAAAGAATTAATATAAAACCTGAACTCTTGTCTAGTATCACCAAGCGTGGGCTTTAAAACAGGTGGACTCTGAAAAGGGGGGAGTCAGGTGGACCATGTCTCTGAAGTAGGTATGTTAACCCACTGAACTACACTTGCCAGTTTGGCTCCTTTGGAATGTGAATGTGTCTTAGATTTCTAGCAGACACTGTTCTCCCTTTGGCTCAAGGTTTTCCAACCACCAGCTGCCGCTTGCAGAAATGGTAAGGATGATCAAGAGGTAGAACACATGAGGGCAGAGCAGTCTGGGGAACACCATGCTGCTGTGGCAGGAAGCTGTGGTGGGAGAACTGTAAAGTGGTGTATATCCACAATATCATTCTTCACTACTTCAGTCTATTATATGTCTGTCCACCAAACACTAAGCGGCGAGAGGCACATAAGGACCTTTTGGGAGGTAGACTGTGAAATATCTGAGGGGCGTAGTTCAACTAGGATCCCCTAATACAGGCACAATCCATTTTCTTTAGCAGGCAAACTGCACATGCCTCAGGCAGCACGGTATATCTGTTAAAATCAGACTTCCAAGACACACCCAGTGCATCCCTGAAGCCAATGAAAAGACAAAGTGCAGCAGGGTCAGGATCCCCAGTACTATCGCAGCTTTTATAGGCCTTTGCTTCCAGTCCTATCAACAGGACCAATGGAAATATGTGATTGTGCGGCTGTTGAGTTTTTCGCATAATTATTGTTTTGCACCATTTACAAATTAATCCATCATCTGTTGCATAATCTTCAGATTTTAACCCCAAAAAAGTGTTTTTTCTTCAAACTGTTCAAAAGTTACTAAAAACTCAGCCACATTTGTTGCTGTGTAGCGGAAGTCCATTTGCAAATGTTGACTGGTCACCTTTCTGCTGCCACTTGCTATATCGAGGTGTTTAATTGGTACCAATGGCGTGCAGCCTACCTTCAGAAAGTGTTAACAAGTGCACAAATAAGAAAATAATGAAATTATACTTTCACAAAATGTACTCGGTTACGCTGCATAATTTGCCTTTTCTTAACACATAGTTTAGTCAACCCTGCCGCATAATTTGGCCCTCCCCTGTCTCTAATTCCAGTGGCCCTGCCCATCAAGAAGCTGAGAAAGGTATTGAGGTGGGTCTTCCCCTTTTCAATCTCGCCCTTGCTGCTCCATTGGGCTCCTCGTTGGGAATCATGGATTGCTGGTTCCTACCCCCAGCACCAGATTCCAGCTTTGTTTTTGCCATATTGGCTCTGAGTTGCCAGGTAAGTAAAACAAAAATATTATTTCACTATGCGTTTTTGTATGTGTTTGTGAATGGTATTGAGTTAAAGTGTGTGTGTGTGTGTGTGTATATTTGAGAGTGAAAGAGAATCAGAGTTTGGGAGTGTGAATGAACAAGTGAAAGTGAGTACAGGGAGTGAGTGAAGGAGTATGAGTGTGTCAGAACATGTTGAGGGAGTGGAAGTGAATTGTGGGTATAGCTATCAATGGTGCAGCAGATGCGGTTGCACCAAGGCCCTGAGTTTGTGAGTGTGTGTAAATGTGTTAGTAGGTGAGAATGAAAATGAGTGAGTATGTTTGTGTGTGAGTAACTGTGAGTGGGATTGAGTATGAGTGAGAACGAACAAGTGAGAGAATGTGTGTCAGGGTGAGTGTTGGAAAAGAGACCAAGGTGCATGATTATCCAAATTTCCACACAACGCAGCACAGCATCCAAAGGTGCTGTGTTGCATGAGAGGAGAGAGAGAGAGCAGGAACGCACCATATCTACAAAGATATGGCACAATCCTATTCTTACCCTAGCACTGGCACAGAATCATGCTGTCTAGCGCCATGCACATACCTTTGCTCCATAGGTTTTGTACTGGAAGGGTGCCATCCTAGTACACATTACTATGCTTTGACTAACTTTAAAACTTTTCCAGCATTGGATTTGTGCTATAGAATCCAGTACACATGCAAAGTGGGAAAAGATAGGAGAAATAAAAGCATTTCTAATTTTTAACGCCTGCTTTCAAGTGACATTTATTTTTTTAATGCAAAACACTGTTTATTATTGTTAGTAGATAAGGTTTTACATCAAAAACCAGAGGTGGTTGCATGGGAACCCCCGTGTATGAGCCATGGAATGCCTTCTTTTTACAGAGTAACACAAAGCTGTGATTTGCACTGCTTTGCATTACTTTCAGGCAACTTTCCATTGCTAAACAGGTTTGTCACTGGAATGTAAACTAAAAAAAAAATTGTGTGAGAGGTTTGCATCACTTTTGTGACGCAAACCCAGCGCAAAATGGTTGTTATTCTGGGTCTAAATGTGAGCAGGAATGAGTCTGAGTGAGACGACATTTGAAAAAAATGGATTAAACTCCTGGGCAGTACATCATTATAGTTTTATTTTTCAGCTCCCGGCTCAGCCAGCAGCATGTGAAGGGAGGGCCGGGGCTGGGCCATGGGAGGGTGGGTGGGGGGGGGGTGGCGGAGTGGAGTCTGTGCACTTCTAAATGTGCATGTGTGTTTGGCCGGCCATCTCAGGCTAGCCAAATACACATGCACACGTAGGTTTCTCCAACCTAGCTGTGCTACACAGCCAAGTTGGGGAAACTGCCCAGGCTTCAGTGCACTGTCTGAGCGGCAGAACAAGCCACTCAGACCAATCCTGGCACTGCCCTCATGCTGCTTTCCTCCTGCCGTATTCTTCCCAGGTTCAAACACCCACACTTCTTCAGCCTGGCCTATAGAACATGACAGAGAAGGCTGAAGCCCTTTCAGCCTAATGGGTGTTGCGCGCCTGCTCCTCATCACCGCTCCTTTGATATCTATTCTTCCTTGCAGGGAGACTCTTTTAACAGCTACCATAGCATTGTGGAGGGAAGTTTTCTAAGGATGTGCTCCAGGTCTTTGTTGTCTTGTCGGTTGGCTCGGAGTCTCAGTGTTATGGCGATGGCCATGGGGTTGGTTCATTTGTTTTGCACTGGGGTTGGCAGTAGATGTTCTCACGACGTTCAGTTTTGTTGCCTTCTCTCGGCCAGTTACGTGATTGCTTTGTGATGTCAAGGGGAGCGAGCACATCGAAGAATGCGCCCTTCATGCTCTTCTTCGATGTTTCTTGCCAAAGTTAGAAGCCACCCTGGAACTTGTTGATTACGTTGTGGAGACTGCAGTGGTGAGAGGTCAGAATACTCAATAACAAATGCTGGGTTGGAGCGTGGTGGTTGCTAGATAAGGTGTTTTTGAGACAGTATCTGTAGCAGTCAGGTGAAAGTGGCTAGCAATATGTTTTGTAAGGCACACATACACTTAAAGGCTTCATGGCTCTGCTTGACAACTGGTTTGCTGAACAGAAAAATAATGATCAATCTAAGGCTAGACAGCAAACAGCCATGCCTTCAACTGTTTCTGAAAGGGCTCATGGATACTTTGTTGAAGTGAACAAAGTAGCAGGGAGTTCCAGTTCTTCTCTTCAAGTCATGTCCTCTTCAAGTCATGTTCTCTTCTTTAATAAGTCGAGCAATAGTTCTTAAGGTAAGTCAGCTTCATTTCAGTTAATTAAAAGCATGATTAATTCAAACCATAAACATTTTCCTGAAATTAAAATGAATTTGTGATTAAAAACCTCTACATAAAAGGAGACATTGCGTCTAAATGTCCCTATAAATAAACTCATCATTAGCGATGAACGAAACGAAAGAACATTCAGTTACTGTCATTTGGATGAGTTCACTTTGAGAGAGAATAATATACCGGAAAGGATAAAACATGATTCATTATGCAGTGTCTGTGAAACTGATTTTAAACGACCTGCTCCTATAGCAGCTCATAGAGCATAAATTAATTAAAAATAGCCAATAAACAGCAGAAAAATGAGTTAGCAGGAGACTGTGGTGGTCATTCTAACCCTGGCGGTAAAAACCGCCAGGGCGAATGACCGCGGTAGCACCGCCAACAGGCTGGCGGTGCACCGCTGGGCATTCTGACCGCGGCGGTTCTGCCGCGGTCAGTAGCGGGAAACCGGCGGTCTCCCGCCGGTTTCTCGCTGCCCTGCAGAATCCCCCATGGCGGCGGAGCGCGCTCCGCTGCCATGGGGATTCTGACACCCCCTACCGCCATCCTGTTCCTGGCGGGTCTCCCGCCAGGAACAGGATGGCGGTAGGGGGTGCCGCGGGGCCCCTGGGGGCCCCTGCAGTGCCCATGGCCAATGGCATGGGCACTGCAGGGGCCCCCGTAAGCGGGCCTCAAAAGGAATTTCAGTGTCTGCTTTGCAGACACTGAAATTCACGACGGGTGCTACTGCACCCGTCACACTCCAGCAACTCCGCCGGCTCCATTCGGAGCCGGCTTCATTGTTGCTGGGTCTTTCCCGCTGTGCTGGCGGGCGGCCTTTTGGCGGTCGCCCGCCAGCACAGCGGGAAAGCCAGAATGGCCGCCGCGGTCTTGTGACCGCGGTGCGGTCATTTGGCGGTAACCGCATGGCAGGCGGCGACCGCCGCCCGCCGCGGTTAGAATCACCGCCTGTGTGTCTGATGGCACTGACTTCCGCGTGCTCTTTAAAGATGCAATAATGACAGTCCATTGCTTATGAAACATGTTTGCACATTGACAGCTGATACATAGAAGTTTGTTTTTACTGAATATTCCTACCCAGCAGTCTACATTGTGACTGTCATGCGTCATTGCTGTCTTTTGTACTGGCAGAGGATTCTCCATTGTCCTATTTAGCTGTCAGCTGTCTTTCTACTAAGTTCATAAATTTGACAAAGAACGCAGTTACATGAGCAAATGCTCCTCTCGTGCAGTGATCCAGTGCTTGACAGCAAGTTCTGATTCTATATCAATTAAAAACATTTTGAAGCAGGGATTTGCGGTCATGCAAAAAAAAAAAAAAAGTGCAAGAGCATAATAGGTGGTTAGTGCTTTCCTTATGCTGTTGGCACAGTCTGCAGTTTCCTGATGACAGGCTGTCGCCCCATTTTGGCAGGCGGTCATATGAAGGGAATACGCCGAATCTCAGCTGTAGTGTAGGAGCTTTGTTTTATGGTAACCTTTGTTTACTAGTCAGACAGGCCTGTAGCAGTAATCGTTTATAAGAGTTAATAGACAGCCAAGCGTGGCTTCTATTACTGTTTTTTTTTCTCTTACAAGTGGCCAGCTAAAGGCATTCGAACTGTTTGTTTGGTTAGCTTTTTTAAACAAGCATTTTCAATGCAACGGGTCTCGCATTTGCTCGAGTTAGAGCTATTAGCGTTGTAAAGAAAAAGAAATGCAGCGCGATCGCACTATGTAAAATGCAGCGCTAGGTAGTTTGGACCCCAAGCTGAAAACATCGAGCCTTGTATGTTTTTAGTAGTTTGCAGAGGCTGTGTAGGTGGGCTAAACACCGGAAAAGGCATGACGTATGCATGCCTTTCACAAATGAAAGCAAGCGGATTTTAAAAGGCAAGCCTACGAACCAATGTAAGTGACTGACATGACATGGGTGTGGTTTGAAGCCCAAAGAGAGATTATAGAATGGACGGAGCGCTGTGCGTTCGCCCATAAAAATGGGCGATGGGATGTTACAAAAGGAGTCAGCTTTGAGTCGTTTCATGCCCTCGGATAGTGATATTACCCTGGCATTTCATTTGGGGGAGACCCCTCAAGTTTGTATTTCTTTCCAGAAATAAATATTGTGGAGAGTTGCAACCTGCTTGCCATAATGCAAACAGATATTTAAGGAGAGAAGCTTTCTTTGCCAGATCTTGATCCACCAAGCGAAATTCCAGTTGATTCTGGCCTGCGACGCCGCATTAGGGAGGTGAATAAAATGGGAAATAATTTGCATTGTTATATGTTGAGGAAGGAGGCAAATCTGTCTCTGAAAACTTTTGCCCCAAACGCAATTGTGGGTACCAGCTTTTATCAGTCTTATAATTTTCAATGACAGAGGGAAAACAACTTCTTCCTTTAAGGCGCCTGAAAGGCTATTACAGGCGCCACCTATGGTTTTAATGCATTTACAAGTAGATAATGAGCGCTTCAATTTTGCAACTATACCCCCAGATACTTGTAGTTATGTTTCTCAAGAATAACGTGCTCCAACATGCTAGTTGCCTTTTTCTTTTACCCTTTATCCGAAAACAACCAGATTTGTTTTAGCAAAGATAACCACCATCTTATTCTCAATGCAGTATTTATTGAGAATGTTTAAGGGCCTCTGCAGACCTGTCCTATTAAGCCTAGGAACACAAAAGGATGATGGACGGAGTGCTGAACAATGCAAACACTCACCCCCAGTCACAGATCATGGTTTAATCCTTCGTTCTACCTCACCATGCCACCCCAGTTTGGACCTAGCCATATGCAAATCAGTCTTGACCCTGTTCCTCATAGGAACAGTCCAGCCCGAACTGCCAAGCCAGGTCCAACCTGGACCGGAAACAAGCATCCTGGGACCGGTTTCAGGGTATCACCCTTCATTTGCCAGGCTAGCTTGAATCTGGTGGGATAGCAAGCACAGGACCCATGTCTGGGCATTCCCTTCCCACTTGAGGTGACAAAAGCGAAAACAACAGATGGTGGACGGAATGAAGAGCAAATCAAACATTCACCCCTCTCTGCACAGTCTGCCTTCTTTGCGACGCCTCCTGATGGGACTGGACTGACGCTGGGGCAGGAACTGCTGTCTGTCGGTGCTTCTAGCCTCTGGGGGTGGTGTGGGTACTTTATCCGGCAATTCATCCGAGTCCAGGTTATACTCAGGGAGGGGTAGCACTCTTGCCCTGCGTCTAGTTGGTGCTTGTATGATGGACTCACTGGTGTTTGAGTCGGACTGTGGCTGACTTTCGCAATCCCCACCTTCTGCTGCGTCAGGGCCCGGATCTGGCATAGTATCTCTGAAAGTCTTTTGTGTCGTGTATCTGTTTGGTTTTACACTATCTCACTATTTATTTGGTAGATGCACTTTAGGGTTGTGGACTACCACTCTCATAATGCATTGTTGTGTTGTATGTAAAATGTGACATGAACTACTTATCACACTGCATAGTGCTATAACTATTTTCTAACAGCCATTTGTACATGTACATTTGGGGAAACACATGATTATTGCCCTTACTTTTGCTGGTGCTGGGTGTGCCTGAGGAGTCAATGTCAATGACACCACTGACAGCTTCAGGAAGCAGTGTTGACTCCACCATGTCTTCCATTGGTGTAGACGGTGTCTGGGTGGGTGGTCCTCCTCCAGTCCTCTTTGCCTTCTTCAGCCTGCTTGCCACCCTCTCTTTGGCACGTTAACGCAAGTCGTACCGGCGCTTGCGTATCTCCTTGATGGAGCGCTGTGCAACACCCACTGCGCATATTTTGGTGTGGATCTCTGACCACATTTTTCTCTTCTCACTTTCCGGCACCTATAGTGAGTGTTTTCCAAATAACTTATCATGATTCCTAACCACCTCTTCTGTGAGCACCTCCAATTCCTGCTCACTGAATTTAAGTTTGTGCTTCCTCTCTCCTTTCTCCTTCACATTCCCATCAGTAGTCATTGTTTTGTTTGGTACTAGCTGACTCTCAAGACTGCCTCCCTGGTGCTTGGCTGGATCTCTCTGCCTGCTCCTGTGGCTGGGGCTTCTGGAAACTAATTTCCTGGTTGTGATGTCATCAGGCTGTTCCAGATTGCTGGTATCACATTTTGCGCTTTCCAAATACTGATTCGCTATTTTTGCGATTTGGTATTTGGAACTCTCAGATTGCGATTTTAAAGAAATCGTTATTACTGAATCGCAATTTTCATACTTCCCATTTTGCATTTCTTAAATAGCGATTTCTTAAAATTTGCTATTTAAGAAATGCAAACCCGGAGCTTGATACATCTGGCCCTAAGAGTCGAGTTGAGTGCTCCAGTAGGAAGTAAAAAGACTGAAATGTGTCAGAGTGTGCACACACCCGTGCTTAAAACCCCTCTGTGTCTGAACCTTCGGAGAGAGGCCTGGTTTGCTCTTAATTTATTTTGTGCCCATGTATCAGTATATAAAAGTTAAATGCGCATAGCAAGTTTGATGGTATGTTCCAGGCGTCTAGTTTTTGCCAGACAAGCTTCTTTTTAATGTGATCAAAGCACTTTGTGAAGTCTATGAAGCAGGTGCATAGCAGTTGTTTTTTGTTCAGGATTTTCCAGTTATCATTGAAAGTGCTACTAGGTTATCAGCATTGCTTGCCGTAGCTTTGAATCCAGTTTGATTGAATGGTATTTTGCCTTTTTAGCACATTTTCTCAGATTGTTTAGCAAGAGGCTGTCAAAATAGTTCCAGTCGATATCCAGCAAAGCGAATAAACAATAACTGTCTGGGTTTGTAGACAGGCATTTTTATTATAGTTTGGATGGAGTATTGGCCCTCTGCCCAGAGTCTAGGATATTTACTGTGGCTAGACAATAGTTGATTAATATGAAAAAGTTTCTTTCTAGAACTGGAGCTTCTGTTTGTAAATAGCTGCTGGCACCCTATTCGAATTTGGGGGGGCCATCTCCTCTACATTTCCGTATTACCTCCTCCACTACTTTGCAATGGTACTTAAGGGGAGGAAAATGGAGTTAGTGACTTGTCAAGAGGAGTTGCCTACCTGAGCTGTGATATATATGTGATCCATCTATGACTTTTGGGTGAGATTGTTACCTATTTCCGTGCCGCAACTTCTGTCTAGGCGGCTAATGAAATATCAGAACGACCTTTGATGTTTATTTGTGCGTGCATGTATGATCTTCATCCAATACTGATCTTCCAGAGCCGTTTTGCTTCCTTAGGGCTTTTTTTTTAATAGGTTTTTCTTAATGCATTAGCCCTGCTTGTCTCTGCGTCCCTGGTCCGGTGGGCATTTCTTTATCTGGGGCGCAGTGCTAAGCTCCTAGGGTGTTCTAGTACCATATATAAGTAGTAGTCTGTAAGGAGTGCTTGTTCTGCAGAGGTAAGAGGTAAACTTTCAATTGTTGAGTCATAGCCCAAGCTGTTTGTTTTTCTAGCTCCCAGATTTCAACATTTACGGCAGTTTTACACTTGTTATGTTTGGTAATGAAAGTGTATTCCATTTGACTCTTTCTCCAGCAATATTGTGGAGCTTTGTGCCCAATTGATTTTGCCAGATAGTTGTTATTCCTTATAATGACTTGTGCGGGTTAGTGATCACGTTCACATCTGGGTGTCGCCGTGAAGCGTTCGACTTCATACAAAAATTAAAAGAGACACAGTTGTAGTCCAGCACCGTTTGAGACTTACTGGATATATGTGTGTTTGTCATTTGGTTGTCTGGCGGAATATGCCTGTTTAACACCCTCAATCCTAAAGCGTCTAAGCTACTGAGGAACAGATGGTTCAGTTTGTCAAGGTTGCTCTATTTAGAAATCTGGATTGAAATCCCCCACTTGGCATCAATACTCCATGTTATGCTATCTCTTCAGGTCAAAGTCCCCTGTTACTACCCAGGGGATGTTATCAAATTTGCTGCTTAAGTCTATGAGATCCTGCTCTAAAATATTGATGCTGTTTTTCGTGATTGGATCTTGGATTGATATGTAGATTGATTTATTAACACTTTACCAGTATAACGTCCGAAATCCCAGTATTCCACTGTTATTGTTAGCATAATGGGTGTTTACAGATGCCATTTAGTTTTTTTTTTTTTTTTTAATGCCTTCTTCGGTGTCACTTATATGGACAGTCCTTCTTTCGGGTTACCCTTTTTTCAATGGCTTTTCCGCTGGTGTAAAGAATTCCATTTAGCCTTTTTTTAAAAAAAATTAATCTCTTTTTTATTTTTATTGTAACCCGAGAGAATGGATACATAGGGTAACTAACAACATGCACTATACATATATATGAATAATTGTCCAAAATCATACACTTATAGTCTCTATCGCCACTTCCTTCCATATTGCCGGCTGTTTAGACCGGATCCATTTACCCAATACTCCCCAGATGGCTTGCCCTTTCCGTCTCGCTTCCCTCCCTTTCCGTTTGTACAATGAGAGTTCGAGCTGATATACTGGGAGGAGCTGATCTAACCAATATTGAAATGCAGGGGGTTGCTGATCCAGCCATGCAGAAGCGATACAAAGTCGATATACAACCATAAAGACAAAAATAAACTTAGAAATCTGTGGCCCAATTACATCAAATACCCCGAATATTACAACCCCAGGAGTTAATTCCACATTTTGCTTGACTACTTTTCTTATAAATTGCCCAATATTCCTTCTCAAAGTTTCAAATTTTATACAGGTAGCAAACATATGGGTTAGGTCTGCACCGAGTAGCCCTCTGTCCTACCCCACTTAGCTATTTTCCCTGGGGTAGAGAATAAATCAAAAAAAAATTGTAGTGCTGTGCCTGGAGTGCTGCAGAAATCAGAATGATGCACCCCAGTCCGAGAGACTCATAAAATTCTGCCTCTCTAATATTTAGTTGAGCTTCCCACTTCTTACAATGCTTCTCCAAATCCCTTGGCTGCTCATCATTCAGTCTGGCATAAGCTGACCTTATAGCAATCCTTACACCGGTTGCCATCATCTCCATCAGAGGACATTTTGTAAACCCTGCTGCCCCCTGTTTTCCTATGCATAAAGTCCCTTGTTTGTAAATATTTAAAGAATCCCCTTTGCACCAGACCAAATTTCTCCTGCAAGTTCTCGAATGTGCCTATCGTGGATCCTGCAAAGAAATCTCCTAGCTTTTGTACACCCTGTCGGCTCCATTTCACTGTGTAGTTATCCCTAAATATCTCAGAAAGAGATGGGTTATTTGCAATCGGGGTGTAGCGATTAAATCTGCCAAGTCCCATTCCTTTCAACCAGGAGTCCCAGCATTTAAATGCAGCATTTAACACCTTAAATCGCACCCTCTTATAGTAGCTGGGTTCCATAAATGTCAACAGTGCGCCGCCAGCCGAGTGTCCAATTAGCAGTTCATAAATATATGGGAAATACCCTTTGCCTCTTGAGGATCCTCTGCTGTTAAACAAAGGGCGCATAAACTGTAACGCAGCTGCCAGCTGATATATACTTTAAAATTTGGCAGAGACCAGCCCCCATTCTCCCTTGATAATGTCATATATCGGCTAGCCCTCCTGATCTTGCCATACAACCAAATAAACCTCATCAGGAGTTGAT